>NC_137797.1:63203065-63380565 GCF_963383645.1 Muscardinus avellanarius
TTAGTTGTGGAGGACCTCAGTAAATAGCTGAGGCTGGCCATGAACCTGTGATCCCGTCTCAGCCTCCCAAATACTAGGATTACAAGTGTGCAGCACCACACCCTGGCCCAGCTTAAGTTTTTTTTTTTTTTCCTTCATTTTTTGCAGTACTGGGAATAAAACCCAGGGGCATTCTACCTCCGAGCTACACCTCAGCCTTATTTTTTATTCTTTATTTTGAAATAGAGTCTCACTGAGTTGCAAAGGGCCTAAGTGGCTAAAGCCGTCCTCGAACCCAGGGGCATTCTACCTCTGAGATACACCCCAGCCCTATTTTTTATTCTTTTTTTTTTTTAAATGGGTCTCGATGCATTGTAAAGGGCCTAAGTAGCTGAGGGAGGCTGTCCTTGAACCAGGATCCTCTGGTCTCAGGCATCCCAAATGCTGGGATTGATTACAAGGGTGCACCACCACGACCGGCCCAAGCTTAAGGATTTTTTTTTTTTTTTTTTTTTTTTTTGGTGGTACTGGGGTTCCTGGAAGCCCTTCTACCTCCGGGCTACACTCCCCAGACCTATTTTTACATTTTCATTTTTGGAAACAGGGTCTCCTAAGCCAGCGCGCACAGCTGGCTTCGAACCTGCGCGATCCTCCTGTCTCCGCCTCCCAAGCGCGGGGATTACAAGCGTGCGCCACCACGCCCGGCTCCAAGCTTAAGGATTTTTAAAGACCACAGAGAATTCACAGGACTGGAGGGAGTCAACAGCAGGAAGAGCAATGAAATATCCATATCCTTTAAGAGGATTCTCCTTACAAACAGGACAATCCTTCCAGACCAGCCTGACCCAGTTCTCTGCAATAGGTTCCCACCTGTCTGGGTGTAAGGTAAAGGAAGAGCAGCTGATCTCAGAGGGAATGTAGGCCCTCAGAGGATGTGAGCTCATTAGGTGTCTGTTCTCTAAAGTTAATCCAATACATAGTCCAAAAGACGAAAGCATCACCCGCTCTCCTCAGTCCTCAGAATCTGCAACCTGCTAATTCAGGATAAAAAAGGAGCTCTTATACTTAGGAATCTGAGGAGATGTGCTTCCACTTTGGTGTTGCTACAGCACCTTTTACCTGCCTCTAATAGTGCATGTACTAGCCAGGCGTGATGGCACAGCAGCCTTGTAATCCTAATACTGGGAGGCTGAGACAGGAGGATCACAGGTTTGAGGACAGCCTCAGCAATTTAGTGAGGCTCTCAGCAACCTAGTGAGATCCTGTTTCCAATTAAAACAAACAAACAAACAAAACATAGGTCTAGGGGTATATAGCTCAGAGATAGAATGCCTCTGGGTTCAATTCCCAGTACTCCCCACACACAAAAATAATAGTGCATGTACCACATGACTCTAATCACCCGTTTATGTAAGTCCCCCTCCCCCACTGTGAGCTCTTCTAGGGCAAGGGCCTAGTCATTTGCATCTCTCAGGCACCCAGCATGCACAATGTTTGGGACACAGTGGTCCTGAGATGTTTATTAGCTGAATAAATTAACACCTTGTCTATCTTTACTTGGTCAAAAAAAGGTTCTGAATTGCAGTCTAACCTAAATCTCACAAGCTGCAATGCTTGCAATGCCTCCCATTCTCAGCAGAAAAGGAGGACAGAACATATTCCTCTAGGAAAAAAAACAAAAAAAAGCCACTTGAGATTCCCAGCCTAAAATTCAGCTATAGTTCTTCCTGCCCCCTCCTTGCCACCTGCTAAACAGGCTGAATCATCGCTAAGGCATATGTTCAAGGAATTTCTCCACTCCAGACACTTGAAGTAGATATGTGTTGGCTGGAGGATGGGGCGTTGGAGCTAAAGTATATATACCTAAAGAAGCTGAGGCAGGTCTCATATGCAATCCCCCCATCCTTACCACAGGAAAACCTTCAGTCAAGCTTCCCACAGAGATGGATGAGTCACCTGGAAGGTACTTATGGACAGGCTGCCTTCCTCCATCAGTGCTGCCCATGCCTTTGACTCCATACTTACTAATAAGACACCACTCAGCGAGCTGCAAACCAACAAGGAGCCAGCCACCTGACCCCAAATGACATCCTAAGCTACAAATTAAGATTGCGACAAAAACTGCATTCTTCCTCATCCCCTTCCACCTCCACAGCCCTGTCATGATTATAACAATTCAAGAATGTTGATTACTGAGATATTCCTAGTCACACTCAGATCACTGCATCTTCCCCAGGATCTGTGGGGGGCAACAGCTGTGCCACTTTCACCAGAGGCAGCCTCAGGAAAGGAGATATACTGGCCTCCTCCTGCCTCTGGCCACAAGGCAGTTTCCAGATTCTAAAGTTCACCAACACAGTGTCCCAAGAACCAGAGTTCCTGGGCCTTCTCTTTGAATAAAAACGACCCTCGCTTACACCAAATACCAGCACTCCAGCCAGCAGTGGGGATGCAGTTAAGACCGGAGTGAGTGTAACCCCTGGGCTCAGGGTGGGATAGCTTCTCTGAAATGCTGTGCCTCTGGATCAGGAAGAAAGGGACAAGCAGGATTAGGGTGTCCAAGAAGCCTGGAGCTTTCCCCAGACAAAGCCAAGGCTCCAAAGTCAAGGTCTGGGACTAGAAAGCAAGGCGGAAAGTTAAGCGAACGACCCCCTTCATCCAGCTACCACGACACGTACCCTCTCCCTCAACACACACTCTCTCACTCAAGGAGACAATATCACCGCCAACCCTAAAGAAACACTCCTGTGGCTCTCCTGCTGGAGCCGGATCCCGGCCAGTCTCCATAGCCTGGGGCTGAGGCTAGACCTGGCAGTAAGGACTCAAGGAAGGGGCTGGTTTTCAGGTGGGGACGACGGAACTCTAGTGGAGAACTAAAAGAAGATACAAAAGTCTACCAGAAGACACTCAGGGGAGACAGTCGGGATGAGGGAGCAAGGAAGCGGGAGCCCCAAGCGCGGGAGCTGAGGCTTCGGACCCGGCAGCTAGGGGTAGGGCTGGTTCTCACCGAGTGCGCTACGCCCCACAGGAACACGCCCACCAGCGGGTCGGCCGCCCGGAACACCTTCACCTTCTGCTGCACGAAATGCTTCTTCTTAGTTTTGGAGGCGAAACCGAAGCCCGGGCCGGGGCCCCCTGCCGCCGCCGGTGCGGTGGCTGGCGGGACAGAGGAGGACGCCATAGTCTCCCGCGGATCCCACAGAGTGGAAGCGGGAGCCGGTCGCGATCCGGGCGCCCGACCCCGGAAGCGGCGCTCACCTGCGCCGCCGTCACGTGACCGGAGGCCGGGCCGCGGCGCGCCGACGGGGCGTGGCTAGAGGCCCCGCCCCGTCTAGGCCACGCCCCCCGGGCCCGCTCCGCGCCGGCGCGGTGGGTGGGCTCGCCTGGCGCTGGGGAGCTGTGGAGGTGCGGCCCGGGCCGGCCTGATTTGATCCAATCCCAGGTCCGTGGCTTATTGGCTGCAAAGTCACCATCTTCCGGTTTTGCCCAGTTTGCAAAGAGCAACCTCCAGCCTGAAGCAAGCGCCAGAAAGTATTTATTTACCGAGTATTCGGTAAAGAAAGTGGAAATCCGAAATTCTTACCCTTGGTCACAAGCGTCTTTAAGTTCGTTGGTTAATTCATCTGTTCAGTAAGAATTTATTGATCACGAACTTGTACCCAGTTTTGTTCTTAGGGCTGATTCTTCCTCAGAGTGGAGCAGAGGATAAATAGTTCCACCCTAAAGGCTCTGGGAGTCCAGTGACGCTGGCTGGCCAAGGAGAGAGAAGTGCTTGCTGGAGCTGTATAAATAAGGCGATGCTGATGACAGAGGAAGCACCTGGTCAGAGAAGCCTCCGAAGAGGACGGAGACGATGCTGGGTGTGGGAAGGACAGGTGGAGTCAGAACCGGGGGTTAGAAGGCATTTCTAGGCAGAGAACAGTCCAAAGACCTGGTAACAAGAAAGGTTCTGGGAGATGTAAGCAGTAAGATAGGGCTGGAACTTGATAGCACTGAAGGAGGGTAGGCACCGGAGATCGCTCAAGGGGTTTCAGTCTACTAAGTGTGCTTTTAGGAGGACCACTCAGGCATGGTTCTGGAGGGTGACTGCTGGAGGGTTGTAAGAGTTCACTCACAGATGGCGGATTAAAGCAGTGGCTGTTGGATTGGGAGAAGGGGATGCAATTTTTTTAAGATAAGTTTTATTTTACATTACTGAATCACTTATTAGGTAGTTATTTCCCTACATTATTAAAATTATTCATAAACGTTTTTTGTGGGTCTGGGAATGGAACCCAGGGGCATTTACCTCCGAGCTACATCCCCTGCCCTATTTTTTCTTCTTTATTTTGAAACAGGGTCTCACTGAGTTGCAAAGGGCCTCACTAAGTAGCTGAGGCTGGCCGCTAACCGTGATCCTCCGGTCTCAGCCTCCCGAATGCTGGGATTACAAGCCTTCGCCACCACGCCTGGCCATTCATAAACGTTTGAAATGGCTACAAAAATTACACTATCATATGTATCTTTCATAGTTGAAATCCTGATAGTCATTCAGGTGTATTCTAGCCTTTGTTATCATAATCAGCACTGTAATGAATATCTTTATGTGAGAAAGCTTCCTTCTACTGTGTGTGTGTGTGGAGGGGGGGTCCTGGGGGTTGGTGCTTTTCTACCTCCGGGCCACACTCCCATACCTATTTTTTAATATTTTATGTGGAAACGGTATCACTAAGTTGCTGAGAGCCTCACTAAGTAGCTGAGGCTGGCTTCGAACCTGTGCAATCCTCCTGTCTTAGCCTCCCAAGCGCGGGGATTACAAGCATGAGCCACCACGCCCAACTGTTTCCTTCCACTTTTCTGAATACTTTAAAGGATGACATCCTGGCTCTATAATTTTTTTTTCTTTTCACTTAAATTTTTTTTTTTTTTTTTTTTTTTTGGTGGTGGTGGTGGTACTGGGTTTCTGGAAGCCCTTCTACCTCCAAGGTATACTCCCAGACCTATTTTATGCTTTTGTATTTTTGGAAACAGGATCTCTTAAGCCAGCGCGGCTTCGGACCTGTGTGATCCTCCTGTCTCTGCCTCCCGAGCGTGGCTTACACTTTTTAAAAATTTTAATGTAGGCCGGGCGTGGTGGCGCACGCTTGTAATCCCCGTGCTTGGGAGGCAGAGACAGGAGGATAGTGCGAGTTCGAAGCCAGCCGGGCGCCCTGGCTTAGGAGACCCTGTTTCCAAAACGAAAATGTAAAAAATTGGTCTGGGAGTGTAGCCCGGAGGTAGAAGGGCTTCCAGGAACCCCAGTACCACCAAAAAAAAAAAAAAAAAAAAAAAAATTTTAATGTGGATCATATTGAAAATGGCACACATTCAGACTGTGCTTGGTGCCCTCTCCCACACCCACTTCCCCTTCACCCCCTCCCAACAATGAGCATCCAGGTTAACCATGCTACAGATTCATACTTTTACACATATTCAAGTGTAGCTCCTCCACTCATTAATCTTAGCCTTTTTCATCTCCTACTTTTCCGAGGGCATGTAATTTAAAGATGTCGTTTGATGTTGATTTGGAAAATTCGTAGTGGATGTGGGGTTGAGGGAAAAGGGAAACAGAATGAGTCCCAGGCTTCTGGCTAAAATGAGATGTGGTGGTGACATGAAAAAGAGCAGCGTTGCTGGGCGTGGTGGCGCACGCTTGTAATCCCAGCATTCGGGAGGCTGAGACTGGAGGGTCGCGGTTCGCGGACAGCCTCAGCTACTTAGTGAGGCCCTCTGCAACTTAGCGAGACCCTGTTTCAAACATAAAGAATAAAAAAAAAAAATAGGCAGGGTGTGTAGCTCGGAGGTCAAATGACCCCAGGTTCCATTCCTAAACCCGCCATAAAAAGAAAAAAAGAAAAAGAAAAGGAGCAGTGTTGGGGACCTGTTTTTGGAGTATGTGTGAGACACCTGAGGGCAACTGGACACATGGGCCCTGGGCTCGGCAGTGTGCCTAGGCTAGGACTGCAACAGATAGAAGGATTGTGGACTCTGTGGGTTTGAGTGTAGATGACTCAGGGATAGAACCAAGGGCTGAACTGTGGGATAGAGCAGCATTAAGAATCCAGTGGAGGAAGACTCAGAACGAGTAGCCAGAGGCTGAGCCAAAAGACCAGGGTCACAGAAGCTCAGGGAGTAGTTTGGTACCGAGGTCCGGGGATCGAACTCCGTGTCGTTCTAGCTATGAGCCTCTGAGCTGCCCTCAGCCCTTCCTTTTTTGTTTAATTTTTGGTACTGGGGACAGAACCCCTAACCCTATTTTTTATTCTTTTAAAACAGGTTCTTACTAAGTTGTTGAGGGCTTCACTAAGTAGCTGGGGTTGGCCACAAACCCTAATTCTAGTCTCAGCCTCCCAAGTACTGGGATTTCAAGTGTGTGCCACCACATCCAGCTGCGGGTAGTTTCAAAAAAGAAAGAGTGGAGAACATGGAGAGGCGAATCGAGACGAGAATTGAGAAATGCCGGTTTTATTTGGTAATGGGTAACCTTTGGAAAAGCAGTTTGAGCAGAGTAAGAGCCAGATCAAGGTGGGGTGAGGAATGAATGGCAGGTGAGGAAGTGGGAATGGGAGGCTTGGGACTCTTTCTGGAAATTTAGGTGTAAGAAAACAAGCCGGGCGTGGTGGCGCAGGCTTGTGATCCCAGTATTTGGGAGGCTGAGATCGGAGGATCATGGTTCATGGACAGCCTCAGCTACTTAGTGAGGCCCTCCACAACTTAGTGAGACTGTTTCAAAACAAAGAATAAAAAATCGGCTGGGGGTGTAGCTCAGAGGTAGAATGCCTCTGCGTTCCATCCCAAGCACCAAACACACACACACACACACACACCAACAAAAACAAGTTGAGGAGTCTCTTGTGGAAAGCACACAGTAAAAGAGGGATTCAGTGGTTCAGGGAGACCTTACAGTGAGAGAAGATCACAGAGACAGATGTCAGTGAAGGTGCAAATTGCCCAAGCCTGCAACACTTTTAGATTTGTATCTGTTTGTTTTGTGTATGTGTGGTATTTGGTTTTTGTTGTTTGCTTGCAGTACTAGGGGTTGAACCCAGGGGCATACTGCCACTGAGCTTCAAAATTTATTAATTTTGAAACATAGACTCCCTAAATCGCAGAGGCTGGCTTCAAACTTGTGTTCCTACTGCACCTCGGCTTCCCAGGTAGGTAGGGTTACATACCTGTGCCACCATGCCTGGCCACTTTCGGTTATTTTGTATACTTGGAGTCTATGAAAGTAATTTCAAAAACTAAGTATCAAGATGCTGGAAATATAGTTCAAGCCGGGCATGGTGGCGCACTCTTGTAATCCCAGCATTTGGGAGGCTGAGACCGGAGGATCACGGTTCGCTGACAGCCTCAGCTACTTAGTGAGGCCCTCTGCAACTCAGTGAGATGCTGTTTCAAAATAAAAGAATAAAAAATAGGGCAGGGGGTGTAGCTCGGAGGTCAAATGCCCCTGGGTTCCACCCGCAAAAAACAAAACAAACAAACAAACAAAAAAAAAAAAACAAGCAATGTAGTTCAGTGGTAGAGTGCCTGCCTTGCATATGAGAAGCTCTGGGTTCCATCCCTACCCTGCCCCTGGGGTGAAGGAGAATTAAGTATCTAAAAGAGACTCACTGCCGGGCGTGGTGGCGCACGCTTGTAATCCCTGCGCTTGGGAGGCGGAGACAGGAGGATCGCGCAGGTTCAAAGCCAGCCGCGCACTGGCTTAGGAGATCCTGTTTCCAAAATGAAAATGTAAAAATAGGTCTGGGAGTGTAGCCCGGAGGTAGAAGGGCTTCCAGGAACCCCAGTACCACCAAAAATAAATAAATAAATAAAAGAGACTCACTTTAGTCCAGAGAAAGAAGGATCATTACTTATCAGAGGGAGAATGAAAGGATGTGTGCAGATACAGGTAAGTATAGGTGTGTGTGTGTGGGGGGGAGATTTCATGCTTGATCACTTTAATTTTCCCTTTGAAATTCATGACAAAGTTGTTGTCTAAGAGGAGAACCAGAGATCACTAGGAGTGAGGCTCTAGGCCAGTTGCGCTGGAAAGCAGGAGGGTGCTCAGCAGAGAGGCACAGGAGGAATACTGAGCGGTATTGAAAGACTGGGGTTTGCAGGATCTTCAGCTGGAGTTGCCCCAATCCCCCCCAACACACACACGCACACACCACAGTCCTGGGGACTGAACCCAGGGCCGCACACATATTTACTATTCAATTACATCACCAGCCCTTATATATATATATATATATATATATATATATATATATATGTATATGTATATATGTATATATGTATGTACTTTACATATTAAATATTTAATATATATTTTATACATTTATATATATTATGTATTATTATATACACACATATATTTATTTATTTAATTACTGAGGATTGAACCCAGGAGCATTCTATCTCTAAGCTATACCTCCAGCCCTATTTTATTTTTTTATTTGGAAACAAGGACTCACTAAGTTGCAGAGGGCCTCACTGAGTTGCTGAGGCTGGCCATGAACCTGCGATCTTCCTGTCTCAGCCTCCCAAGTACTAGGATTACAAGCCTGTGCCACCACACCCGGCTCATTTTATTTTTGCCATAGGGTCTCACTAAGTTGCCCAGGCTGGCCTCAAACCTGTGATCCTCCATCCTCGGCCTCCTGAGTAGCTGATATTACAAGTGTGTGCCACTGTGGCTTGCCCTAATCCTTTGATGGTAAAACTCCTCACCTCAAAAGCATTGATGGGCAAACAGAGAAGGGTGAAGTTGGAACTATGACTGTGGTAGATGATCGTAGAACCAAATTCAGCTGTGGGGGGTGGAGGGATCGTGATGCATGGGAGGGGGAAAGAATTAATGCTGGGACTGAGATAATGGTAGGGGTGAAATATGAAAAGAACAGGACACTCTTTTTTTCTTGAAATTGTCAAGCAGCTGAGTGTGGTAAGACTCTCAGCAACCTAGCAAGACCATTTCAGAACAAAAAATAAATTGGGCTGAAGGTGTAGCTCAGAGGTAGAATGCCCCTGGGTTCAATCCCCAGTAACCCCCTCACACACACACACACACGACAAAAAGACAAACAACCTAGATATCCACCAAGAGTAAAATAGTTGAACAAATTATAAGATAACCCTATGAGAAATTATATGTATTGAGGTACTGGGGATGGAACCCAGTGGCATTCTTCCTCCGAGCAATACCCCCAGCCCTATTTTTCTTATTTATTTTTAGACAGAGTCTAAGTTGCAGAGAGCCTAAGTAGCTGAGGCTGTCCACAAATTGCAATCCTCCTGACTCAGCCTTCCAAATGCTGGGATTACAAGCATCATCACCACACCTGTCTGAAAAATTGTATATATTTTAATGAAGTAAAATGATATATATATAAGCCAGGCATTCTGGCACACACTTGTAATCCCAGCATTTGGGAGGCTGAGACAGGAGGATCACGGTTCTCAGACAGCTTCAGCTACTACTTAGTGAGGCCCTTTGCAACTCAGTGAGACACTGTTTCAAAATAAAGAATAAAAATTAAGGCTGGGGGGTGTATCTCAGAAGTAGAATGCCCCTGGGTTCCATCTCCAGCACCGCAAACACACACACACACACACACACACACACACACACACACACACACACGAAAAGATCCCCAGGATATATTGTCAAGTGGAAAAAAATTTTATATGACTATGCAGAAAAACACTGGAGGAGCCGGGTGTAGTGGTGCACACCTCTAATCCCAGTTCTTAGGAGGCTGAGATAGGAAGATCACAGGTTTGAGGACAGCCTCAGCAAATAGTGAGACTCTCATCAACTTAGCAAGACCCTGTTTCAAAATTAATAAAAAAAAATAGGAGCTGGGTGTGATGGCACACACTTGTAATCCCAGCATTTGGGAGGCTAACGGGAGGAACATGGCCAATCTCAGCTCTTAATGAGGCCCTCCACAACTTAGTGAGGCCCTGTTTAAAAATAAAGAAAAAAAATAGGGGTGTAGCTTGGAGGTAGACTGTACCTGGGTTCAATCCCTATGCCTCAAAAAAAAAAAAAAAAAAAAAAAGGGTGCAGGTTGGAGCTAGAATCCCCCTGAGGAAAAGTCTGAAGGATGGAAACCACACAGTTAAACGCTGTTCATGCAAGGAAGGGAGAAAGATTAGGAAGGAATAAAGAAGATCTGCAACAACATAGTCATCATTGAATTTATTTTATTTTAAAGATATCTATGTACACCGAGTAGATACACACTGGGATTTGTGCAGTTTGGTTTGTCTTCCACGCTGGCATGCAACATTTTGGCAGATGTGAGTGGGCAGGCCAGGTGCCCCTTGTGGTGCCCTGGCTGTCATAGGGGATGTGGTGAATGTAGGAGCAGGAAGAGGCGGAGGAGAGTGTGAAGCTTGTGGTGAAGGGCGTGTGTGCTGTTCTTTATTTATGTAAGTTATGTTTCCTTTATGTCTTGCAGAAGAGAAGGCTGTCCCCTCTGTGTCATCTCTCGTCATCTGCCCTACACTTTCAGGTTTTCCTATGTGTTCTTTAAAGGAATCATCTCATGGCAAGGTTACATAACACCAGATTCTCCTGGCCAATACTCACATAAGTCCACGATGTGCTGCTATCTCCCTTCCATGGGTCTGCATGGCTCATCTACCCCAACCTGCTCCGCTTTTGTGAGTGGGTTTGGTGTAGCGGAGCCAGAATGGACCACCTTCCTCAGAGCAGAGGTTTTCAAACTACTCTAGAACTCTCAGGCTCTCTTAGGACTGTCCCAGGGCTCCTCCACTAATGAAGCATTTTCCACACACACAAAAAACTGCCCAGGTTTGCATTCCTTTTTTTTTTTTTTTTTTTTTTTTTTGCAATGCTGGGAATTGACCCCAGAGTTTTACACATGCTAGGCAAGTGCCTTACCACTGAGCTATATCTCCAGTCTTATTTTCTTTAAGTTAGGGTTCTATATAAGATTTATTATGAAAAGTACTTGAAATTTGCCACTTTGTATGTATTCCATGCCCTCTGATATCCTCTCCCTGTATTTCTCCTTAGCTGCTTAAAAGGGGCCCAACAAGTAAAGGGCACAGGGACTCTTTCCCTTGAAGGAGTCACAGGCCACTATAGCTTATATTCACCAGCTGGCTCTCACATCAAGCTTTCTTTCCCAGATTAGAAGGAGCCAGGTGATGGGTTTTCCTACTGCTAGAAACTCCTGGTCTGCCATCTTAGGTAAATCTGGACATCTGGACAGTAGACTTGACTTCTTGCTTTGGGCTGGCTAGTGACTTCACTCCTGAAGTTACCTGGAACCACCTTAGCACCACGTGGAAGGAAAGGACCATCTGGAACAAGAGCAGTGGTCCCAGCTGTGGGCAAAGGAGGTACAGAGGCTGAGGGTGGCTCAGGGGAAAGCCCTGGGGTCAAGCCCTTGAGCTGTGCCACCTGTGGAAAATCTGCTCTGCCCCTTTCTTTAAAGTGCACTTGATACCAGACAGGGACACAGAAGGAACTCTTTGGGGAAAGATGTATAATGGGGTAAAGCCAGGCTCCAGCTTGAAGGGAAGGCATCTGAGAGAGCTATTTTGCCAATGAACTGGAAGCCCCCAAACCAAAAGGCAGAGATGGGAAGAACACGCAGCCCAATATGGGAGAAAGGAATCCAGCTCATGGCTCCCACCTGAGGGCCCCGGACACAAAACACTTAGCAGTGTTCCAGCCCGTTCATCTTCCAGACCTGAGGACTTCATCATCCTGACGACACTTGCCTATAACTACCACCACAGAAAGATGAGCGGCCGTTGGACAGACTGTGGGCAAGGGGTCTGCCTCCATTTTCTTTCAAACTATTTAACCTACTCTGAGTTACGATTGTGAAACGAGGGGAAGAGCGTCCACCGGGGCGTGGACGAGAAAGGGAAATGGCCCGTGTTCTCAGTCTGAGAAAAATGGAGAGACAGGCAAGAGGGAGATTGTTGGGCAGAGGTAAACACTGCGAGTCCCCTGATCAGGTGAGGGGTGTATTAAGAAAATCATATATATAATTTAGTGGCCCTTCCCTTTCACCCTCCTCTGTGCTCTATGTGAAGGAAGAGGGAGGAAGAGTCTATTTCTCTGCCTTCCTAGGATGCTAAGACATTATTATGCTTAAGGCTTTGTATGTACATGTGTGTGTGCATGTGCACATGTATGTGTGTGTGTGTGAGAGAGAGTCAGAGTCGTAGCCCTCTGGCTCCCATTTCTCCTTTTATCATCTCTGTGTCCTCTGCTCAGTGACTAACACCACTCAGTGTGAGAGACAAGTATATGAGAGAAGAAACATTCCCCCTCCTCCCTATTGCCAAATAAGGAGGGTGGACTATGCTTAGGAATCGCTAATACATCATTAAATACTTAGAGAGTAGGACGAGAGAAGAGGGACAGAGCAGCAGCTTCTGATATATAGATACAGAGTACAAAGATACAGAGTAGGAGTAGACACCAACAGTACAGTCCAACGATGAGGGCTGGGGAGGGAGTTAGTATCAGAGACCACAGGTTTGCAGCATGCTGAGAGAAGAGGCCTCAGTCCCTCTTAGAAACTGGGGAAGAAAGAGAGAGGATGTGAGGGACCCGCCTGCAGCCCAGCCACTGTGGAGGGACGGGTGGCATTTGCACTTCGCTTTACAGTCCTGTACCTTGAGTACCAGTGAACAGACCACCCGTCCCTGCCGCTGCTCACCACCTCAGGCCCGCCCTAGGCGCTCCTTCCCCATTCCTGCTCGCCTGCTTCTCGTGCCTTTCCGCCTGTGTGCTGGGCCTGACATCCTCGGCAGCCCTAGAGAAGGCTCGGCTCAGATGCCGCCCGCTCAGGGAGTGGCCATCTTCTCTCATTTTCAGTTTTCCAAGGACCAAATTGGCAAGAAAATAGGATCCTAATGTCCAGTTCTGGGCCCTAAAACAACTGATGAGGAACCTGGTGATATGCAAGAGCCAGGAAGGCACTGTGCTTCTGGAGGAGAGGACCTGGGGACAGGGGTAGAAGAGGGGTGTGTGGAAACGGGAAGACAGCTGTTTCCTATTGAGCAAGGCGAAGGGAAGCTGATACTTTAGCCGGAGAGATTAAGAGATTTCATGGGATTTTTTTTGGTACTAGAGATTAAACCCAGGGTCATTCTACCTCTAAGCTACACCCTCAGCACTATTTTTTATTCTTTATTTTGAAATAGGGTCTCACTAAATTGTGGAGGGCCTAAGTAGCTGAGGCTGGCAGTGAACCTGAGATCCTACTGTCTCAGCATCCCAAGTACTGCCAAGCACTGGGACCACAAAGCATGTGTCACCACACCCGACTTCATTGGACTTTTTTTTTTTTCTGGAGATGGAACCCAGGGGCATTGTACCTCCAAGCTACACTCCCAGCCCTGATTTTTATTCTTTATTTTGAAACAGGGTCTCACTGAGTTGCAAAGGACTTAAGTAGCTGAGGTTGTCCACGAACTGCAATCTCCTGCCTCAACCTCCCAAATGCTGGGATTACAAGCGTGCGCCACCACACCCGGCTCCCCAGCCCTACTTTTTATTGTTTACTTTGAAACAGGGTCTCACTAAGTTGCGGAAGGCCTCACTAAGTAGCTGAGGCTGGCTGCTAACTTGTGATCCTCCTGTCTCAGCCTCCCAAGTACTGGGATTATAAGCATGCGCCACCACACCCAACTTCTTGGGACATTTCTAAAGCTCTTAGGTGGAATGTGCAGATAGGAGGACAGGTCACGATTGTGGGAATAATTCTTCTTCACTGGAGATGTCTTACTGGAGATGCCTCTGTTCAGGAAACCTGGCCATCCAAGATTACTTTAGGGTGTAAGTAGAGGGAGGGTTGAGGTCGGCTCCCAAGGTCTATTACACCCAAGGTCTGTGACTTGTGAGTCACTCTACAATAGCGGCTGGCCCTCGCTCATTCCTATTCTATGTGTGACAGCGACCCCCAGTGGCAGAGAGCAGTACTGTGGCCACTACTATAGCCAAAGGGAAAGCATAAAGGGGGCAGGGGAGGTCAGTGTTCACCTAACAAGGGGCAGCAGGAATGTAGCTCCCAGCAGGGAAAAGCAGGAAAAGCTGATGGGTAACTATTTAGCAAAAGTTTTGAGGTAGTTAAAAAAAATTGGGAGAATGGAAAAGGCCGTGGGCAAGAAAGGAAGCCGCCTGAGGCCAGATCTACCTGAAAAGTGCAGTGTGTAGCCGGTGGTGTGGGAGGTTAGCTTGCTGCTGTCTCTTGGTGAAGAGGGAAAAGCTTGGCCTGGTCCTCAGCCTCATAGCCACAGGGAAGGTCACTCCTGGAGGAAGAGAGACACCACAGAAATGAAAACATTCCCTTCATGGCCACTGCTCAGCTAGCATTCCTGGGAGATGACCAAGGGCACGCTTTACAGCAGTGCTGGGAAATGCAAGGCCAGAGGGGGGCAAATGACTTGCCAAGGTTGCAAAGTTCCAGAGGTGGAGAGAAGTCATGTCATCAGGTGTCCCTGGCCCCCTAAGTGGAGTGGACAGAGGCCACGGAGGGGGTGGGAGGACACCAGTGCTCTACACCGAGGTAGGGGAATGCCTGGGAGCGCCCTAACATCAAGGGATGGAAAAATGATTCTTATATCCCCCAAAGGCTCCAGAGAAGACCTAAGTATGGCAGAAAGAAGATTAATCATTTCTGGTACCACCCAGAAAACCCAAGGATAGTGGGGATTGTACCTATTGTCGTTGATATCTGTGGCGTTTCCTGGAGAGACCGTCATTGAGAACATAAGTTAGAAAAAGAAAAGAGACAAGGTGTTAGGAATGGCCTTCTCACATTCTGTCTCATCCTATCCCCTTAGAGTCACAGGTAAGCAGAAGCACTCTATCAAAGGTACCCAAAGATGCATCATTATCTTGTTTGAGAAGAAGCCTCCTGGCCCCTCCTTAAGGAGAGTTGACAGGCAGAGAAGGTGGAGACAGACTCAATTAGTAGGAGGAATTCACTTCTAAGAGAGTCCAAGATTTGAAGGGATAGGCATGTATTTATTTTTAATTTTAATTCTTTAATTTTTTAGGTGCTGGGGCTTGAACCCAGGGCCTCCTGCATGCTAGGCAAGCACTCCACCACTGAGCTACACCCCTAGCTCTATGCATTATCCTGTGTGTGTGTGTGTGTGTATGTGTGTGTGTGTGTGTGTGTGTGTGTGTAGTATCAGGGGTTGAATCCAGGGGCATTCTACCTCCAAGCTAGATCTCCAGCCCTTTTTATTTTATTATTTGGAAACAGAGTCTCACTAAGTTGCTGATAGCCTCACTAAATTGCTGAGGCTGGATTTGAACCTATAATCCTCCTATCTCAGCCTCCCAAATACTGGGATTACAAAGTGTGTGCCACTATGCCCAGCTCTGTGCATTTTTTTTTTTTTCAGTACTGGGGATGGAACCCAGGGGCATTCTACCTCCGTGCTACACCTAGCCCTATTTTTTAGTCTTTATTTTGAAACAGGGTCTCACTGAGTTGCAGAGGACCTCACTAAGTAGCTGCGGACCCGGATCCTCCTGTCTCAGCCTCCCAAATACTGGGATTACAAGCGTGTGCCACCATGCCCAGCTCTCCATGGATATTTTTATTTAAATCCCTGACACATGTCCAGCTAGTGTTATTTGTTTGTTTGTTTGTTTATTTATTTCGGTACTGGAGATTGAACCCAGGCTCGTTCTACCTCTTTATTTTTAATTTTTGAAACAGGGTCTCACTAAGTTGGAGAAAGCCTCAACTTAGTGAGTGAGGCTGGCCGCAAACCTGTGATCCTCTTGTCTCCACCTCCCAGGTACCGGGATTACAAGCGCGTGCCACCACGCCTGGCTAGTGTTCATTTTAGACTAGGGCCACTTACTTTTCCTATACCTCTCAACTCGCCCTGGGGAACCTGATGGCTGGCTCACCCAACCCTGTCACTCACCGTTGTCCATGTTGGCCTTCTGGTAGGACGCCAAGGGGCCGCCAGAAGACGTGGCTCCACTGCTGGTACAGGAGTTAGCAAAGCTGGATGGAGCAGAGGAAAGAGATGCTGCCGCTGACATCTACTCTAAGGACCACCAACCACGTTCACCCTTAGCCATAGAGCCATACACCCCTCCCTGACAGAAGATAACAAACATAGTGAGAAAGGGAGGGTAGATACCCACCTTCTAGTACTTATGATTGTGTCAAAAGAGAAAACATAGCTACTTGGGAAAATAATTCTCAACCAATGACTGACCCAACCCTCTGCCTTCTAGGGTCCAGAGAGCCTAGGGTTGGGACACCAGCCCATGCCCACGGTCACTCACTACACATCAGAGGTGGAGCTAGGTGTGGCCTGCAGGTACAAATTCTGGTAGTTCTGGAAGAGGCTGTTGGTGTAACTGATGCACTCAGGGCTCCGGCTGCCATAGGGGTTGGTGGGCGAGGATGCTGGGTAGTGGCCGGGCCGCACGGGTTTGGCTGTGGAAAAGAGAAAATGACCATGAGGAGGCTGTTTGTCAGCCTGAGGTCATCCTGCTGAGGCCGAACTGAGTTGCTTGTACAATAATTCATCACTTGTTTTTTTGTTTGTTTGTTTGTTTTTGGTGGGGAGGAGCTAGGGGTTGAAGCAATCGTCCAGTTGCCTGGCACTCAGAATTTACTGCATTTGTTCCAGGTGGCCATCCCACGCTGCCTGCTGACGTCCACTCACCAATCTGGGCAGAATGGCCCCGCTTGCCCGAGCTCTTGTAGCGCACGGCCTCCTTGATGCGGTCCACCTCCTGCTGGTACCGGCGCTTGTCCTTCATGGCGCCCTCCTTGGCCTCCTTCAGTGCACCCTCCAGGGCCTTAACTCTCTCAGCCGTAGCCCTAAGTCGTTTTTCCAATTTAGGAAGCTCACAACGCAGATCTGCATTGTCACGTACCAGCTGCGGGGGTGAGCCAGAGCGGGGAGGCCGAAAGAGAGGCCAGAGACCCAAGACAGAGCCACCCGGTGGGGTGGGGGGGGAGAGAATAAAAAATCATGAGTCAGAGGAGATGGAAACCACACTGTGTTCTCAAAGGCCCCCTTCCTTTATGTAATGTGGTGTTCTGTGTAAGGAGGTCTTCGCTCCTTCCTACATCATTTTCTAGGCAGCAAAACCTGCATCTCGACTGTAGCCCAGAGCTCTTGTGAGAGTGCCCTGGTCCATTCTCAGCCCGGACGCTCCTCTCCACCAGATCTCACAGTTTGTGCCAGACCAACAGCTTCAGGACCCCCGTGGGATGAGGGGCTGTGTGGCAGGCCAAGGGCGGGCAGGGCAAGTGTGGCAGCAGCCAGAGAGTGGGTGCAGTACTGACAACAGGTCGGGGCGAGGCAGAGCCAGGGGAGAAACTATAGTTCAGGAGCCCACATCCGTCCACATCCACACGGTGCCCCATAGGAAGGAAAGTGTTTGCGGTCTCACAAGCATTTATGCTCACTGCCTTCACCTTCAGAGACTTCCTGGGCCACCCCTCCACCCCTCTGTTCATGGTGGGGATTGAACCCAGGAGCCTGCTGCCTCTGAAATATATCCCCAGCCTGTTCTATCTTTTACTTTGAAACAGGGTCTTGCTAAGTTGCTGAGGCTGGCATCAAACCTGCAATCCTCTTGTCTCAGCCTTCCAAGTACTAGGATTTCAGGCATGCACCACCACACCTGGCTTCCCTCTCCCTTTTAAATTATTTTATTGAGTGTGGTAGCAACCACCTTACAGCCAGAGAAGACTCCCTGATCCTTCGACACACACCATGACTGGGGGCCCTACAAACTGTAAATGGAGCAGGCCCTGCAAGGTATCAGGCAAGATGGCATAGGAGGGCACACTGGGGGCACAGGGGCAGAGCTAGAACCTTCATGCAGCTTTAATTTGGACAATTTATGGGTTATAATCAATATTTTGTTGTGACAATAGTTTCATTAGTAACACTGCTGTAGCCCCGGCCATTAAGATTCTGTTAACTGGAAGCTGGGAGCAGTAGCGCACGCCTGTAATCCCAGTACTTGAGAGTCTGAGACAGGAAGATCACAGATTTGAGACCAGCTTCAGCAATATAGTGAGGTCCTCAGCAATGTAGCAAAACCTTATTTCATATAAAAAGGGCTGGGGGTATAGCGCAAAGGTAGAATGCTCTGGGTTCAGAGGGGAAAAAATGATTCTGTTAACTGGGGAGTTTTTATATCTCTCTCCTTTTCTTTTTCTTCCAATTCTTATGCCTGCTGAGGTAGGACACAGTGGTAAGTCCTCTATTTATCCTTTGGGGAAGCAGTTTTTGGTCTTTGGGACTTAGAGAAGAAGAGAGAGTATTCAATGAGTGTAAAGAAAACTGTCTTTAGTTAGGTTTTGGGGGTTTTTTGGTTTGGTTTTTGGTTTTTTTTGTGTGTGTTGTGTGTGTGGTCCTGGGGTTCCTGGAAACTCTCTAACCTCCGGGCTATACTCCCAGACCTATTTATATTTTTTATTTGGAAACAGGGTCTCAAGCCAGGGAGGCTGGCTTCGAACCTGTGCGATCCTCTTGTCTCCGCCTCCCAAGCGTGGGGATTACAAACGTGCATCACCACGCCTGGCCTTTAGTTAGTCTTTTTTTTAATTATTTAATATGCAATTGGACTGAGCCAGGCGTGGTGGCTGTAATCCCAGCATTTGGGAGGCTGAGATTGGAGGATCATGGTTTGCAGACAGCCTCAACTACTTAGTGAGAACCTCTGCAACTTAATGAGACCCTGTTTCAAAATAAAGAATAAAAAATAGGGAAGGGGGTATAGCTTGGAGGTCGAATGCCCCTGGGTCCCATCTCCAGACCTGCAAAAACAATTTAAAAATTAAAAATAAAAATAATATGCAGTTGGGCAGAGAGGTAAAGTGAACCTATGGGAATAAAAGTAGAATGGCAGAACTGGTTATAAATGTTTCCTAGCTATCTAGCTATCTTTCACCTTTTCTGTGATGTTGTTACACTATTTTATAATAAGGTAAGGAAGCCAGGCAGTAGTGGTCTACACCTATAGTCCCAATGCTTGGGAGGCTTAGACAGGAGGATCGCAGGATCACAGCCAGCTTCAGCAATTTAGGCCCTCAGCAATTTAAGTGAGACCCTGTTTCAAAATAAAAAATAAAGCCTGGCGTGGTAGCATGCACCTGTAATCCCAGGTACTTGGGAGGCTGAGACAGGAGGATCGCACAGGTTCAAAGCCAACCTTAGCAAATTAGTGAGGCTCTCAGCAACTTAGTGAGACCCTGTTTCCAAATAAAGTATAAAATAGGTTTGGGAGTAAAGCCCAGAGGTAGAAAAGCCCCTGGGTTCCACCCCCAGTACCACACAAAATAAATAAATAAATTAAAAAGGGCTGATAGTATAGCTCAGAGGTAGAATACCCCTGAGTTTAATTCTCAGTACCACAAAAATTAGTAAGTAAGGAAGAAAGAGAGAGAGAGAGAGAGAGAGAGAGAGAGAGAGAGAGAGAGAGAGAAAAGGGTTGGGAGTGTAGCCCAGAGGTAGATTGCCCCTAGTTCAATCCCCAGTACGGTTAAAAAAAAATGTACTGAGTATTTAGGAGGAAAAAAAGGTGAAGTTCTAGGCTAGTTAAAATATTAGGCTGGGGCCGGGCGCAGTGGCGCACGCTTGTAATCGCAGCATTTGGGAGGCTGAGACAGGAGGATCCAGGTTCAGGGTTCGCGGACAGCCTAGCTACTTAGTGAGGCCCTTTGCAACTCAGTGAGACCCTATTTCAGAATAAAGAATAAAAAATAGGGCTGGGGGTGTAGCTCGGAGGTAGAATCCCCCTGGGTTCCATCCCCAGTACCACCAAAAAAAAAAAAAGAATATTAGTTTACCTGGAATTTTAAGGTAGACTTGAGAAGAAAAAATGAAGCCTAGGTTGAGTTTTTTTCATTCTTCTTTTTTCCTGTGCTAAAGATCAGACCCAGGGCCTCCCGCATTCTGGCAAGCACTTCTATCACTGAGCCACAGGACAGCCACAGGGTTGGGTTTCATTTATGAATCAAAAAAAAATTTTTTTTTGGTGGTACTGGAGGTGTAACCCAGGGGCTTTCTACCTCCGGGCTATACTCTCAGACCTATTTTATACTTTATTTGGAAACAGGGTCTCACTAAGTTGCCGAGAGCCTCACTAAGCTACTGAGGCTGGCTTAGAACCTGTGCGATCTTCCTGTCTCAGCCTCCCAAGCGCGGGGATTACAAGTGTGTGCCACCACACCCGGCTATAAATCAATTTTTAAAAATCCCTCAACAGACTGTGGAGCCCATCTGAAGGCTCAGCTCTTTGGCACTAACGTGGGTGCCCTTGCTGTGCACACGCCAAACATCTCCTGTCCTGACTCCTCTGGAGGGCCCTTCCACCTCCCCAGCCCATACCTCTGACACCCAGCCATCCACCTGGGGACAGAGGCAGCGCCTTCATGTACGGGAAGCGCTCTGACTGGCTCTCACCAGGGGCTGGCCGGGCCATCTCAAGGACATCATCTAATGTCCCATAGGCCTGCTCCAGAGAGAAAGCCCAATGCCCTTGCTTTTCTTTCCCTCCTATCTTCCATCTCTGCTAAAGCCTGACATACTGGTATCCCTTTTATTTGTTTGTTTTGCACTCTACCACCGAGAGCTATACCCCTCCCCTTCTGGTATTCTGAGCCTCTGCAGCCTCCATCCTCACAATCTCTCCCTCCAAGGTAGACCTGGAGAATGCTGTTTCAAGCAAGGTAGGTCAAACCATTAAGAAGGAAAAGCAGGTAAAGAACAAAGAACAAGGTAGAACTAGGACCAAATATGATAGAAAGAAGGGATTAGTAGACAAATAGGGAAAATACAGAAGTAGATTTTCTTGAATCCAAGGGGCTTCCAAAGATTTGTGTCTTTGGAAAGGGACCTGGCCCCAAGAGTTCTCTTCACCCTTCCCCTAGGCTCTTACCTGTTTGTGAACCTTTGTAAGCTGTTCCAGGTTGTTCTCAAGAAAGGAAATCTTCTGTTTTTGGGAGTGAATCCCCCCACTGTCCTCGGGCTCCATTTCTGCACTCTGATTAGAGATGGAAAGATGTGACTGTCTAGATGCCAAACAGGCCCCACCCAGACCAGGCCAAGCCAGCCCTTGAGGGGGCAGCATGGCTGCAGAGCCCTGAGGAGGGAGAACATGGCTGCTGAGACCTGGAGGGTGGCACTCACTTTCTTGACTCGAGTCGTGACGTCTTGAACGAACAGCTTGCGAAGGTTGTGGAGGGTCTGGAGTTCCCGGGCCTGGAAAGAATAATGAAAATTTGGGGATATACCAAGTCACCTTCTCCCTCCCAAAACACTGGAATCTTCAGTCTACTTTATTTTTAGGAAAAGATATGCCCTGATTATGCCATAGACTAATTACAAAAGAACAGGAGGAATGGGATTAGGAAGAAATCAGGGTTCATCACCCTCCCCCATTCTGTTAACTTGGCACAGAAGAAAACCACTCACAACGGTCTCCTCCAGGCCCTTGAGGTCCTGCTTGGACTGCTCATGTCGCTCGTACAGAAATCTGGAGCGAGAGAGAAGGAAGGATAAGCCGGGCATGGTGGCACACACTTGTAATCTCAGTACTCAGGAGGCTGAGACAGGAGCATCATAGGTTCAAAGCCAGCCTCAGCTGCTTAATGAGGCCCTGCACAACTTAGTGAGCCCCTGTTTCAAAATTAAAAATAAGCCGGGCACGGTGGTGCACACTTGTCATCCCATTACTTGGGAGGCTGAGACAGGAAGATCGCTGGTTTATGGCCAGCCTCAGCTACTTAGCAAGCCAGGCCCCCTGCAACTTAGTGAGACCCTGTTTCAAAATAAAGAATAAAAAAAAAAAATGGGGCTGGGGATGTATCTCAGTGGTAGAATGTCCCTGGATTCAATCCCCAGTATCATAAATAAATAAATAAATAAATAAATAAATAAATAAATAAATAAATAAGCAAATAATAGTGCTGGGAGTGTAGCTTGGAAGTAGAATGACCCTGGGTTCAATCCCCAGTACTGCAAAAAAGAAAAGAAGAGAAAAGAAAAGAAAAGAAAGCCCATGATTCTACTACTTATAGATTGAACCACCTGATGTCCATCTTTGCAGACTATTTTTTCCGTGCATATATATCTACACACAAAATTCTATGAAATTAGACCATTCATGCTGGGGGTTTTGGGTTTTTATGGTAAGACTGGGGATTAAACCCAGGGGTGTTCTACCTCTGAGGTACCTCTCGCCCTATTTTACTCTTTATTTTGAAGTAAGGTCTCACTAAGGTGCTGAGGGCCTTGCTAAATTGCCTTGACCCTGTGATTCTCCTGTCTCGGCCTCCCAAGTACTGATATTACAGGTGTGTGCCACGACACCCGGCTTCATGCTGCTTTGTTACCTGCTTTGCACATTTTTCCCCCCTGCGGTACTAGGGATGGAACCCAGTAAGTAGCATTCTACCTCTGAGCGACACCCCCATCCCTATTTGTTATTCTTAATTTTGAAACAGGGTCTCACTGAGTTACAGAGGGCCTCACTAAGTAGCTGAGGCTGTCCGTGAACTGCAATCCTCCTGTCTCAGCCTCCCAAATGCTGGGATGACAAGTGTGTGCCACTATGCCGGGCTTACTTTTTTTTTTTTTTTTTGGTGGTACTGGGGTTCCTGGAAGCCCTTCTACCTCCTGGCTACACTCCCAGACCTATTTTATATTTTGAAACAGGGTCTCTTAAGCCAGCGTGGATAGCTTCAAACCTGTGGGATCCTCCTGTCTCCGCCTCCCAAGCGTGGGGATTACAAGCGTGCGCCACCACACACAGCCGGGCTTACTTTTCACATTTAACAAAATATCACAAGCCTCTTTTAAAAATCCATGTCAGCTAATACTCAGCAGTGGTCATTTCTTTTCTTTTTTTTTTTTTTTTTTTTCTTTTTGCAGGTCTGGGGATGAAACCCAGGGGCATTCGACCTCTGAGCTACACCCCCTGCCCTATTTTTTATTCTTTATTTTGAAACAGGGTCTCACTGAGTTACAAAGGGCCTCACTAAGTAGCTGAGGCTGTCCGCGAACCGCGATCCTCCAGTGTCAGCCTCCCGAATGCTGAGATGACAAGCGTGCGCCACCACGCCCGGCTAGCAGTGGTCATTTCCAATGGTCTCCCTTTTCTAAGCCTTTCCCACCCATTGTTTCACTGCATCACAGCTACGTGGTGTCCTTCCTCCGCATGCGTGTCTGCATGGAAGTTCTGAGCCCGTCAGGCCTGCCGGGAAATCCCTCACTCACGTCAGCTCCTGAAGCTTGGCACTCTTCTCATGTTCTTCGTTCTTCAGCTTCTCATAGTCAGCCTGAAGTTTTTCCAGCTCTAACTGGAGCTTCTGATTCAGGCTACAGAGGTCAGAGGCATTGGAAAGAAAGAGAGATGTTAGTGGGCAGGAAGGGAAGACCGGCCCTCAAGCGTTTGCCTTCTTCTTGCATAAGTGAGCCCAGTTAGAACTGATGCCTCTTCCTTCAGATATGGAGGACAGACACAGGGCACTATACCCATGACAGTAAGGAGCCCTGCCTCTCCAATCATCAAAGTATCAATGATAGAGGCTCTTCCTTAAACCTTGTATCTCCTAAAGCTGAGCTACAAAGTTATGTCATCCTCAGAGAAACAACACATGGAAGTTAAAGAACCAGATCCAGAAGGATGGTCTGAGAGGGCAGAGCCAGGTTAGAGGGTCTGATGGGAT
Organism: Muscardinus avellanarius; assembly: GCF_963383645.1. NCBI lineage: Eukaryota > Metazoa > Chordata > Mammalia > Rodentia > Gliridae > Muscardinus > Muscardinus avellanarius. The sequence goes on from NC_137797.1 coordinate 63,226,783, forward strand.
GCTGGGCATGGTGGTGCACGCTTGTAATCCCCGCGCTTGGGAGGCTGAGACAGGAGGATCACACAGGTTCGAAGCCAGCCTCGCTACTTAGGCTCTCAGCAACTTAGTGAGACCCTGTTTCCAAATAAAGTATAAAATAGGTCTGGGAGCCGGGCGTGGTGGCGCACGCTTGTAATCCCCGCGCTTGGGAGGCGGAGACAGGAGGATCGAGCAGGTTCGAAGCCAGCCACTCTGGCATAAGAGACCCTGTTTCCAAATAAAAAATAATATAAAAATAGGTCTGGGAGTGTAGCCCTAAGTTAGAAGGGCTTCCAGGAATCCCAGAACCACACACACACAAAAATAAATAAAATAGGTCTGGGAGTATAGCCTGGAGGTAGAAAGCCTCTGGGTTCCACCCCCAGTACCACCAAAAAAAGAAAAAGAAAAAGAGGGTCTGATGGAGACGGGAGCCACCCCAGGGACCCTTACTCTCTGAGCTCATCGATGGTCTTCTGCTTCTCATTGATCTCATCCCGGAGCCGAGCCAGCTGCCGGTGATGGGCTTCTCGGTGACTCTCCATCTGCAGCTCCAGGGCCTTCTGCAAACAGCCCACCCCAAGCTCAGAGCCGGACTCCAGACATGAGCTCCGGTGTCTTCACCCCACCGAGCCCAGCCGCCCCACACTCCCCCACTCGCCTTCACTTCATCTGCATCCTGCGTGTCGGGCTCCTTGTCCTTCAGGGCCACCTCATGCACAGTTTCTAAGGGAGAGAGGGGAAGACAGCTTACATCAAACCCCGTCCTTCAGAAAAAACTTCACGCTGTGACCAGAGCTCCAGGCAGGCCAGGGGATGGGTCCTCGGTGATGTCCTTCTGGGTTAGGATAGTCCAATTTGATGTAGCAGGGACAGAAAACAAGGGAGGACTTTTGGTTCATGTGAAATGAGCTACATGCAAAAGCCGTGTAGCATAGGAGTTGGCACCTAGGACGCAGGCTGATGCTCTAGTGAGAGGCTGTCGAAGGGGTTTCTTCTGATGTTTGTGACTTTCCCTTCCCACCCTCCTTGGGATCTCAGGCTCCAGGATGGCTGGGACAGAGGTCTAAGAAGGCCTCACCCTGTGCCTGGAGCTTGGCCAACTCATCGCTCAGGGAGTCGTAGGACTCTTCCAGGTGCCGCTTCTTCAGCTCCACAGTCTGCATGTACTCCGTGAGCGAGCGGATCTTGGCCTCATGCTGGCGGAGGAAGGTTGGCAAGAAAAGGTAAACAAATGGAGGCGAGCGCCCCACCCGAGGCAGAGCAGTCCTCCAGAGGCTCCCGCTCTCTTCCCAAGCCCTCCCCTCCTGCTGCATCTTCCATGAGGACGCAGGGCCAGGGCCCTTCCTATGGAGACGCTCCCTTTAGACCCTCAGCTCAGAGTGCAGTACCCTGAGTCTCTTTACTTCTTTAGCCTGGGTCCTCCCCTTGCCACCCAGCTCTTCTATCCTTGACTTCCATTAACCCTAGGATGCTGCCAGAGAGGTGAGTGTTAGGAGCTATACCCGTAATCACGGAGTAGCCCTCTTCCTCCCATGGCACCCAAAGGCTCTCACCGCGGGCACTCACCTGGGAGATGAGGAGCTGGCAGGATGAGAGCTCCCGCCCGGTCACTTCCATCTTGCGATGACATTCCACCTGGAGGTTCTCCAGCTGCCGGCACCGCTTGACCACCGACTTCACCTCCGATTTAATTTTGCTGATGTAGAGTCTGGCCACAGTGAACTCCTCCTCGATGGCCCCGCTGATCTCCACCGGCTGAGGGTGGGCAGAGGAGGAAGAGATGCTTCCCTGCAGCAGAGAAGTCTTTACCCGCTCCCTTCCACCTTCTGCAGATGCCCACGTGCACAGGGAGTCGAGTGGGACAGGTCTTTCTTTGACTTATTTATTTTTGTGGTACTAAGGATTGAACCCAGGGGCATTCTACCTTCCAGCTACACCCCCAACTCTATTTTATTTTTTATTTTGAAGCAGAGTCTTGCTAAGTTTCGGTAATTCTACATAAGTTGCTGAGGCTGATCTTGAACCTGCAATCCTCCTGTCTCAGCCTCCCAAGTACTGGTATCACAGCACCACGCCTGGCTGGAACAGGTTTCTGAGTTCTCCTCCACCTTGAAAAGCATCTTTCTTTCTTTCTTTCTTTCTTTCTTTCTTTCTTTCTTTCTTTCTTCCTTTCTTTCTTTCTTCTTTCCTCCCTCCCCAGGCTAGTATCAAACTCCTAGGTTCAAACAATCCTCTTGTCACAGCCTCCCAAATGGCTGGGACCAGCGGAACTCACCACCATGCCTGGCTTGGTTTTCTTCTGTAGACAAACTGATATGCTTGATCACCCAGTTCAGTCATTCGCATTGCTCAGGTTGCACAGGTCATTCCTAACCCTGCACCCCACCTCTACATCCTGCTACAGACACATCTCTTTGCTTGTCTTATTTCCAGTACTAGAGACTGAAGCCAGGGCCTTGTACATGCTGGGCACATCCTCTGCCACTGAGCTCCACTGCTTCTCGTCTGAGCTCTGCAAGTCTCTACTTGTCTTCCAGAGTCGGGCTGAAGGCCCGTTGGCAGGCTCTGTGGCCCACCTTTCTCTCTCAGTATCCCAAGGGTCTGGATTGTTCCACCTTCCCTCTCCCACCAGTGCCCAGAACAAGAAGGACCTGAGCAAGCCTGCTGCCCTCCAACTCACTCACCAGTTTAATCTCTCCGTTGCCCACGATGACACTGAACTCACTCAGGTCCTTCATCAACCCGTTCAGCACCTCGGCAATTCGCTTCCTCTGGTGTCCACTGACCTCCTGGAGCCGCTGCAACTCAGACTCCAGGGACAGCATGGTGGCCTGGGGACAACCCCTCAGGTCATTCCCATCACCGTCCTCCTGCGCCCTCCCAGCCCAGGCAGAGGCCTCTCACGCCATGCATGGCCCTGGGGCTGCTATGGAGAGGACGCCATAGCATCTAGAAAAGAGAAGGGTCAGGAGGCGCGGGGCAGTGGCGGCGTGAGGGACATTTTCACCACACACTGAGCAGCAGTGCAGAGGTGCAAACACAGACAGCCCCAGGGAAGCGAGGTCGCCGGACACGGAGGGGGCGCCGGGTCAGGGAGCCCTTGCGCCACCTGTGGGCCACTCACCACCTTCTGGGACAGCTCATCCACCAGAAGCTGGTTCTGCTGGCTCTTTTCCTCCACCTCCTGGGACTTCTGGTCGTAGTTCACGGCCAGCTCCTCCAGCGCCTGCAGCACTTCCTTCACCTCCTCCTTCGCAGCGTCGTTCTCCGACTGCAGGTGGCTCAGCTCCCGCTGGACCTTCTCGTTGTCTCCTCGAGTGGACACCAGCAGCTTCAAAGGATGGAGGGCACGTGAGAAGGCTGCAGTCTGTGGTCACTTGTGTGCCTCTGGGTCTGGAGCTGCTGAGCCCCCCACCCATCGCTAGGGCCAAGAGGAAGTGAGCTTTGGGCTTCATAGAAGTTGGGAAACTGAGGCAGCACCTGGCTCTAACACCCATGCTTCAAGAAGACCCCAATGAAGTTCTCAGACTGCCATAACTGGGGTGACTATTCCCAACCAGAATGCCCCTTCTAACATCTGACTTATTGATTTTGGTAGTGCTAGGAATTAAAGCCAGGGCTCCTGCACACTAGGCAACTGCTCTACCACTGAGCTACAGCCCCAACTCTTTCCATCTGGGATGTGTGTGTGTGTGTGTGTGTGTGTGTGTGTGTGTGTGTGTGTCTGAGGATTGAACCCAGGGGTATTCTATCTCTGAGCTCTACTCTCACGCCTTTTTAGTTTTTTTGTTTTGAAACATCCCTAGGTTGCTGAGTCTCGTTAAGTCACTGAAGGTCTGGATCCCCGGTCTCCAGCCTGTAACCTTCCTGGTAGCCTCCAAACTACTGGGATTTCAGGCTTGCACTACCACATCCTGGGTTTATTTATTTATTTATTTGTTTATTTTTATTTTTTAGTGGTACTGGGGTTCCTGGAAGCCTCTCCGGGCTACACTCCCAGACCTATTTTATATTTTTATTTGGAAACAGGGTCTCTTAAGCCAATAAGGCTGGCTTCGAACCTGCACCATCCTCTTGTCTCCACCTCCCAAGTGCGGGGATTACAAGCGTGCGCCACCACGCCCGGCTCCCTCTGTTTTTTTATTTTTTTATGTGGTACTGGGGTTCCTGGAAATCCTTCTACCTCTGGGCTACACTCCCAGACCTATTTTATATATTTTTTTGGAAACAGGGTCTCTTAAGCCAGTCCAGCTAGCTTCAAACCAGCACGGCTGGCTTCAAACCAGTGCGATTCTCCTGTCTCCACCTCCCAAGTGCGGGGATTACAAGCGTGTGCCACCATGCCCGGTCTGTCTCCCTCTGGTTTTATTTATTTATTTATTATTTTATTTTATTTTTTGGTACTCAGGGTGGAACCCAGAGGCTTTCTACCTCCGGGCTATACTCCCAGACCCATTTTATATTTTATTTGGAAACAGAGTCTCACTACATTGCTGAGAGCCTCACTAAGTAGCTGAGGCTGGCTTCGAACCTGTGCAATCCTCCTGTCTCAGCCTCCCAAGCACAGGGATTACAAATGTGCGCCACCACGCCCAGCCCCTCCCTCTGGTTTTAAAGAGGCTTTTTTTTTTTTTTTTTTTTTTTTGGTGGTACTAGGGTTCCTGGAAGCCCTTCTACCTCCAGGCACACTCCCAGACCTATTTTATATTTTTATTTAGAAACAGGGTCTTCTAAGCCAGTGCGCACGGCTGGCTTTGAACCTGCATGATCCTCCTGTCTCTGCCTCCCAAGCGCGGGGATTACAAGCGTGCGCCACCACGGCCTGGCTTAAAGAGGCCTTTTTATGCCTCACAGGGATGAACACAAATCTCTTTTCTCTGGCGTCTGGCCCCGCCCATTACCTCCTCCTGGTCCAGCATTTGCTGCTTGAGCTTCTCAATGAGTTGGCTCTGCTGGTTGATCTCGTCATCCTGTTGAAGGCAAGGCGGAGACAGTAAGAAAGCTGCTCCTTCCAGTATGGAGTTCTGGGATTTGTGGGGGAAAGCGAGATCCCCATAAAATTCTAGCCAGTTTAGGCTTTGAGTTAGAAGGCTCATGTTCTAAAAAGAGATCTTTTCATTCATTCATTCATTCATTCATTCATTCATTCTTTCTTTCTTTCTTTGTTCCCCCCAGTACTGAGGATTGAACCCAGGGGCATTCTACCTCCGAGCTACACCCCCAGCCCTATTTTTTTATTCTTTATTATGAAACAGTCTTAGTAAATTGGCCATGAACCTGCAATCCGCCTGTCTCAGCCTCCCAAGTACTGGGATTACAAGCATGCGCCACCAAGCCTGACAAAAGAGGTCTTTTCTTTTCCTTAGCTTCTTTCCCCAACTCCAGAATATTTTTCTTTTTTTTTTCTTTTTTTTTTTTTTTGGTGTGTGTGTGGGGGAGTACTGCAGATTGAACCACAGGGCATACTAACTCTGAGCTTCACACTCAGCTCTTTTTTTTTGCAGTCTCTATCTCCATGCTACACCCCCCAGCCCCCTTTTTTTTGTTGTTTTGAAACAAGGTCTCACAAAGTTGCAGAGGGCCTCACTAAGTAGCTGAGGCTGGACATGAACCTCCGATCCTCCTGTCTCAGCCTCCCAAGCACTGGGATTACGGGATGACAAGCGTGTGCCACCATGCCCAGTTACAAGCTCATTTCCTTTTTTCTTTTTCTTTTCTTTATTTTTTGACGGTACTAGGGATGGAACCCAGGGGCATTCTACCTGTGAGCAACAGCCCCAGCCCTATATTTTAATTCTTTATTTGGAAACAGAGTCTCACTGAGTTGCAAAGAGCCTCACTAAATAGCTGAGGCTGGCTGCAAACCCCAGATCCTCCTGTTCCTAAACTTGGCCTCCCAAATGCTGGGATTACAAGCGTGCGCCATCATGCCCGGCTCTACAAGCTAATTTCTTAACTCCCTCACCTCTCATCCCACATGCCCAGCTGGCTGCCCTCACCTTGTCATCGAGCTGCTTGTAGAGGCGGCGGATCTCCTCCTCGTACTTCTGCCGTTCTTCGGGTGCAATGCGTACCACAATAGATGAGTTGTCATTCACAGGGGTCTCCTCGCAGAGCTCAGCGCCCAGGGCTGCATCCCCCCCAGCCAGACGCTCTGTCTCAGGCACATTCTCTCCTAGCAGAGGGCAGAAAGAGAGGAAGGAGGGAATAGCACCTCACATCTCAATGCCAGCAACTCCAGGCCCCCGGTCTCTCTTCCAAGTGGACCAACCACTTTTTAGGGGCTGCAGGGGATGGTCACCCCCTCCCTCCCTCACAGTGGCTCCACTGCATTCCTCCAGAAACACAGCCCTCCTTTCTGAAGACTGGCCTGGCCTCAAACACAGCCAGACAGGGCTATCCTTGTGGCTCCATCCTCCACCACCCCTCACCCACACAAGCTCCCCTCTAACCATTGCGCCACCGGCTCAGCTCGGCCTCCAGCTTTGCAATGGTCTCTTTCTGGGCCTTGGTCTTCTCCTTCTCCTTCTCATATTTCTTCTTCCACTGCTCGGCAGTCAACTCCAGATTCACTGAGGCAGTGTTCTTAATGGTCTTTGCCCTGGGGGAAGAGGAGAGGAACTAAGGGATGAGACCTGGTTGGGCTGGGTGACCCTGCAGGGGAGAGCTGCGGGGACTAAGCCGGGACCTGGGCACCAGGGGAGCCCCGGGGACTGCCACTGACCGCTGTCCAAACATCAGGGTGGACTTGGTCTCTGCATCATTGTAACTGGACGGCGAGCAGCAAATGAACATTGTCGTCCGGCAGTTCCCTCCCAGAGAGTCCTGGAGAATCCGTGTCATTTTGCTGTCCCGATATGGAACATAGCTTTTCTAGGAGAGGAGAGAGACCACAAATTAGAAAGATAGAGCCGGGCGTGGTGGCGCACACTTGTAATCCCATGCTTGGGAGGCGGAGACAGGAGGATCGCGCAGGTCTGAAGCCAACCTTGCTGGCCTAGGAGATCCTGTTTCCAAATAAAAACAAATATTTAAAAAAAAAGGTCTGGGAGTGTAGCCTGGAGGTAGAAGGGCTTCCAGGAACCCCAGTACCACACACACAAAAAAAATTAGAAAGATAAATTAAAAAGGAAATTAGAAAGGAAAGTAGCCAGGCATGGTGGTGCATGCCTGTATCCCAGTACTTGGAAGCCTGACACAAGAGGATTGGCGATTCAAAGCCAGTCTCAGCAACTCAGTGAGGTTCACATCAACTTAACAAGACCCTGTTTACAAATAGTAAATAAAATAGGGCTAAAAGTATAGCCCAAGCTGGGCGTGGTGGCACACGCTTGTAATCCCCGTGCTTGGGAGGCGGAGACAGGGGGATCACACAGGTTTGAAGCCAGCCTCGCTGGCTTTAAGAGACCATTTCCAAATAAAATTATAAAATAGGTCTGGAAGTCTAGCCCGGAGGTAGAAGGGTTTCCAGGAACCCCAGTACCACCAAAAAAAAAAAAAAAAAAAAAAAAAAAAGGTATAGCTCAGAGGTAGAAGGCCTCTGGATTCTATTCCCAGTACCCCCCCCACACACACACAAAATAAAATATAGTAGGGAATGTAGCTCAGAGGTAGAATGCCCCTGGGTTCAATCCCTAGCACCACCAAAAGAAGGAAGGAAGGAAGGAAGGAAAGAAGAAAGGAAGGAAGGAAGGAAGGAAGAAGGGAGGGAGGGAAGGAGAGGGAGGGAGGGAGGGAGTGAGGGAGGGAGGGAGGAAAGAAGGAAGGAAGGAAGGAAGGAAGGAAGGAAGGAAGGAAGGAAGGAAGGGAGGGTAGTGATGCTGACTGAGGATGGAGCAACCCATGAGTCGGGGCGTGATTAGAGGGGCATCAGGAGAAGGTATGGAGACAGGGTGAGGTTTGAGGGGTGATGGGATGAGGAAACACTTACAGTGCCCTCAGCCAGTGCAGAGATCACATTCCCCAGGGCAGACAGTGACTTGTTGATATTCTTTGCCTCATCCAGCACGGCTCCCTCTGCTCCAGTCTTGCTGACCTGTCAGGGTATTATGGGACATGTGTGTCATGAGCATCTGCAAAGGTTGTCACCACCTCTTTTCCACTTGGTGGGGAGCGGGGGAGACAGACAAACAAAAGGGAAGAAAATGGGGGTGAGAACAAAGTAAGAGGTGCTTAGCCAGGATTGGGGAAGGCCCTTCCTCCACTCCCCTAAACTCTCTTGCCTACGGCCACCACAACCCCCGTATTATATAATTCCATTTATATGAAATGTTCAGGACAGGCAAATGCATAGAGACAGAGAGTAGATGAGTGGTTGCCAGGGGATGGGTGAAGGGGAGAATGGGAAATGACTATTCACAGGTGATGAAAATGTTCTGGAATTAGATAGTGGTAACGGTTTCAACAACCTTGCAAACATACCAAACCCACTAAATTGCACACTTTAAAATGGTGAGTTTTCCAGTATGTAAGTTATATCTAAATTTTAAAGTTTTTTTCAGTTATAAAAAAAGGCAACCTGCCGGGCATGGTGGCACAAGCCTGTAATCCCAGTACTTGGGAGATTGAGACAGGATCACAGGTTTGAGGACAGTCTCAGCAAGTAGTGAGATTATCATCAACCTAGCGAGATCTTGTTTCCAAATAAGAAATAAAGCTGAGCTGGAAGTGTAGCTCAAAGGTAAAATGCTGGGCTGGGCGTGGTGGTGCACGTTTGTAATCCCAGCATTTGGGAGGTGGAAACCAGAGGATCGTGGTTCACGGACAGCCTCAGCTACTTAGTGAGTCTCCTTGCAACTCAGTGAGAGCCTATTTCAAAAAATATAAAGACAGCTGGGTGTGGTGGCACATGCTTGTAATCCTAGCACTTGAGAGACTGAGACAGGAGGATCACAGGTTCGAAGCCAGCCTCAGCTACTTAGTGAGGCTCTCAGCAACTTAGGTGAGACCCTGTTTCCAAATAAATTATATAAAAAAAAAATAGGGCTGGGGGTATAGCCTGGACGTAGAAAAACCCTGGATTCCAACCCCAGTACCACCCACACACACACACACACACACACACACACACACACAGGTAGAATCCCTCTGAGTTCAATCCTAGTACCACAATAAATAAATAAATAAATAAATAAATAAATAAATAATAAGGCTGGGGGTGTAGCTTCGAGGTAGAATACCTCTGGGTTCCATTTCCAGAACCACAAAAAAAAAAGGCGACCACCCTCCAGGCTTCCTTCTCTACTCAGCAGCCCGCCCTGTCCCACAGCACCCCACCTTCTCACTCCCTGCCAGGTCCACAAGATACAGCTTCCCGCTGAGCTTCTGCTCAGTCTCCATGTTCTCCTGCTTGATGTTGATGAGGAAGATGCTGTGGCTTCGAGAGCTGTGTTCATTCATGTCTACAGAGGCGGGAGACAGGACCAGGGGCCCGCAGCTCAGCCCGGCTTCCACTGGCCACTGCTCCCGCCAACAGCAAGAGAAAGGGGCCTGTGAGCACCAGCCCGCCATCCCAGCTCCCAGGCAGGAGCCCCTCCTCTGGAGGACAGTGCCCCCATTGCTCACTTACCCCCAGGGACACAGAAGAGAGGCAGACCCCAGACTCAAGAACTCCGCATATCTCTACTTACTGGTGACAGCCACGTGGCGATTGGATTTCCCCTCGTCAATCACATCCAAAATCTCCTCCGGACTGGACACAAAGCGTTCGGTACAACCCTGCAGGGGGCAAAGGACAGTGACCCATGAACTTTGCTCTGCACGTTAAACTGCCTACATACTGCCCAAGTGACCTTTTTATTTTTGGTGGCACTGGAATGGAACCCGGGGGCATTCTACCTCTGAGCTATACCCTCAGCCCTATTTTTATTCTTTATTTTGAAACAGGGTCTCACTGATTTGCAAAGGGCCTCACTAAGTAGCTGTGGCTGTCTGCAAACCGCAGTCCTCTTGTCTCAGCCTCCCAAATGCTGGGATTATAAGCATATGCCACCATGCTCGGCTCCCAAGTGACCTTTCAAGACAGTATCTTTCTTTCCTTTTTTTGGGGGGTGGGGCTTATTGGGGTTGGAACCCAGGGACATTCTACCTCTGAGCTACACCTCCAGTCCTATTTTATGCTTTTTTTTTTTGGACTGGGGTTCCTGGAAACCCTTCTACCTCCAGGCTACACTCCCAGACCTATTTTTACATTTTTATTTGGAAACAGGGTCTCCTAAGCCAGCTTGCGCGGCTGGCTTCGAACCTGCGCGATCCTCCTGTCTCCGCCTCCCAAGCGTGGGGATTACAAGCGTGCGCCACCACACCCGGCGACCTATTTTATATTTTTATTTGGAAACAGGGCCTCTTAAGCCAGCAAGGCTGGCTTTGAACCTGCATGATCCTCCTGTCTCCACCTCCCAAGCGCAGGGATTACAAGCGTGCACCACCATGCCCAGCTTATTTTATTCTTTTATTTTGAAATAGGGTCTCACTAAATTATAGAGGGCCTCACTAAGTTGCTGAGACTGGCTGCGAACCTGTGATCCTCCTGCCTCAGCCTCCCAAGTACTGGAATTGCAGGTGAGCACCACCACGCCCAGCTAAGACAGTATCTTTTCTAAGTCTCCATACTCTCGTGGGCCCCTTGGCATATCTCACCCCCACAACTTCTGGATCACAGACCCTTCCTACCCACCCCCATTCTCAATACCCTGGCCCCACACAGGTGTCCACCCCACTCTCACCTTGACGAATGGCACTCGGTTCTTGTCCTCATGCACAGAAAGGTTTGTCTTGGTCACTGAATCAAGACAGAGCAGGGTGAGCAAGGCCAGAGCTTCCACTCCCCAACGCCCCACACCCTTCGGTCTGCTGGGATGATGGTTTCTTCTATGTGCTAAAAGGAGGAAGGCTCGGTTCCTCCTCCTCCTCCTCTGGGCTCCAGTAGCAAGGCTCCAGCTCCTCTTGGGCTATGTATGTGTAGACCTGGGCCTCTACACTCAACTTCTGACTCTCAATTTTTGGAAATTCTTGGTCAGCGGAGCCAAAGGACTCAGGGTAAAGGTTTGTATCTCATGGGCCAAACAGTACCTAGTCCCTAGAGCAAGGTGGTCTTTCTTTGCTGGCACTCCTCACGCACCCTTGACCCCCTGAGCCTGAGCACTCACCATCCAGAAGGTCACGGATTTTGTCCAGGTAAATCTCAAAATAAGAAACCTGGTTAGGGAAAAAGGAATATGAAGTGAGACATGGTACATCTTAAATCTAATGGGGGCGGGGGGGGTTTCCCAAGCTAATGTGGCCTGCTCAAAAGGTACTAGTGGGGAGGAAGAAGAAGAAGAGAACATCTTGGTGGAGGAGAAGTGAGTAGCCAGAGTGGGGGTAAAGTTGGGGAGTACAGGGTCTTCAGCAGCTAGACCTTCCTAGCCCAGTCCCCTTCTAAGGATGCCCAGCTACCATGTCCTAATCACCTTGATGTGGAACTCAAGGTTCTCATCCATGGAGTAGATGTGGTTGAAGATGTCTCGGGCAATTCGAGGAATGATTCCCATCAGCTGGGGGTCATGCAGCTTTCCCTGTGGAGTGAGGGCATCTAGCATTAGGCTGAGGCGCAAGAAGAACAAGACAACTCAGAGGTATAGGAGGGAACTCAAAGATAAGAGAAGATAGGAAAAGCATCCTTGGTTAGGAGATGGTCACCACCATGACCACCTTTTAGGGGGAGGACATAACTGAGCAGCCCTTTGGACTTTCATCACTGCTATTTTGTCCAGACAAAAGAAGGCCACTGACGTTGTGGGAAGGAGGCAAACTCTAGCAGGCTAAAGGGATTCCATTCATCTCCCTTATAATATGGCCACTCAGTTCATCCTCTGTACCCATCTGCCTCCGCACCCGGCAACCTGTAATTCCTAGATCTTCCCTGTTCATCACCCCACAGTCTGAAACCTCACCTCCATGGTATGCGTTTTCCCTGAGGATGTCTGTCCATAAGCAAAAATGGTGCCATTGTAGCCCGCAAGGACATCTGGAATAGATGATGGAGAGAGAGTACTGCTGGAGCTAAGTGAGACGGGGAACCGGAGGCTTGAGGGAATGCATTCTAAAAATATTCCTTACCTTTGACAATTTGCATGGCACATGCATGGTAGACTTGCTCCTGAGTCGTGTTTGGGGGGAATACACGGTCAAAGACATATGGCTTGCCCTAAAGTAGGGATAAAAGATGTCAGACATTAGCAGGAAGAGTGGGAAGAAAAGACATATCACAGATCCTCCCATCAGCCTGAAAAAGGCACCCTGTCCTTTAGTCCTACAAGGAAGCCGGGTGTGGTGGTGCACGCTTGTAATCCCAGCATTTGGCAGGCTGAGACTGGAGGATCACTGTTTGTGGACAGCCTCAGCTGCTTAGTGAGGCCCTCTGCAACTTAAGTGAGATCCTGTCTCAAAATAAAGAATAAAAAATAGGGCAGAGGGTGTAGCTCGGAGGTCAAATGCTCCTGGGTTCCATCTCCAGACCTGCAAAAAAAAAAAAAAAAAAAAAAAAAAGCAAAGTTAGTGACCTACATATAGTATGGTAGTATTACTATAAATGAAACATACATACACTAAGAGCTGTTGTGGAACCATTAATACAAGCTTCCCCTTTGTCAAAGGAATATATAAAGTAAAAAATATAGGTCTCCCTTTAAGAAGGGAATTGAGGCTAGAGATTGGCTCACTGGTAAAGCGCTCTTGCCTAGCGTGTGATGGAGGACATGGAAGAAACCTGAGGAACGAAAGGTTCCGAAAGAGTTAAGGCAGTTTGGCGAAAGGTCAAGCTTTCCGAGACTCTGGGTGACTTCTGGTCTTTCCGGAATTTCTCACCCCCAACCCACCGGTGAGAGCGGGAACTGGCTGCAATCATGCTCTTAATAATCTTTAACCAGGCCTCTTTGTTTCTTCTTGTTTTTTAATTTTCCCTCCATGATTGTATTCTGCAAGCATATGACATATGTTCTACATCAATCATTCTGCATTGTGTTTGAGATTGTACTTTGATGTTTTTCTTTCTGTTGAAGTTGTGGTTTTGGTGCAGGGATAAAAAGTATAAAAACTTAGTTCTAGAGAATAAAGTTGTCAGTGGTCCAAGAGACTACTGTCCATGTCTTCATTTCAGGTCTCTCCTTCCCAAGTCCCGGGGAGGAATCCCCACAAGCATGCTTAAAGCTCTGGATTCTAACTCTAGTACCAGGAAGGAAGGGAGGGAGGGAGGGAAGAAAGATTGTAAAAGCAGGCCATTCAAACCCATAAATATTTTGTTTAATTCAGGTAACATGTTGAAAATCATGTGTATTGAAAAGAAAGTTAAGATACAAAATATCAGCAATAGGAGGAATACAAATGAAAAATAAAGATAAAGGTGCTCCAGGGGGGCATAGTGGCTCATGCCTATAAATCCTAGCAACTTGGAAGGCTGAGGCAGGAGAGTCCCAAGTTCGAGGCCAGCCTGCAACTGACATTAACAAATAACTAACTGCAACTTGGCAATTTAGCAAGACTCTGTCTTAGAATTAAATAAATAAAAAGGGTTTGGAAGCCCGGCGTGGTGGCGCACGCTTGTAATCCCAGTACTTGGGAGGCTGAGTCACAGGTTCATGATCAGCCTCAGCTACTTAGTGAGGCCCTCTACAACTTAGTGAAATCTATTAAAAAAAAAAAAAAAAAAGGTGAGGCCAGGCGTGGTGGCGCACTCTTGTAATCACAGCATTCAGGAGGCTGAAACAGGAAGATCCAGGTTCACAGACAGCCTCAGCTACTTAGTGAGGCCCCTTTGCAACTCAGTGAAACCCCGTTTCAAAATAAAAAAAAATTAAAAATCAAGCTGGGGGTATAGCTCGAAGGTAGAATGCACCTGGGTTCTATACCCAGTACAGCAAAAAATGAAATAAAATAAGGTGGGAATTGGAGCTTGGAGGTAGAATGCCCCTGGGTTCCATACCTAGCTTCCCCCCCAACACACACACACACACTAAGGGCTGGGGATAGAGGTCAGTAGGAGATCAGGATCCCAATGCTTCAAAAAAATTTTTTTCAACATTTTCATATCTATTTCACCTGTCAAATTAGGAAACCAGCTGGGTGTGGTGGTGCACACCTGTAATCCCATTACTTGGGAAGCTGAGAGAGAAAGATGAGGCCAAGACAGGAGGATCATAAATTCAAGGACAGACTCAGAAAGTAGTGAGACTCAGCAACCTATGAGACCCTGTTTCAAAATAGAAATTAAAAAAAGAAGGCTGGGGGTGTACTTTATTTATTTATTTATTTATTTATTTATTTTTGCGGGTTTGGGGATGGAACCCAGGGGCATTCGACCTCTGAGCTACACACCCCCCTGCCCTAATTTTTATTCTTTATTTTGAAACAGGGTCTCACTAAGTTACGGAGTGCCTCACTAAGTAGTTGAGGCTGTCCATGAATAGCGATCCTCTGGTCTCAGCCTCCCAAATGCTGGGATTACAAGTGTGTGCCACCATGCCCGGCTGGGGGTGAACTTTAGAGGTAGAATGCCCCTGGGTTTAATCCCTGGTACATAGAAAAATTATAATATCATAAGTTTATATGTATTTATTTATTTATTTATTTATTTATTTATTTTGCAACACTGGGGATGGAACCCAGGGGAGTTCTATCTCCAAGCAACACCCCCAGCCCTATTTTTATTCTTTTTTTTGACACAGAGTGTCACTGAGTTGCAAAGGGCCTCACTAAGTAGCTGAGGCTGTCTGTGAACTGTGATCCTCCGGTCTCAGCCTCTCAAATGCTGGTATTACAAGTGTGTGCCACCATGCCTGGTTTAAGTTAATGTTCTAAGGGCTCTTAAAAACATATGAATTCATGCTTAACCTCACTGCTAAACTAAATGCATATTTAAACTATAGATTACTATTTTTTCTTTTTTTGTGTGTGTGGTACTGGGGGTGGAACCCAGGGGCTTTCTATCTCTGGGATATACTCCCAGACCTTTTTTTTTTTTTTTTTGCGGGTCTGGGGATGGAACCCAGGGGCATTTGACCTCTGAGCTATACCCCCTGCCCTATTTTTTATTCTTTATTTTGAAACCGGGTCTCACTGAGTTGCAGAGGGCCTCACTAAGTAGCTGAGGCTGTCCGCGAACCGGGATCCTCCAGGTCTCAGCCTCCTGAATGCTGGGATTACAAGCGTGCGCCACCACGCCCGGCTTCCCAGACCTATTTTATATTATATTTTGAAACAGGGTCTCACTAAGTTGCTGAGAGCCTCACTAAGTAGCTGAGGCTGGCTTCGAACCTGCGTGATTCTCCTGTCTCAGCCTCCCAAGCGCGGGGATTACAAGCGTGCGCCACCACATCCAGCTACAATACCATTTTTTCAAAACAAGGTGGCCAGAGTAAAATAGTTTGGCCATGCACTGCACTAGTAAGAATGTGAGTAAATAGACTGTGGGTTAAAGGTATATATAACTGGAGCCAACTCTAGAAAAGACAATTTGGAAGTAACATTCACAGTTGTTTTTCTTTTTCGTGGTACTAGAAATGGAACTCGAGAGTGCTCTGGCTCAGAGCTACATACTTCCCTTCTATTTTATTTTTTATTTTGAAACAATATCTCACTAAATTGTTGATGTTAGCTTTGAACCTATGATCCTCCTGTCTCAGCCTCCCAAATACTAGGATTGCAGGCATGTGCCACCATGCCCGGCTGTTTTTACAGTTTTAAATATATGTACCTTGTAATGATTTCTACTTCTAAAAATTTATCCTATACACACATTGCACATAACACACACACACAAAAAAAAAAAACCATTCAATTGTTTGCAATAGCAAATTATTAGAACAATCCTAAATGCCCAATATGTCATATACCTATAACAAATTATACAGTTGTTAAAAAGAATGAAATAAAGCCGGGTGTGGTGGTGCAGGCTCGTAATCCCAGTACTTGGGAGGATGAGACAGGAGGATCACAAGCTTGTGGCCGGCCTCAGCTACTCAGTGAGGCCCTCTGCAACTTAGTGAGACCCTGTTTCAAAATAAAGAATAAAAAATAGAAGCCGGGCATGGTGGTACATGCTTGTAATCCCAGCATTCGGGAGGCTGAGACAGGAGGATCGTGGTTCACAGACAGCCTCAGCTACTAAATGATACCCTTTGCAAGTCCTGTCTCAGTCTCCCAAATGCTGGGATTACAAGCATGCACCACCATGCCCGGCTTAGATAATGGGAATTTTACTTTTTTCTATATTTTATTTTTATTTTTATTTTTGTGGTACTAGGGATGGAACCCAGGGGCATTCTACCTCTGGGCTATACTCCCAGACCTTCTTTAGACTGTATTTGGAAACAGGGTCTCACTAAGTTGCTGAGAGCCTCACTCAGTAGCTGAGGCTGACTTCGAACCTGTGCGATCCTCCTGTCTCAGCCTCCCAAGCGCGGGGATTACAAGCGTGTGCCTCCACGCCCGGCTCACACCTAGCTTCAAATAAATGTTTTAATGTTATAACTATCGTTATAATTATATCATTTAAAATTATTATTAAAGAAAAATCTTTTTTTTTGCGGGCTGATCTGGGGATGGAACCCAGGGACATTCGACCTCCAAGCTACACCCCCTGCCCTATTTTTTATTCTTTATTTTGAAACAGGGTCTCACTGAGTTGCAGAGGGCCTCACTAAGTAGCTGAGGCTGTCCATGAACCGCGATCCTCCAGTCTCAGCCTCCGGAATATGCTGGGATTACAAGTGTGCGCCTACACACTCGGCGAAATCTTATTGTCTTTCTTTTTTTGGGGGTACTCGGGATTGAACCCAGGGGCATTCTACCTCTGAGCTACTCCCTCAGCCATATATATATATATATATATATATATATATATATATATATATATTATGTATATATGTATATATATATATCCAACATATATATGTATATTTATATTTGTATTTTGAAACAGGATCTCACTAGTTTGATGAGAGCTCACTACTTGCTGAGATTGTCCTTGAACCTATGATCCTCCTGTCTCAGCTTCCCAAGTCCTGGGAGGATAAGTGTGCTCCACCACAACCCGCTTTACTGGAATTTTTAAATTAAAATCACCTCAGTGTTGCCGGGCGTGGTGGCGCACGCTTGTAATCCCCGTGCTTGGGAGGCTGAGACAGGAGGGTCGCGCAGGTTCGAAGCCAGCCTCAGCTACTTAGTGAGGCTCTCGGCAACTTAGTGAGACCCTGTTTCCAAATAAAATATAAAATGGGTCTGGGAGTATAGCCTGGAGGTAGAAAGCCTCTGGGTTCCACCTCCAATAACACAAAAAATAAAAAATAAATAAATATAAAAAATAAAATAAATTTAAAAAAAAATCACCTCCGTGTTTCTCCCATTCAGTGGCAAGAAACAGAATAAAAGCAACACAGCGATCTCCAGGCCATGGCTCTCTTCTGCTCCATCAATGATCCCTACCCAGGCTTCATGAAGCCAGGCACCCAGCCAAAGGGGATTAAACAGAACTCTCAAGCCAATCTTGCCCCGCCCTTCTTTCCTCCTGGGGACCTGGGCAGCGGCACACCCATATCCACACACACACTCACTCAGAACATCCCCAGTTGTAGGATTCTAGAACGCTCTGTGGATGCGCTGCAACGGAGGGCGCTCTCCAAATGCTGAAGTCAGTCATTGGCTGACAAACCCTTTTCTTTAGCGAGGCTGGGAAGTAAGAATAAAGCAGAGTGGGAAGAAGGATGGGGTTCTGAGAACTGCGAGGACAAATAATATCCAAGAGCTAAAAGTGAGTGCATCTGCCCTGAGTGGGGGCGCACACTTGTAATCCCAGCATTCGGGAGGCCGAGACAGGAGGATCGCGGTTCAAGGACAGACTCAGCTACTACTTAGTGAGACCCTTTGCAACTCAGTGAGTCTTATTCTTTATAAAGAATAAAAAATAGGGCTGGGAGGTGTAGCTTGGAGGAAGAATACCCCTGGGTTCCATCCTCAGTACCGCCAAAAAAAAAAAAAAAATGAGTGCATTTAATAATCTCAGAAACAGGGAATGTCATGTGACATGCCTTATGATTTCAGAGGTTCTAGGAAGACCAACCTACTCCCTTATTCTTGAGTGGGCCTCTAAGTTTCAAGGCATTTATTTATTTATTTATTTATTTTGGTACTAGAGCTTGAACCCAGGGACGCTATACCTCTGAGCTATGCCTCCAGCCCTCCCCCCTTTTTGCGGTACTGGGGATGGAACCCAGGGTAATTCTACCTCTGAGTGACACCCCCAGCCCTATTTTTTATTCTTTATTTTGAAACAGGGTCTCACTAAGTTGCAAAAAGGGCCTCACTAAGAGACTGAGGCTGTCTACGAACCGCGATCCTCCTGCCTCAGCCTCCCAAATGCTGGGATTACAAGCGTGCGCCACCACACCCAGCTCACCTCCAGCTCCTTTTATTTTTTTATTTTGAAACAGAGTCTCACTAATTGCTGAGGCTGTCCTCAAACCTTACATCCTCCTATCTCAGTCTCCCAAATACTGAGATTACAGACATACACTGCCACACCCAGCCAGAGTTTCCTGAAGGCAGGAATTTCCTCTAAATGACCAACTCCCCCCACCAAAAAAAAAAAAAAAAAAAAAAACCTGGCTCAGGGGACACTTTTCTTAAACATTTGTTGACTAAACATAGATATTGATGAAGAGCAGAAGATACTAGGAACATGGAGGTTCAGATGAAACAACCAGGAAGAAGATAAAGTGTTAACCAATTCTCACGTTTTAGTTTGTGGGGAGACCGCAAATACAGTATCAATAACATTTAACGTCCCCCCCCCCCTTTTTTTCTTTGAGACAAGGTCTTGCTGAGTTGCCCAGGCTGAGGCTGGCCTCAAACTTGCCATCCTCCTGCCTCAGCCTCCCCAGTTGCTGGAATTACAGGCATGGGCCACTGCACCCAGCTGAGCTAAACAGTTTGTATGTATTATTTTATTTAATGCTCACAGTAATCCTAGGAGGTAGGTACTATTTATTATTATCCATTTTTTTTTCCTTTTTGCGGTACTGGGGATGGAACCCAGAGGCGTTCTACCTCTGAGCTACACCCCCCAGCCCTATTTTTTATTCTTTATTTTGAAACAGGGTCTCCCCGAGTTGCAAAGGGCCTCACTAAGTAGCTGAGGCTGTCCATGAACAGATCCTCCTGTCTCAGCCTCCCGAATGCTGGCATTACAAGCGTGCACCACCACATCTGGCTTTATTATCTCATTTTATAAATAAGAAAACTAAGGCCCAGAGAGGTCAGTTGGCTGGCCCACAGTCACCCTCTGAGAAACAGTAGAGCACAGTTTCAAACAAGAGCAGTCTGATTCCAGGCCCACACCCACAGTGATCAGAGAACTATAGTGCACCAGAGAACTACAGTGCACCGGATCTTTACTGTGGCTTTTAATCCCCCCCCCCCTTCTTGGGCATTTCTCCAAGATTTCCAGCAGGGCATGGTGGCGCACGCTTGTAATTCCAGCACTTGGGAGGCTGAGACAGGAGGATCGCACAGGTTCGAAGCCAGCCTCAGCTACTGAGTGAGGCTCTCAGCAACTTAGTGAGACCCTGTTTCAAATAAAATATAAAAATAGGTCTGGGAGTATAGCCTGGAGGTAGAAAAATCCCTGGGTTCCACCCCCAGTACCACCAAAAAAAAAAAAAAAAAAAAAAGATTTCCAGACAGAAGTCTTTATCACTCCCTTTTTCCAACCATGATCCCACTTTCAGAAACATGAAATTCTCCCACCCACTATTTCAGAGAGGCCTCCCTCACCCTCTCCTCCTCCAGGTAATCCAATACCCTGAGAGGTGGTAAGGTATTATGGACCAGAAACCTGTTTCATTAGAAATACTCCTGGAGTCTCTCTACCTTTCAGGATCTCCCTCCCAGCCCACAGGGCTCAGCACCCCTCACAGCCTTCTCCTAGGGCCTCTCTTCTGAGTCGCACAATCTGAGTTCTTTGTTCTCCTTTAACCCACTCCGAGCCTCCTCGTTGTGTCCTTGTCCTGGAAAGGCCCAACAATGTTCTGTAGTTTTCCATCACGTGTGCTGATTAAAGCTAATGGGGGCCTAAGATCGGGGGCTCAAAGATGACCAAGCTGATCAGCGCTCAAGAAAGCACTTAGGACAACCTGAACTTAAAACACCAGGCCTGATTTCCATGGTGACACCCCTGGGGATTGTTGCCATAGTAACGCTGGAGAAGACACTGGCCACAGTGAACATTACTTCCCTTCTCATTTTCCTTAATGAGATTCCCCAAAAGCTAAGGGGAGCCTTGCTCCTCCCTTCAGATAGCACCCCAAACCATACTAATTCTAATCATTCTGCAGGTCCCAGCCTACCTTTTCCAAACTAGGTACTTGATGGTCCTGATCTCTTGCCTCTTTAAGAACTCACTTAACTTTTGGGAGACCCCAGGGATATAGCTTGTGAACACATGAATAAAAGAGAGGGAAGCCGGGCGTGGTGGCACCCGCTTGTAATCCCAGTACTTTGGAGACTGAGACAGGAGGATCACAGGTTCAAAGCCAGCCTCAGCAGCTTAGTGAGGCTCTCAGCAACTTAGTAAGATTCTCTTTCCCAATAAAATATAAAATAGGTCTGGGCGTGAAGCCCAGAGATAGAAAGCCCGTGGGTTTCACCCCCAGTACCACAGAAAAACAAAACACAAAAGAGAGAGAGAGAAAGAGAAAGAGAGAGAGAGGAGTGTGTGTGTGTGTGTGTGTGTGTGTGTGTGTGTGTGTGTATCTGGCACAGTTGAAGCAACCCAAACAGCAAACACTGGAGCATTTCTGAGAAAGATCAAGGCAGAGGAAGACAGAGAGACACTATAAGTCAGGCCCTTAATTTTGGCTACCCTCTCTCCTCCAGATTTCTGGGAGAAGTTAGAGAAATAGGGGGGAAATAATACGCCCTGAGCTATCTCTCCAGCTTACTCTATCTTCTTAGGAATGGAGCCTAAGAGAGTAAGGGTTTCTGAAGCCCAGAGCCAGCTGCAGTGCTGCAGAGGCAAATGGAAGAAGAATCGTCACGGAAGGAGCAGGTGATGGATTTGGAAAAATTATCCTCTCCCTCCCTTGCTCATCCGTCACCCTCCCAGACATTCTGAAGCAGCTTCCTCCTCTGATCTCGGACAGTTCCCTACGCACTGGCCCCCAAAAAAGGCTAGAGGAAAAAAAGAGAAAAAGAGGTTGATGTCATTCCTTCAGTGGGGCCCTTGAGGATCGCCTCAAAATCATGTCTCTTGCAGTCCTCATTCCACTAAATGTAAATGAATAAATAATAAGTCCAGGAAGGCAAGCTCCGGAATGTTGCCTGAGACAAAATGGCCCCCTGTATGCCTTTATCTTGAGTGAGAGATTGGCAGCAGGGCTCCGGCAAGGAATTATAGAGCGGACAAAGGTACAGCCCCACAGATGTCAGGCAGAACAAACAGAAAGATGATCTGCGTGGAGCTGAGAGAGAATCTAAACTGGCAGGGGCCTGGGCTTCTCTTCATCTCTCCTCCCTCCCATCTCCCGGGTCTCTTCTGCTTTGCGGGGCAAACTGGACAGATCGACACCTCAACCCCTCCTCCCAGCATCATCCCCTGACTCATCCCACAAACCAGGATGGCCCGGAAAGCTTAAAGGAGTTGCCTCAGACTTATCGGAAAAACCTTCCAGAACAACCTTCCAGAAGAAAGAAGTTGCACAGCCTGAGGCTCCTGAGGCAAAGAAAAAGAGCTCCTATCCTTGCGGTAAACACACATGCACACACACTCACGCATCTGTACGCACACGCATCCAAGCAAAAGCAGCACCTGAGTTCAGGGCTGAGTGAGGGTGGTGATCGGCTGCAAGGGGAGGAGCCTTAGGGCTCCATGAAGGCCTGTTTACAAAAAGTCCCATTGTCACAGAGCGCTAGGCTCTCCACAAGCACGTTTCCAACTGCTTTGTGTCAGGCTCTGGATCAAAGATACATAAGAAGCACCCCTGACCTTGAAGATTGCCCTCAAATAAGCCCCTCCCTCCTCAAACTGGCGACAGTTTCCTGGCTCAGCACCCCTCCAGCCCGGGATTGTACGCCATGTCCTTTGACCCCACACACATCCTGAAGGCCCTACCAACCTAGGAAAGGTGGAATGGGCGAGGCCTAGAAGTTCCCTTTGGGCCAACACAGATAAAGGTCCAGAAGAGAAATCTGGGGAGACAATGAGGTAGGAAGGAAACGGTGTGAGCTTTGCAATCCCAGAGTGGGCTCAGGTCTAGGAACCAAATAGATCTACAGATTATCAGCATGACCTTGAGAAAGTCACTCAACTTCTTTGGGCCTCAATCTCCTCATCTGTAAAATGGAAATATCGATATTACTTCAGAGTACTGTTTTGAGGATTAAGTGCTTTACACAAAATAACAAAACAGAGTAAATATTTATTCCCCTAAACATCGTCCCCATGGTTAGGGGCTGTCATGATAAGGCAGAGGTCCACTGCTGCCTTTCACGGGATCATCCAGAGGAAGGATGAATAAGCAAGTATGGGGCATTTTCTGTTTGGGTGGAGGGTGG
Organism: Muscardinus avellanarius; assembly: GCF_963383645.1. NCBI lineage: Eukaryota > Metazoa > Chordata > Mammalia > Rodentia > Gliridae > Muscardinus > Muscardinus avellanarius. The sequence goes on from NC_137797.1 coordinate 63,249,388, forward strand.
CTGGGGAGTATGAAATCCTCTTCCTACTGTACCTGGAATGGAAAGGGAGCCGGGTCCTTAAGATCTCAGCGGCTCCCACCCCCCCAAGCTGGGTGTGGCATCAACATATTTCTTTCCCAGAAAACCCTTCATCAGACCTGCGTCCCCCTCCCCCAAGTCCAGGCTGTAACTACTTCAGGGGATGATAGAGGGCTTGGCTCTAGAGCCTGTGCCCACTTACACCTCCACAAAGACCCTGGGCTGCCCACCTCCCACCCAGTCCATCTACTCCCCTGCCCCACCTTTCCTGGGAGGTGGGGTAGGGCACAGAGTCAATAACAAAGGGAAGGTGTGCTTTCTGTGGGGGAGAGGAGAAACGTCAGAAAATCCCGGACTGGCTCTGAGGGGTGGGGACGCTGCAGAGAGTGGCAACGGGGAGCTGGGTCTCCTGATGGCCGGAAGGTGCCCCCTCCCGCTCTGCAGAGACCTGGCCGCAGGCCTCGCCGGCCACACCCTGACGTCCGGAGGCCGGGGAGAGAGGGAGGCCGCCGCGAAGAGGACGGAGGCTGAGCGGCGGGGAGGGGCGCAGAGTGACCGCCCGCGGCTGAGGCTCTGCGGGGGAGAAGAGTCAGCCTCCCGCCCCTCCCCGAATTCCCCGACGGGGCACCACTCACCCCAATAACGACGCTGTCGTCCCCCTGGAAAATGGGGATGAACTTGTCCCCCCGCAGGATCTCAGCCTGGTTCAGCGGCCGGAATCGGCAGAGCACCTTGATGCTGCATTCGTTGTTGGTCTCCGCCATGGTGGTCGCGGCCTGGGGCTGGGCGGGGTGCGCTCGGAGGGGCGGCTTAGGTGGGGCGGAGGCGGAGGCAGGTGCACCGCGGCTGGGCGGAGGACGCGGCTGCGGAGCCCGGCGGAGGCGGGAAGCGGGGCGGGCGCGCTCGGGCTCCGGGGCGCAGGGATGCGGGCGAGCGGGCTCCGGTCCTCGGCGCTCTGCCTCTCCGCCCCTCGCGCTGCAGCCGCGCTGCGGGCCTGGGCGGGGCGCGGCCGCCGCGGGGCGGGGCTTCCCTCGCGGGGGGCGATGCTCCTGACGTCGCCCACCCCGGGGTGGGGCCGGGCTCCCTCGTCGCCTCCTTCCCTTGAGCGGAACACTCGGAGATAACCTTGCCCTCACCCCTTCCCCGCCCAACTCGCTAGCTGCATCCCACCCCACCCCCGGCCTGTGTGTTCCTCCCTGACTCCGCCTCCTGGAAGGGATGCGGGGACTGAGGTGGGCCTGCCCTGGGAGGGGGACCCGTAGACCTCCCATCCCCTTTGTTACGGGGCGTCCCTCACCCTTAACACAGTTCTCCCTCCGATCTGGGAGCACACTTCTCACTCCCCCTCCTCCCGCCCGCACCACACACATCAGAAGCCAGACTTCCCACCCGGCCATTCAGCCTCCAAGGGCAGCTACCTGGACCCCAATAGAGAAGGGTGTCCAGGGAGGAGCGTCAAGGAAGGGTCCAGCTGCTTCTTTCCCCTTCTACATCCCAAAGTGCACCCCCTTCTCTCCCTAACAAACACATCAGGTCCCCAGTTTGAAGAAAGAGAAACTCCCATTGTGGACTATCAGAATTTAAAAACAGACCAAACTGTGGGTTTTTTTTTTTTTGCTTGTTTGTTTGTTTGTTTGTTTGTTTGTTTTGCCTCCTAGGCGGCTGGGAGGAGGTGAGCCAGAATAAGGATGGTAACAGGGATGGGTAAGACTAGAGGGCTCTAAGAGGGCAATGCCCCGAATTGGGGTCTCAGGCAGGGTGTGTGTGTGTGTGTGTGTGTGTGTGTGTGTGTGTGTGTGTTTCTTGGCCTGGCTGCCATTGGGCAGGGCCACAACACAACACCCCAGACCCTTCCTCAGCCTTCTATTCACTGCTTCCTCCCCCGCCCTGGTAAAAAACAAAAACAAAACAAAACAAAAAAACAGAGATCCTTTGCCCTTCTTGACTCCCGGTCAGACTCCTGCTGCAGCCCCTGGGCAGAACCACCCAGAAGCTGGCCACATTGATTTTCTTCATGTCGCAGGCCTCTTCTGGCCAACAGAGTTGGACTGCAGGAGTTGAGACTCTAGGCCAAGGGGAGAGGCAGGGTGACTGGAGAAGAGAAGACAGGGAGGCTTTGCTCAGAGGAGGGAGCCGCTTAGGTGAGGCGGAGGCCGAGGGCAGGGGTCACTTAGACGCTGGAGTGAGGTGAGAGGTAAATGGCCTGGCCAGACAAGGCCCAGCCACCTAGGACTCAGCTGAGGGGTTCCCTATGTTGAGCGGATGCTACTAACCCACTTGGAGTCTTAAGGCAACTGAAGGAAAGGGGTCAAACAGAAGGAACCAAATGGGCGGGCAGGAGGATGACAGAAAGAGATGGAGGGGAGCCAGGAGCGAGAACAGCGATGAGGTCCAGACTCAGGAACTTTCCAGTCATTGGGTTTGGCACTACTTCGAAGGGCTGCAGCATTCTGCAAGCTCAGAACACATCCCAGCCTCAGGCTCCCATGGGCCCTGAGGTGACATCCTTAGTAAAAAGCTGTAAAATGCCACCTCAGAGAGGGTCCCTAGTCAGAGACAAGAGTTCAGTGGGTGTGCCACCACTCCCCAAAGAACAATGTGGTGAGTTTTTCATAAAGCTGGATTGTTAAATTTCAAACGACAGTCTTCAATTGGTGTGTGTCCTTCCCAACTCAGTGAGACCTGTTTCAAAAATAAAAAGACAACTGGGCGTGGTGGCGCACGCTTGTAATCCCAGCATTTGGGAGGCTAAAACGGGAGGATTGTGGTTTGTGGACAGCCTCAGCTACTTAGTGAGGCCCTTTGCAACATTGTGAGACCCTGTTTCAAAATAAAGAATAAAAAAGTAGGGCTGGGGGTGTAGCTTGGAGGTAGAATGCCCCTGGGTTCCATCCCCAGTAACACACACACACACACACACACACACACACACACACACACACACACATTTAATCCCAGTATTTGGAGGCTGAGAAAGGAGGATCCGGATTCACGGCCAGCCTCAACTCCTTAGTGAGGCTCTTTGCAAATTAGTAAGATCCTGTTTCAAAATAAAAAATAGCCAGGTGTGGTGGCGCACACTAGTGCTTGGGAGGCGGAGACAGGAGGATCGCGCAGGTTTGAAGCCAGTCTCTCTGGCTTAAGAGACCCTGTTTCCAAATTTAAAAAAATATAAAAATAAGCCGGGCATGGTGGCGCACGCTTGTAATCCCAGCATTCGGGAGGCTGAGACCTGGAGGATCGCGGTTCACGGACAGCCTCAGCTACTTAGTGAGGCCCTCTGCAACTCAGTGAGACCTGGTTTCAAAATAAAGAATAAAAAATAGGGCAGGAGGTGTAGCTCGGGAGGTCAAATCCCCTTGGGTTCCACCCCCAGACCCGCAAAAAAAAAAAATAGGTCTGGGAGTGTAGCCCAGAGGTAGAAGGGTTCCATCCCCAATACCACCAATAAATAAATAAATAAATAAATAAATAAATAACAAAAAATTGGGCTGGAGAGCCGGGCATGGTAGCACACGCTTGTAATCCCAGCATTTGAGAGGCTGAGACAGGAGGATATCACAGGTTCAAAGCCAGCCTCAGTTACTTATCGAGGCTCTCAGCGACTTAGTGAGACCCTGTTTCCAAATATAAAATAAGTCAGGGGTGTAGCCCAGAGTTAGAGGCCCCTGGGTTCCATCCCCAAGATCACAAAAAATAAAATAAAATAAAATAAAAATAAAAAGGTGACCGGCGGCAGCAGCAGCGAATTCACCGAGTCCACTATAGCTCCATCTGCGCACTCATCAACAGTGAGTCAAACTGTGGCCCCTAGATGAGAAATCCCAGTACTGCACTCCCAGGGACTTGACCCAGTGCGGGAGTGGTGGTGGCAGAGATATCACACCATAGAAGAATGCCCAACCTGCCCCCCCCCATGGTCTAAAGCAGCCTCGATTGACTCCCTGGGTCTGAGACTCTGCGATACAACCCAGTAAAGGAGTAGTGGGGACCGAGATACCACAGACTCAAGATCCAGAGCACCTTAAGTAAAGTCGTAGTGACCCAAGGGAAGAACCCAGAGAAGGCACTAACTTCCGAAATCATGGGAAAGAGGAATAACAATGGAGTGAATGCCCACAACCCCACAACATCAGAACCTGATAAAACAGAAATTTAGAATGCCGGGCGTGGTGGCGCACGCTTGTAATCCCCGCGCTTGGGAGGCGGAGACAGGAGGATCGTGCAGGTTTGAAGCCACTCGCGCTGGCGTAAGAGACCCTGTTTCAAAAATATAAAATAGGTCTGGGAGTGTAGCCCGGAGGTAGAAGGGCTTCCAGGAACCCCAGTACCACAAAAAAAAAAAAAAAACAGAAATTTAGAGATTTCTAGAAGATCAAATCAGGAAAATAACTGTAGAAATAATAGAGGTGTTTCAAAAAGAATTCAGAGAGAGCCAAAAAGAGATAAAGGTTGCAATTAATGAAGTAAAGGCCTCAATTCAAAGTACAAACAACTGACTAGACCACATGGAGAATAGAATCTCGCTCTTAGAAGATGATCAATCCAAAAATGAACGCATGGTTTCTAATCTAGAAAAAAAATTCGACAGCAGGAATCTGACATTGAAGAAATATGGGCCCATTTTAAGAGAGCTAACCTAAGAATAATTGGAATAGAGGAGGGAAAAGAAGGTGAAACCAAAGGGATCAGTAATATCTTCAAAGAAATAATAGCAGAAAAATTTCTAAACATAGAGCAAGAGGTCGATACACAGGTCCAGGAAACTTATAGAACTCCCTTTAGACAGGATCAGAGAAGAGGATCCCCACGCCACATAATTGTCAAAATGACCAATGTGGAAGCCAAGCAGAGAATCTTAAAGGCAACAAAAACAAAGGGCCAAGTGACATTCAGAGGCAAACCGATTAGAATCACTCCAGACTTCCCAAACCAAGTCATGAGAGCCAGAAGGGCTTGGAGTAACATATTCCAAACTCTGAAAGAAAACAACTTCCAGCCAAAAATTTCCTACCCAGCAAAACTTTCTATCAAATTAAATGGGGAAATAAGAAACTTCCACAACAAACAGAAACTGAAGGAATTTATGTCTTCAAAACCAGCGCTAGAAGCCGGGCGTGGTGGCGCACGCTTGTAATCCCAGCATTCGGGAGGCTGAGACCTGGAGGATCGCGGTTCGCGGACAGCCTCAGCTACTTAGTGAGGCCCTCTGCAACTCAGTGAGACCCGGTTTCAAAATAAAGAATAAAAAATAGGGCAGGGGGTGTAGCTCAGAGGTCGAATGCCCCTGGGTTCCATCTCCAGACCCACAAAAAAAAAAAAAAAAAAAAAAACCAGCGCTAGAGAAAATACTCAGAGATTAACTACAAAGAAGAAATAGGTAACACACACCAGAACCAGAGAAACAAGATTTTCCATCCAACAGACAACTAAGATTGGTTATCTGTGGAGATTCATTATTTATGTTAGTCTTTTACCTATCTCTAAATTGTATTGTTTGCTTTTATTGTTGCTAATTCTTAGGATTTCTAGTTGGAATATTAATATGCCTTCAGATATAGCATTTGGAAATATTTTATCCCATTCTATCAGTAACTTTTAACTCTGTTTACATTGTCTTTGGATATACAATATTTTTTTATTTTTTAGGGAGCTTGTTTACCCTTTTGTTGCCTGTGCCATTGAAATCATATCCAAGAAATCACTGCCAATTTCAAAGTTGTGAGGTTTTATGACCTAGATTTTCTTCTAAAAGTTTATAGTCTTAAGATTTATATTTAGGCTTGGTATCAGACAAATGAAACTGTTATGTGAGATTATCATTTTTAATTTTAGATAAATTGCCATAATACTAGATGTCAACTACTAAGCCAAGCATGGGTGGGAGGTATAGGGAGAGAATGGGGTGGGGATTGGGTGGGGGCTGACTGGGAAAAGTCTGCATGTATGTCTACAAAAGTATGTATCCTACTAAGATGTATGAATACAGTGCACCAATAAAAAAAAAAAGGAAAAAAAAAAAAGATTTATATTTAGGTCTTTTATCTATTTTGAGTTAATATTGTATATGGTGTTAGGTAAGGGTCCAATTTTATTCTTTTCCATGTAATTATTATTTTTCAACAATATTTAGTTAAAAGATAATTATTTCCTCCACCAAATGTTCGTGGAAACCCTGTCAAAAATAACTTGACAATATATGGAAGAATTTATCTCTAGGCTTTTATTTAACTCCAATGGTTTATATATCTGCCTTTAGAACAGTACTACACTGTTTCAATTATTGTAGCTTTATATGGTCTGAAATCAGAAAATATACATCTTCTAGCTTTGTTCTTTTTCGAGATCGTTTTGGGTATCTAGAGTCTATATCCCATATTAGGATAGATTTTTTGTGAAAAATAAAGAAATAAATATATGATAATTTCACCTTAAAAAAGAAAAAGAAAGAAATATTCTCTGGTAAGAAAGAAAGCAAAAAGAAATGTTGAAATGTTATCTTTAAGTCATCAAAAGCTTGGTATCAGACAAATGAAACTGTTATGTGAGATTATCATCGTTAATATTGGATAAATTGCTATAATACTAGAGATCAACCACTAAGCCAAGCATGGGAAGGAGAGATGGGGAGGGAACGGGGTGGGGATTGGGTAGGGGGTAACTGGGCGATGTGTGCATGTATGTCTACAAAAGTATTATTTTTATCCCATTATGATGTATGAATACAGTGCACCAATAAAAAATAAAAATAATATAAATAAATAAATAAAAAGGCTGGGGGGTGCAGCTCAGAGGTAGAATGGCCCTGGATTTAACCCCCAGAATCACAAAAAAGTAAGTAAATAAATAAATAAATAAATAAATAAATAATAAAAAGACTAGCCGGGCGTGGTGGCACACGCTTGTAATCCCAGCATTTGGGAGGCTGAGACTGGAGGATCGTGGTTCGTGGACAGCTTCAGCTACCAAGTGAGGCCCTCTGCAACTCAGTGAGACCCAGTTTCAAAATAAAGAATAAAAAAAAAAAATAGGGCAGGGGTGTAGCTCGGAGGTCAAATGCGCCTGGGTTCCATCCCCAGACCCACAAAAATAAATAAATAAATAAATAAATAAATAAATAAATAAATACTAAAAAATAGGGCTGGGGTGTAGCTTGGAGGTAGAATGCCCCTGGGTTCCACCCCCAATAGAGCAGGAAAAAAAAAGAAAAGAAAAGAAACTTCAGAGCTAGCTGTGGTGGACCATGCTTATATCTCAGTACTTGGAAGGCTGAGACAGAAGGATCAAGGTTTGAGGACAGCCTTGACTACTTAGTAAGGCCCTCCTCAACTCAGTGAGACCCTGTTTCAAAATAAAGAATAAATATTCGGCCAGGTGTGGTGGTGTATGTTTGTAATCCCAGTATTTGGGAGACTGAGACAGGAGGATCCCAGTTTGAGGACATCCTCAGCTACTTAGTGAGACCCTTTGCAAGTCAGTGAGACCTTGTTTCAAAATAAAGAATAAGCCGGGCGTGGTAGCACACGCTTATAATGCCAGCATTTGGGAGGGTGACACTGGAGGATCGAGGTTTGAAGACAACTTCAGTTACTTAGGCCCTTTGCAACTCAGTGAGATCTGGTTTCAAAATAAAGAATAAAAAAATCGGGTTGGGAGTGTAGCTCGGGGATAGAATGCCCCTGGGTTCCATCCCCAGTACTGCAAAAGAGAAAGAAAGAAAGAAAATAAAGAAAGGAAGAAAGAAAGAAAGAAAGAAAGAAAGAAAGAAAGAAAGAAAGAAAGAAAGAAAGGGAGGGAGAGAGGGAGAAAGGGAGGAAGGAAGGAAGGAAGGAAGGAAGGAAGGAAGGAAGGAAGGAAGGAAGAAAGGGCGGGGTATAGCTTGGAGGTAGAATGCCCCTAAGTTTTATCCCTAATATTGGAAAAAAAAATTCAGCTGGACATGTCTGTAATCCCAGTACTTACAGGTTCATAGCCAGCCTTGGCAACTTAATAAGGCTCTCAGCAATTTAGTGAGGCCTTGTTTCTAAATAAAAAAATATTGCCACTATTTTTTGGGGGGTGGGTTTGAGGATGAAACCCAAGGGTATAAAAAATAAAATGGGTCTGAGGGTGTAGTTCAGGGGTAGAATGTCCCTGTGTTCCATCTGCAATACCAAAATAAAAGTAATTAAATAAATAAGAGTTGGGTGTGGTGGCACATGCTTGTAATCCCAGTATTACAGGTTGAGGTTGAGACAGGATGGCAGGCTCAAGGCAAGCCTCAGCTACTTAATGAGTTCCTCTGTAATTCAGTGAGACCCCGTTTCAAAATAAAGAATAAAAAATAGGGCTAGGGGCATAGCTCAGAAGTAGAATGTCCCTGGGTTCAATCCCCAGTTCTGCAATAAATAAATAAATAAATAAATAAATAAATAAATAAATAAATTTCAAGCCATGTGTGGTGGCATACACTGTAATCCCAGTATTTAGGAGGCTAAGACAGGAAGATTGCAGATTCCAGTTTCAAGGTCCGTCTCCACAAGTAATGAGACTCTCATCAACCTAGCAAGACCCTGTTTTAAAATAATAATAAAAGACCAGGCACAGTGGCACATGCCTGTAATCCCAGTATTTGGGATGCTGAGACTGGAGGATTGCAGGTTCACAGCCAGCCTCAGCAACTTAGGCCCTCTGCAACTTAGTGAGACCCTGTTTTCAAATAAAAAATAAATCAGGGCTGGGGGTATAGTTCAGAGATAGAATGCTTCTGGGTTCAATCCCTAGTACCACACATATACACACACATAATGCTTGTAACTTCATTACTTGGGTGGCTAAGAGAGAAGGATCGCAGGGCTGGAGTGTAGCTCGGAGATAGAATGCTCCTGGGTTCAATCCCCAGAACCAAAAATAAATAAATAAATAAATAAATAAATAAATAAATAAGCCGGGAGTGGTGGCACACGCTTGTAATCCCAGCATTTGGGAGGCTGAGACAGGAAGATCGTGGTTCAGGACAGACTCAGCTACTTAGTGAGGCCCTCCGCAACTTAGTGAGACCCCGTTTCAAAATAAAGAATAAAAAAGAAAGCAAGGGGGTGTATTCATTTCGAGTCACCCCCTCATGCCATTTTGGCATGGGGCTATATTTCTATTTTCTGTATTTCTATCTTTCTAATAAACTTCTTTAAATCTTCAAAAAAAGAGAAAAAGAAAAAAGAAAGCAAGGGGTATAGGTCAGAGGTTGAATGTCCCTGGGTTCCATCCCCAGACCCGCAAAATAAATAAATAAATAAATAAATAAATAAATAAATAAATAATAGGGCAGGGGTAGAATGCCCCCAGGTTCAATCCTCACTAACATATATATTTCATATATATATATATATGAAATATATATATTATATATATATAAATATATAAATATATATATATATAAATATATATATATATATATATATATATATAATTTCATTTATTTATTTTTGTGGCACTGGGGATTGAGCCCAGTTCATTCTACCTTGGATCTACACATCCAGCCCTATTTTGTTTTGAAACAGGGTCTCACTAGGTTGATGGAAGTCTCACTATTTGCTAAGTCTGTCCTTGAACCTGCAATTCCTGTCTCAGACTGCCAAGTACTGGTGTTACTAGTGTGTGCCACCATGCCCTGCTAAATATAAATTTCAAAAAAATTTTTTTGCAGTAGTGGAGAAATAAACAATTTTTACATAGTAATGTCTCAAATATGGTATAGGGTATACCTAAACTAAAACAAAAGAAGACCAAAAATACTAGTTGTTTATCTGAAATTCAACTTTCACTAGGCGTCTTGGTTTTGTTTTGTTTTGTTTTGCGGTACTAGGGATGGAGCCCAGGGGCATTCTACCTCCGACTGACACCCCCAGCCCTATTTTTTATTCTTTATTTTGTAAGAGTCTCACTGAGTTGCAGGTGTCCTGTATTTTATCTGACAGCCCTAACTAGGTCACAGAATGATTAAATGCGTGATTTTACCTACGTCAATTTCTTGGAGTTCAAAACAGGTATTACAGAAGTTTTTTTTTCAGACTTCATATAAAAAATGATAGTACGAAGCGTAGAAGAGCTTCCTGCGGTGCGTCATTGTCGTCCTCCGCGCCAGACCTAGTGGACCAGGACTACACATCCCACAATCCCTGGCGGCGACCCTCGCCATTACCTCATCCCCTGGCCTCGTTCTCGCCAATCCCAGCGTCTCCAGGGCGCGGTAGCCGGCTGTTCTCGCGACTTTTGCTCTACCCTTCTGCTGTGCTCCTCCTGTCGCGAGACTTCCTGCTCCTCTGCCGCTCCCTTGGCCGCCGCCTTAGCTGGGATCCCGGACCTAGCCTCTCCCCTGCCCGATCACCGGCCCCAGCTTCACCGAGGCCCCGGCCCCCCAGCCCCGCCTCGCCGCCGCCATGGCGGACCCTAAATACGCCGACCTTCCCGGCATTGTGAGTACAGGGCCGGCCCTGGCCCCCAGGACTGCGCCCCCGACCTCCCAAGGACCCCCAACAGAAACCAAGCCCAGACCCTCCCGCCTACAGCCCCTCCTCCGCCCAAGCGCTCTCCGATCGCCTGCAGCACCTTCCCGACTTCTCGGACCTGAGTGGGCTGGGCCATCGGACGGCGCTCCAGGCCCTTTTCCGGCAGTCGTGGTTTTTTGGGCCCAGAAATCACCTCCGGGTGCTTACCACTTGTGCCCAAGTGTTTCTGCCATCCGTGTCAACACCGCCCCGTGCCTCCCCAGGAGATGCCTCCCTCCCCACCCAAACCCCAGACATACTCACCAGGCCACTTGGTGATGGCCTTCACTATGTCAAGGAAGAGGGTACCGTGACAGCACCCTTTTTGTGCCTGATGGAAACTCTGTCCCTTGGGAAAGCTGTTTCTGCCCCCTCATCCCCATGTACAAGCTGGCGTGTACCTTCCTTCTGTGCTGCCCTGCCTACACTCTGGGATAGGGGCTGGGATAGGCGCAGAACCGTAGGAACTAAGATCCTGAGTCACTTTCAACCCTTAATCCAGATGAGTGGTGTACAGGGCCTAATTCCAGGATAGCCCTCACCTACTCGGAGCAAAGTGATTACCAAGGACCTGCCCCCGTCCAAGTGCAGGTTAACATTTTGGTTATCACATTCACATTACTAGCTGAGTGATTTTATCTGGTCACTTAATTTTTGAGAGTCCAAAAACTGCCATCAGGTCCCATTTGTATCCACGGTCATCCCCACTCCACTGAGGCATGGGAGCTGACAAACTTCTCAGGGCAGGGTGGGGGGAGGAGAAAGGGCAGAATGCTGGCCTCACAACCTGCCTTCTTCAGCTTGTTCAGTTGGAAAGGGTGTTGATGGACGCTAGGTAGTGAGGTCGGGTGGTCACTGCTTCTACCTGCAGGCCAGGAACGAACCAGACGTTTATGAAACCAGCGACCTACCTGAGGATGACCAAGCAGAGTTTGATGCGGTAAGACTTTGTGCTGCCTCAAGATTGTAGGTCCTGTCCCTTTTCCAGCAAGCCACAGCAATAAGCGGGTATGCCAACCCCAGCCTGGGTGGTATGTAGGTTGCAGGACTCACCAAAGCCCTGCTGGGCTTGCAGCTGCCGATGAATGATGCCAGGAAGGAGATTCAAGTCAGTAGAATTGCAGCTAACAAGATCTGTTCGCAAAGCCCTGATTGTTGGTCCTTTTAAGTAAAACTTATGGTCCTTTTAAGTAAAAGTATGTCAAGACAGCTGTATTTGAGACTAGTGATTTAGATTCCTGGGTTCAAACCCATTTCACTGAATCATGGAGTACTTATAATCTGCTTGAAGTTAAGAAGTAGGCTTTTATGAAGTATTTCACTTAATATATTTTTATTAGTATCCTACTGAAAATTAGGCCTTAGAGTACAGGGAAATACTCTTAAATGAATATCCGGTGTCCCATCAGGCAAGGAGTGAAAAAATGATTTGGAGATTCTTTTGTGTGTGTATTTGGAACTGGAGGTTGAACTCAGGGGTATTTTACCTTTGAGCTGTACCCCCAGCCCTATTTTATTTATTTTTTATTTTGAAACAGAGTCTCACTAGATTGATGAGATTCTTACTACTCGATGAAGCTATTCTTGTACCTGCTATCCTCTTGTCTCAGCCGCCCAAGTACTGGGATTACAAGCATGTGCCACCATACCCAGCTTGATCTGGAGATTCTAAAAAGATAAGGGGCCTGGTCTGAGCCAAATAAATTTTTTTGTATGTGTGTGGTACTGGGGATTAGCGCTTTTTTATTTTTTGTCTTGAAATGATCTCACCAGGTTGCTGAAAGTCTCACTACATTGCCGAAGCTGCCCTTGAACCTCCTGCCTTAGCCTCCCAGGTACTAAGATTACAGGCAGGTGTCACCAAGCCTGGCTGCAAAACAAACTTGAGAAAAAAATCTTTCATGTCAGTAGAGGAGAGTTTGTCTTAGCACTTTTAGATCGAAGACCTGTCAGAAGGAAGAAATTAATTATGGATACATTTTATTATTTTGTTTATTTATTTTGCAGGTCTGGGGTTGGAACCCAGGGGCATTCACCCTCCGAGCTACACCCCCTGCCCTATTTTTTATTCTTTAATTTGAAACAGAGTCTCACTAAGTTGTGGAGGGCCTCACTAAGTAGCTGAGCATGAGCCTCCGGACCAGCCTCCCAAGTGCTGGGATGACAAGCACGCACCACCACATTTTAACCATGAGGGAATCAGTATTATTTATTGAATATATTCATTTTGTGTTGATTTTTGTGCAGTACAAAAAAAGAAATGTCCCTGCCCTCAAGGAGCTCCAGACTAATGAGGGGATTAGGGTATATAAGGGAAACAGAAGAATCAAGAAGTCTACATACAGCTGGGCGTGGTGGCACATGCTTGTAATCCCAGCATTTGGGAGGCTGAGACCGGAGGATCGCGGTTCGCGGACAGCCTCAGCTACTTAATGAGGCCCTCCACTACTTAGTGAGACCCTGTCAAAATAAAGAATAAAAACTTGGGCAGGGGGAGTAGCTTGGAGGTCAAATGCCAGCTTGGAGTTCAAATGCCCCTGGGTTCCATCCCCAAAGCTGGGGGGGAAAAAAAAAAAAAAGACTACATATAGAAAACATAAGGAAGAAAAAAAGGAAATTGAGTGGAAATTAGTATAGTAAAAACTATATGTAAGTGGCAAGAACAAAGACCTAAGAGCATTTCTTACAGGATATGTTTTAGGTTCGTTATTCTGAAGAGAGATGGGCTGGGGTTACATAGATGCTGTGAGATCTCAGGGAAGAGGCTTAGTACACAGGCCCATGTATCTGTAAGTCCTGTGGCCATATCTGTGGGGCCGGTTACTTCTGGGGAATGCTAGTTGCTGACCCAAAATGTGTGGCTTGGCATACTCATTTATTTGCTCCCCCCATGTGGAAGTGCTTCCTACATTGTAGGGAACACTCTCCCTGTCCCTTCTCTCAGTGTGTGCCTTGTGGCTTTTGTATTTGCTGGCATGTCACCCTGTCCTCCAAGCTTGAATATCTGGAGATAAAGCAGATAATGTCATTGCTCAAGGACCTGAGTGTGTACCTGTCACTCCAAGGGGTATCTTGGAGGAAGCTGTCTCTGTGTCCTCCCATGGTTGCCATACATATGCTGAGGAATTCCTTGTACTCCCAGAGTTCAGAGGCTGCCCAACTTGTGCCTAGGCCTCTGCCTGTAAAATATCAAGCCTTTGTGGTGAAATCAATAGAACTCTGGCCCTTTGTCCTTGACTGAAGGTACAGATAATTATCACAGCCATCTCCTTCCCAGTCAAACAAAACACATTGTAACTTCCCTTTTGAAGCTATTGGGATGGCTCTTACTGAAAAGAAGATGATGCCCATTCTAGGTGTGGAAGAACCTGAGTATGTAGCTCTGATCTGCTGTTTCCTCCCCACCAGGCCTGAGCAGCCTGTGTTAGTAGCAACTAGTACATTGACTGTTGAGGAGAGGGCACCAGGAGAGTTCATTTCCTGCAGCAGGATGCCCGGGACGCCAGTGTCGGAGTGCAGGAGGAGCTGAGTTGTCTCCATCACCTAAGGCTCGGCTAAGTGATTTTGTCATTAGAGCGGGCGGATCCGGGGCCCTTCAACTGCTTCAGGAGCCCAGCAGGGTAAAGATGTCTCCTGAGGTCAGCTCATATCTCTGGCCCCTGCATGTCCCTGTGGGCCTTCAGAGGGCAGCTTTCTGGAAGTCAGCTGAGTAACGGCTCCACTGCTGCTCTTAATGCTGAAATAAATGTGCAACTTGAGAAGCAGTGAGTTATGTGTTTGCCAACCCAGAAACACGGTGTCCATGAGGCCTGTGTTTTCTCTAGCGGCCTCTCCCCTTCTCCCCTACCTACCCAAGACCTACCTAGCAAAGGTGGCCGCGCACATCACCATTCTTTGGACTGAAACGTGGCGTTTTTAGTCACCTTAATATCTGGCAACAGCATTCTCTGCTTTGCTCTCCAGATTATTATCAATTTTTATTTTATTAGTTTTAAAAATAGGTAATATTTGCACAGAAAACAAAAAATTGAGGGCCGGGTAGTGAAAAATCTCTCTCCCACCCTTGTCTGCCACCACTCAGTTCCCTTCCCTGGAGGCAGCCAATATGGCCAGCTTCTTGTGGAACCTTTTGGAGGGTCACCAAATTTTTTGTTTTTTTGTTTGAGGGATACTGGAGGTTGAACCCAGGGTATTCTACAAGCCTGAGCTCTGCCTCCAGCCTGATTTTTTTTTAAGTGGTAATTTAACCCAGGGGCATTCTATCTCTGAGCTATACCCTCAGCCCTATTTTTTATATTTTGTTATGAAACAGGGTCTCACTAAGTTGCAGAGAGCCTCACTAAGTAGCTGTGGCTGGCTGTGAACCTGTGTGATCCTCCTGTCTCATCCTCCCAAGTACTGGGATTACAAGCATATATCACCCCACCTGGCCCAATTTTTTTATTTTGAAATAGGGTCTCACTAAGTTGCAGAGGCTGGCCTTGACCTGTGATCCTCCTGTCTCAGCTTCTCAAGTACTGGGATTACAGGTGTGTGCCATGCCTGGCTTATAGATTTTTTTATTTGAAGGAATGTCAAATAGTGTTGGAAAAAAAAAAAAAAAGTAGTGTTAGCCAGGCATGGTGTCGCACGCTTGTAATCCCAGTATTTGGAAGGCTGAGACAGGAGAATTGTACATGTTGGAAGCCAGCCTCAGCTACTTAGTGAGGCTCTCAGCAACTTAGTGAGACCATTTCCAAAATATAAAATAGGTCTGGGAGTGTAGCCCAGAGGTAGAAAGCCCCTGGGTTCCATTCCCAGTAACACACACACACACACACACACACACACACACACACACACACAGTAGTGTTGACTCTCAGTATCTCTTTTCTCTGACTTCTCCACTATAAAGAAAATTACTGCTGAAGCAAATAATATCCTTTAATGTCCATTAAAGATCTTAGTTGCTAGTATAAGTTCTTTTTTGGGGGGTACTGGGAATTGAAGCCAGAGATATTCAACCTCCAGGCTATACCCCGAGCCCTTTTTGTTGTTGTTTTAGTGGAACTGAAGATTGAACTCAAGGGCTGGCTACATCCCCAGCCCTATATTTTTATTCTTTATTTTGAAACAGGGTTTCACTAAGTTGCGGAGGACCTGGGATCTTCCTGTCTCAGCCTCCCAAATACTGGGATTACAAGGGTTTACTAGTCACTAGTATAAATATAAAAGTTTTATGGTTTTCATAGTGAGGGAAATGGGACAAGAAAGTAGTGGAAGATTTCAGTTTTTCTACAGATGATTTCTCTTTTATTTTTTTCCTTTAAATCCCTTTAAAATATATATATATTTTCTTTTTGTGGTGCTGGGGATTAAACCCAGGGGTATTCTGTGTCTGAGCTATACCCCCAGCCCTTTTTTTTTTTTTCGGTGGTACTGGGGGTAGAACCCAGGGCCTTTCTATCTCTGGGCTATACTCCCAGACCTATTTTTATGTTTTATTTGGAAACAGGGTGTCACCAAGTTGCTGAGAGCCTCACTAAGCAGCTGAGGCTGAACCTGTGCGATCCTCCTGTCTCAACTTCCCAAGCGCAAGGATTACCAGCATGCGCCACCACACCCGGCCTACCCCCAGCCCTTTTTACTTTTTTATTTGGAAGCAGAGTCTCATTAAATTATGGAGGGGCTCAAACCAGGCGTTTTGGCATATACTTGTAATTCCAGTACTTGGAAGGATCACAGGTTTGTGGACAGCCTCAGCTACTTAGTCAGGCCCTCTGTAACTTACTGAGACCTTGTTTCAACATAAAAGAATAAATTTAAAAAGGGCTGGAGGTATATCTTGGAGGTAGAATGCCCCTGGGTTCCATCCCTAGTACCACAGACACACAAGAAATATCTTCTTAGGAAAAATAACTCAAAATGGAATCCATCCCCAATCCCTTAGCCTGCTTTGGGCCAGGGAGACCTGCTCATGGCTTTTGAACTATTGGAGTAAAAAGAGTAAGCCATGGTGGCGCCTGCTTATAATCTCAGTACCTGAGAGGCTGAGACAGGAGGATTGCAGGTTTGCAGCCAGCCTCAGCTACTTAGGCCTTCCACAACTTAGTGAGACCCTGTTTCAAAATAAAGACTATAAAACAGGGCTGGGGACCTAGCTCAGAGGTAGAATCTCTGGGTTCAATTCTTAGTAACATACACACACACACACACACACACACACACACACACACACACACACTAGCTCAGAGGTAGAATCTCTGGGTTCAATTATTAGTACCACACCAAAAAAAAAAAAAAAAAAAAAAAAAAAGAAGAAGAAGAAAAAGAAAGAAAAGAAAAAGGAAGGAAGGAAGGAAGATAACCCTACTAGAAATGGGGGTAATTTATCCCTTCATGATGTAACTACCTCTGATGCTCTGTGGGACGGGGGTTGGCAGTTGTTGGGGCCTGGTGGAGGCTTCTGGGCCCTCCGGTCTGAGATGAGAAGCAGTAGGTTTTCTTCCTTACCCTTTAGAATGTTGTAGAGTTTGCTTGATTGTGTTCATTGACTGTTGGCGCACTTGAACTTACCTGAGTTTTTCCTAATGCTTCCCCCATCCTCCCTCCTCACCACCCTGCCTGGACACTAGTTTGCACAAGTAAGACCATTCAATGCTTCTTCTCTGCATGTTTTTTTTTTCACCCACCATCTCGCATGCCATGCTCTGCCACTGTGCAATTGTAACGAATCGTTTCAAATTCCAATGAGTCCCTAGCTGGGTCACCAAGGGACCTGCTGGCCTTATATTTAAAGATCATTAATCAGGGTTTACAAATACAACTATTATCCACAAATCATCAACTCTTTCCTTTGTGAGGTCTGCAGAATAAAACTGTCCAGTGGAGGATGGGATAGAAACATGGAGGCTGTGAATACCAAAAACATGAGGCTTTTAGGGGCTGGAGTTGGGAGGGGGTTGCCTTTTTTCTTGAGACTGGATAGGATTAAGATTTTTTTTTAAATACTGGGGCTTGAACCCAGGGGTACAACTAGCCTCTTCCCCCCCCCCTTTTTTTAAACTGGTCTCACTAAGTTGCTAAGGGTCTTGCTAAGTTGCTGAGGCTGGCCTTGAACCTGAGATCTTCCTGTCTCGACCTCCCAAGTACTGGCATGTGACATTACATCCTACTGAGATTAAGAAATTTTTATGGAATGACTTTGAACCATTCTAGACAAGGGTGGTGAACAAGACGGACATCCAGATTCCTCACTTTTTAGCTATATATGGGTTATCCTTGGGGGGGAAGTACTCATTTTAATATTCTCCTATGCTAAGGGAAAATTCAATGGGATGGGAAGGAGGCATTATTTGTTATTTGTGTTTTGTGGGTCTTTCTGTTTCTGCACCCTTCCTTTAGAAGTGGATGAGTGGTCAGCACCGTGCTGGTCCATCCTGGACAGCTTTATTCTATGGCTCGCCTCCATCCTCCTCGTCATCACGGTTCTGAAGTCCCCTGGCTGCAGTGTTGGTGTAGAGGCTGAAGAGACGCAGAGAGCAGCAGAGGCTGCCTTCCCTGTCTGACTTAGAACCCCATGACTTGCCCTCTGAGGCACAGCCACTTAGCCAAACAGCCCTGGGAAGGGTACATTAGTGAGGGAGACGAGGAGTCTTTACCAGGTAAACTGGTACCTGGGATAAGGGCGCTTAGAATTTCCCAGTCAAGGCAGCTATGGTGTACTAGGTCTCCATGGTGACTGTTAGTATTCCAAGTTATAGGAATTATGCCCCATACTCATCATCCCCCACCCACTTATAGAACAGACCTGGAGGTGGTATATACCCCTCCCCTCCCTCCCCTTTTTTTGCTGTTTTTGTCCTTCGTTCTGCCCATTGTTTATGGTTTGTATGTGCATTTGTGGCCCATTGTTCCCACACCTGGAGTTTCTTCCATGCTGGGTTTAGCTTGGTGAGGCAAGTCAGAGAAAGGTATACAGTGTGTGTACTTCTGTCCATTTGCATGGTGTGCACCTGTGAGTGCTTATGCGTACTATGTGCAGAGACATCCCGGCCTAGACCACAGGGTCTGGAGCCACCTCTACCCTGGGCTAAAAGGAGAGCCTTGGCTAGGATGGATCCTGGCATTGGCCAGGCAGCAGAGAAATTGAGGTCAGGTGTGTCTGGCTGCAATCTTGTGGTGGGCAGCATTCGACTTTCTCCCACTGTGAATTTTCACTACACATAGCTATCCTTGGTCCTCCCTCCTTCCCTCTGCCTATGAGCAGAGCTCCTGGAAAGGCAGGGCATATGGCTGGATTTCCCCTTCTAAACCAATCTCATCTAGAAAAGACTTTATCTGTGGCTTTATTTATTTATTTGTTTGTTTATTGTGGTACTGGGATTGAACCCAGGGGCATTCTTTCTCAGAGCTACACCTCTAGCCCTATTTTATTTTTTATTTTGAAATAGGGTCTCTCTATGTTGTAGAGGGCCTCACCAAGTTGCTGAGATTGGCCATGAACCAGCAATCCTCCTGTCTCAGCCTCCCACGTCCTGGGATTACAAGTGTGCACCACCATGCCCAGCTCTAAGGCGTTTTTGAGATACTCTCATCCTTCCCCTCTTCTGGCCCTTCTGAGTCTTGTGAACAAAAGACTGAAGAAACATTTTTTTTTCTTTCTTTCTTTCTTTCTTTCTTTCTTTTTTTTTTTTTTGGTGGTGGTCCTGGGGTTCCTGGAAGCCCTTCTACCTCTGGGCTACACTCCCAGACCTATTTTATACTTTTTTATTTTTGGAAACAGGGTCTCTTAAGCTAGCGCGGCTGGCTTCACGATCCTCCTGTCTCCACCTCCCAAGCAACGGGGATTACAAGCGTGCGCCACCACGCCCGGTTTGAAGAAGCATTTTCTACACAAAGGCTGGTGGCTGTGACTCTTGGTGTCCTCTGAGTTCTTCATGTTAGTGCATCGTGGCAAAAACTGCTGCACTCAAAGCTGCAGGGGGAGGTACTAACCACTCAGGATGGATACAAACATACCAGGCCACTTGAGGGACCAGGATTTGTCCTGCTTTTCTCTAGCAGCAGGAAGTAAAATAAGAAGGGTACAGTTAGGTAGTTCATGTTTCCTGAAACTCACCTTGGTACCTGGCCTCTTGTTCTGCCTAACCTGATGTTGTGTCAGCCCACCTGCAGGAGCACCTTCATGGTGACTTGATTCAGCCACCTGACTGTCCAGTTTTTCACTAGAGAAACCAGCAGACAGGAAGACTTGGACCAAGAATTAGTAAGGGAAACTCCCTCCTTGAAAAGTAGGGACTCTCAGTCAGTACAGGTCCTCAGAATCTCCATATGCTCTGCTCCATATTCTGCCATTTCTACAGCTTCCCCTCCTCCTCTGCCTTTTCTTCCTGCACTTTCCTATTCCATGCCACCAGCTTGTAACATCTAACTCCTAGTTCTCAAATGATCCTAAATTGCTGCGATTAATGGCACAGCTTCATGACATCCTCACCACCAGAGAGGAAAGGGTCTCATGGTCTTCTTTCTTTTGGGGTAGATGATGACCCCAGCTAAAATTTCCTGGCCCCAAATTTTGCTAGGCTCCCCTGGGGCCCTGTGGTGCAGTGTGTTTGAAGACTGTCATATAGTGCATGTGACAATTTGCTAATAACAATTTTGTCTTTTTTTTTTCCCCCTCCCACACCCCCATTCCCCTACTCCCTTTCCTTTTAACTCTTGATTTTCTCACCTCTGGGGAAACCACAAGGAGCTGGTAAGAAGCCTGACCTTTCATCTGCTTTTTAACGGGGTGTGCTGTGATGGGCAGTTGTTTCTTTCTCCTTTTATCTGTACTAAATACTTCATCCCTCTGGTCAGTCCCAAGCCCAGCTGACAAACTCACAAATCACTGTAATGACACTGCCCCCAGCCCAGCCTCAGATCTTTGAGACATTGGTGGAGTAGGTACCCCTGGAGGACCAATGTGTGCTGCTACCTGAGTCCCCCGGGGTCGGAGTCTTGGAGAGGCTCAATGCTGGATAGTCCAGAAGCTCCTAGCCCAGACCATGCTCCTACACCAGAACAGAGCCTGAAAGTGCTGTCCATTCTTGTGACCAGCTAGAACCTCTACACTTCACATTCTGAGAGTTGGCCCTTTTTTACCATCCCCTTTCCTGCTTAAAAAGTAAGGTCTGAGCCAGGTGTGGAGTTGATGCTTGTAATCCCAGTACCTGGGAGACTGAGACAGGAGGGTTGCAGGATTGCCATCCTCAGCTATTTAGTGAGGCCCTCCGCAACTTAGACCCTGTTTCAAAATAAAGAATAAAAATAGGGCTGGGGCTGGGTGTGGTAGCACACGCTTGTAATCCCGACGCTTGGGAGGAGAAGACAGGAGGATCGTGCAGGTTCGAAGCCAGCCTCGCTGGCTTAAGAGACCCTGTTTCCAAATAAAAATATAAAAAATAGGTCTAGGAGTGTAGCCCGGAGGTAGAACCAGGAACCCCAGTACCACAAAAAAAAAAAAAAAAAAAATAGGGCTGGGGGTGTAGCTCAGAGGTGGAATGCCCCTGGGTTCCATCCCCAGTACCACACACACACACACACACACACACACACACACACACACACACAGTAAGTTTTCATCTGCATAGCACCTGTCCATCATAAAGGCCTAACACATGGTGGTGATGATTTTTCTTGATTTGTAGGTTATGTAAGTTATGCCTTCAATTCCTCCCACCCCCCCCACCCCCCCAGTGCTGGAATAGGACCCAGGGCCTTGAGCATACTAGGCAGGTGCTTTCCCACTGAGCTATACCCTCAGCCCCTACTTTGTCTTTTCTTTCTTTCTTTTCTTTTCTTTTTTTTTTTTTTTTTTTTTTTAGTGGTACTTGGGTAGAACCCAGGGGCATTTTACCTCTGGGCTATACCCTCAGCCCTATTTTTATTCTTTATTTTGAAACAGGGTCTCACTGAGTTGCAAAGGACCTCACTAATAGCTAACACTGTCCTTGAACTGCAGTCCTCCTTTCTCAGCCTCCCAAATGCTGGGATTACAAGCAAACGCTACCATGCCTGGCTCCTACTTCTTATTTTAAGAGGGTTTTTCAAAAAAGGGATTTCTACCACATTGTCCTTGATTAGGACTTTCACGGGAGAAGTAGCATATTTGGTTTTGAGGGGTTTTTTGTTTGTTTGTTTCCTGGAACTGTGGGCTGACCCTAGGGGCCTTGTTCATATTTGGCAAACACCCTATCACTGAGCTACATCTCCAGCCCTTTTATTTTTATTTTTTTTTGGGGGTGGTGGTACTAGGGGTAGAAGCCAGAGGATTTCTTCCTCCAGGCTATACTCCCAGACCTATTTTATATTTTTATTTGGAAACAGGGTCTCACTAAGTTGTTGAGAGCCTTACTAAGTAGCTGAGGCTGGCTTCGAACCTGTGTGATCCTCCTGTCTCAGCCTCCCAAACGCGGGGATTATAAGAGTACGTTACCACGCCCAACTTCTCCAGCCCTTTTAAGCCCCCCCCCCCCCCCCCCGGCTGTGGTCATGCAGGCCTGAAGCTGAGACAGGAGGATCATGAGTTCGAGACCAGTCACAGCAACTTAGTGAGACTCTCAACAAGTGAGACCCTGTTTCAGGACAAAATATAAGACGGGCTCAAAGTATAATTCAGAGGTAGAATGTTCCTGGGTTCAATCCCCAGTACAAAAAAGAATTTTTTTTTTTTTTTTAATTTGAGACAGGGTGTCACTAAGTTGACTAGACTGGCCTTGAACTTGAGATCTCCCTGCCTTGGCCTCCTCAGTAGCTAGGATTACAGGTGTGTGCCACTGTGCCGGTGAGAAGTAGCAACATATTCTTGAGTGTCAGTTTCACAAAAAGCGGTTGTCTCTCAAGCCTGAGTCCTGAGACACGGTGTATAAAGGCCACAGACCACACAGCTATTTGGCGAAAGCTTTGCTCTGTCAGTTCTGAGAAAATTGAAGAGAGAATCATTTAAGACTCAAAAGGTCTCTTCTCCCAGGCCCTTTCATATGGGATATTGAATAGTTTGTTTTCCCTTGCTATATAGCTCCTGCCCCTATGCCTAGCAATTCCTTGAAGAAGAGGTAGAGCTCGAAGTTGATAGTCTCCTTACCCCTCTCCCTCCTTACCTTTTTTTTTTTTTTTTTTTTTTTTTGGTGTGTGTGTGGTACTGGAGATTGATCCCAGGGGCATTCTACCTCTAAACTACACCCCAGACCTATTTATTTATTTATTTATTTATTTATTTATTTATTTTTGCGGTGCTGGGGTTGGAACTCCAGGGACATTTTACCTCTGAGCTACACCCCCAGACCTATTTTTTATTCTTTATTTTGAAACAGGGTCTCTCTGAGTTGCAAAGGGCCTCACTAAATAGTAGCTGAGGCTGTTTGTGAACGGCAGTTCTCTGGTCTCAGCCTCCCAAATGCTGGGATTAAAAGCGTGCGCCACCTATTTTATTTTTTACTTTGAAGCAGAATCTCACTAAGTTACTGAGTTTGGTATGAAACCTGTAATCCTCCTGTCTTAGCCTCCTAAGTACTAGAATTATAGACATGTATCTCCACTCCCTTCTTTTACTTATCTTTAAAACCACCACCCTCTAAAAATAAATAAATAAAGCCACCAGCCACACGATTCCTTTGTTAATAGCAGAGTGGAGGTGAAGGACCGACTGAGATGAAGGATGGGTCCTCTTCCCCTCTGCTGCTCTACAAAGCCCTGCCATTTCCCTCTCGCCCCCTTCCACATAGCCACACAGCATAGGTTCTATTCTGGCTGCAGTTTAGAATCTCCTGGGCGAGCCAGGAGTAGTGGTACATGCATATAATCCCAGAATTTAGAAGGCCAACACAGGAGAACCAAAGTTGGAGGCCAGCCTCAGCAATTTAGTTAGACCCTATTTCAAAATAAAAATAAGGGCTGGGGGTGTAGCTTGGCAGTAGAATGTCTCTGGGTTCAATACCCAGTACCCCCCCCCAAAAAAAAAAATCACCTGAGCAGTTGGCCATACTCTAGAACATCTAGGAGGTGAGCCTTTACACCATTAAAAAAAAGAAAAGGAAAATTTTTTCTGGGTGCAGTGGTTTATGCCTGTAATTCCAGTACTTGAGAGGCTGAGACAGGAAGATTACAGGTTTGAGGCTAGCTGCAGCAACTTAACGAGGCTCTCAGCAACTTAAACCCTGTCTCAAAAAATGGGGGTGCTGGGAGTGTAGCTCTGAGATAGAATGCCTCTGGGTTTAGTCCCCATAACCCCCCAAGTGTACGCGCGCGCGCGCGCACACACGCGCGCACACACACACACACACACACACACACAATTTTCTGAGTAATTCTAGTGTGATGTAGCCAGGGTTGAGAACCATTTTCCTAGGTGAAGGAAAGAAGACTCATTTACCTTCCTCCTGAGGAAGGTAGCGATGACACCCCAACAGAAGACTCCCGAGCCTCCTTTCCCCTTTCTTCAGGACTCCAGCGGGAGCTGTTAGGCTTCTGACACTGGCGGGGGCCCAGTTGAGAGGACTCAGTCTTATTATACTTATTGGAATCTGAACGGCAAGTCAATGTCTACTGAGGAGAGAGCCGCTGTTCAGTTTCTAGCATGGTCTTGGCTGTGACTCCTGCTTATGGCAGAGCTCCAGCTTTGGGGGCACAGAAGAAAGATCAGGGAGAGAGCAGGTGCCATGGCTTTTCTGAAGAGGTGCTCTACCATCTCTTGTCAGGACGTACACATGACCCTTGCCCAACGTGCTTGTGAAAAGCAGCTATGGTTTGGTTTTGCTTTTAAAATGTCCCTTAGAAAATAATCCATGCCGGGCGTGGTGGCGCACGCTTGTAATCCCAGAATTCAGGAGGCTGAGACCGGAGGATCGCGGTTCGCAGACAGCCTCAGCTACGAAGTGAGGCCCTCTGCAACTCAGTGAGACCCGGTTTCAAAATAAAGAATAAAAAATAGGGCAGAGGGTGTAGCTCGGAGGTCAAATGCCCCTGGGTTCCATCCCCAGACCCACAAAAAAAGAAAGACAGAGGGAGAAAGAAAGAAAGGAAGGAAGGAAGGAAGGAAGGAAGGAAGGAAGGAAGGGAAAGAAAGAAAGAAAATCCAGTCAGCCTTTGTGTCTCCTTTGGATACCCTGAATTGGCTGGCCTCAGAGCAGACTAGAAGCAGGCTTCTTAGGCCCTCTGCCAACTTTCCTTTCATAGGTAAGAACTAGTATCTTACCTTCAACAGGTTTAAAGTCCTAATATTCACACTCAGAGTTATGGGCCTATCTGCCTTCCTTCCTCTTTCCTCCAGAAAAGATGGGAGATTAGCTTTCAAATGGACTTGCTTGGCGGGCAAGGAGATTTACTCTTGGGAAGGGAGGTTAATGGAGGTCGGTTGGTTTCTTGCCTTGAGTGCATGGTGTGTGCCAGATAACTGGGAGGGGTGGGGGCGGGGAGACTTATGTACAGAGTGGGTGGGGAGGCTGTGCTGCCTCTGTTCCCAGCTGAATCTGGGCGTTAATATTTATACAACTGAGGCTCCAATTTTACCAGGAAGCTTCTGTTTCCTAGGTTTAGCCTGGGTCAGCAGCTTGGAACAGAGCCGCCCTTCTTTCCACCTTGGAAAGTAGGACCCAGACTCCTAGTGGTTTGGGAATTTTGTGGGTTAGAGGAAGTTGTAGGGTGGCAGTGAGTCTTCCTGGGCCTGAACTACCTCTTCCTGCAGGAGGAGCTGACAAGCACAAGTGTGGAACACATCATTGTCAACCCCAACGCTGCCTATGACAAGTTCAAGGACAAGAGAGTGGGGACAAGGGGACTTGGTGAGCCTGGGCTGGAGGTTGGGGAGGGGCAAGCACAGAGAACAGGCATGAGAAGTGGCTTTCTGCCCTAGGTCCCAGTGACTTTGCTCTTGGGAAGAGGTCCCTCATGAAGATCTCACAGTCACCTGAGGACATGATGCCCGGGCCGAGATCAGACCCTCAGCACTGTCTTTTTTTTCTTGGCAGATTTCTCAGATCGCATTGGGAAAACCAAGAGAACAGGATATGAATCTGGAGACTATGAGATGGTTTGTGTTGTGTGTGTGGATGGGACTGGTATGATGATCCTGGCTAGAAGGCCTGTAACAGGGAAGTCGGGGGATACGATCAGGATCCTGAGTTCCTCTGGGTTCCTCAGAAACCCAGCAGGATATGGTTCTTGTTCCTCCCCCCTACCCTTGATTTGTTTTGGAGAATCTCCAGGTCGCTATCATTTTTCTATACAAGGGCATTGAGGATTCGGTGGTTGGATTTTTTACTTAGGCCCAGGGTTTGGGTAAATTCTTGAAGCTCCCTGTACCAGGAGGTGTAACATCAACCTCCATGTTTTCTCCTAGCTTGGAGAGGGTTTGGGAGTGAAGGAGACGCCTCAGCAGAAGTACCAGCGACTGCTGCATGAGGTCCAAGAGCTGACAACTGAAGTAGAGAAAATCAAGGTAACTATACACTGTCTTCTCCCACCTCTGGTGCGGCTTAAATAGCAGAAGAGACCCTCCCAGCAGGAAGAGAGATCCCCTAAACTCTTGGATAAGGATGCCAAGATTTCCAGAGTTTGGAAACACCCGCATCTACATTCAGTATTTTTAGTTTGGAAGTTTACTGTGCTACAAACCATCCAGGTGATTTTCAGCCACAGCTCTCCTTTAGGCTACGGATCTTTTTTTTTTTCCCTTGATTCATTTCTGCCACCCCTCACTGTGTATCTCTTTTCATACCAGACGACAGTGAAGGAGTCAGCCACTGAAGAGAAGCTAACACCTGTGGTGCTGGCTAAACAGCTGGCAACCCTGAAGCAGCAGCTGGTTGCTTCCCACTTGGAGAAGCTGCTGGGACCAGATGCCACAATCAACCTCACTGACCCTGATGGAGCTCTGGCTAAGTGGGTATCCTCCTTTGTTGGAATACCCAGCTGCTGACAGGGATGCTAAGGGGAGAAGTAACCTAGCTGGGTTTTTTATGTTTGTTTTTTTGTGGTACTGGGGATTGAACTCAGGAGCAGTCTACTTCTGAGCTATACCCTCAGCCCTACTTTATTTTATTTATTTATTTATTTATTTATTTATTTATTTATTTATTTATTATTTTTGCAGTAATGGGAATGGAACCCGGGGCATTCTACCTCCAGGCTACACCCCCAGCCCTATTTTTTCTTCTGTATTTTGAAACAGGGGCTCACTGAGTTGCAAAAGGCCTAAATAGTTGAGGTTGACCACAAACCGTCATCCTCCTGTCTCAGCCTCCCAAATGCTGGGATTACAAGCGTACACCACCAAGCCTGGCTGCTGTTATGTTTTATTTATTTTTTATTTTATTTTATTTTATTTTTGGTGGTACTGGGGGTGGAACCCAGAGGCTTTCTACCTCCAGGCTATCCTCCCAGACCTTTTTTATATTTTATTTGGAAACAGGGTCTCAATTGCTGAAAGCCTCACTAAGTAGCTGAGGCTGGCTTTGAACCCGTGTGATCCTCCTGTCTCAGCCTCCCAAGCGCGGGGATTACAAGCGCGCGCCACCACGCCCGGCTTATGTTTTATTTTGAAATAGGGTCAGGCCAGGCATGGTGGCTCACACCTGTAATCCCAGCGCTTGGGAGCCTGAGACAGGAGGATCGCACAGGTTTGAAGCCAGCCTCAGCTACTTAGTGAGGCTCTCAGCAACTTATTGAGACCCTGTTTCCAAATAAAATAGAAAATAGGTCTGGGAGTATAGCCCAGAGTAGAAAAGTCCTTGGGTTCTACCCCCAGTACCACACACACACACACACACACACACACACACACACACACAAACACACAAAAAGAATAAAAACCATGGCTGGGGGTGTAGCTTGGAGGTAGAATACCCCTGAGTTCCATACCCAGCACTGCAAAAGAAAAAATAATAAATAGGGTCTCACTAAGCCAGGCATGGTGGTGCACATGTATAATCCCAGTACTTGGGAGACTGTGACAAGAAGATCACAGGTTCACAACCAGCCTCTGCTACTTAGGCCCTCCACAACTTAGTGAGACCCTGTTTCAAAATAAAGAATAAAATAGGGCTGGGTAATACCAGCATTTGGGAGGCTGAGACAGAAGGATCACAGTTCACAAACAGCCTCAACTACTTAGGCCCTCCACAACTTAGTGAGACTCTGTTTCAAACTAAAGAATAAAAAAAAAAAATAGGGTGGTGGTGTAGCTCAGAGGTAGACTATCCCTGGGTTCAATCCCCAGTACTGCAAAAAATAAAAATAAAAATAAAAAATAGGGTTGGGGTGAAGCTCAGAGGTAGTAATGCCCCTGGGTTCAATCCTCAGCACTGTCAAACAAAAAGTTAAAAAGAAAAAGTCGGATCTCACTAAGCTGAAGAATGCCTCACCAGGTTGCTGAGGCTGGCCGTACACTTCAGTCCTCCTGTCTTCAGCCTTCTGAGTACTGGGATTACAAGTGTGCATCACCATTCCTTGACACACTGGCCCTCATCCTTCAAGTCATGATATTATTATTTGGTTTCCTGACCCAGGCGCCTACTGCTGCAGCTGGAAGCAACAAAGAATAGCAAAGGGAGTTCAGGGGGAAAGACCAGCAGTGGGACCCACCCAGAGAGCAGCCTTGTCACTTACGAACTGCATTCTCGGCCTGAACAGGACAAGTTCTCTCAAGCTGCAAAAGTATGTGTAGTGTTGGTTGGGGGATGGGGAGGTATGCCCTAGAGATTTTCCTGCCTCCTCCTGAGGGCTCAGAAATGGGTAGAGGGTGCTGTGAAAACTTCTGATTCTTCTTGATGTCTCATTCTCCATGTTTCCCTCACCCATCTACTTGGAGTTAGAATTTTAAGATTGTGGCTAGGATGTGTTCCAAGGAAAGGAATCCCTTGGGGCAGGGATGGGGAGTAACAAACAGTCTGAGCAGGATCTTAATCCTCCCACTTTAGCAACAGAGCTGGAGGGCAAATCTCACCTCTCTCCGCCCCTAGGTTGCCGAACTTGAGAAGCGCCTGACAGAGCTGGAGGCAACTGTACGCTGTGATCAGGATGCTCAGGTCAGGCTCTCTCCTATTCTTGGTCTGAGCCTCAGATCCTATTCCCTGAGCCCTAAGGTCCACAGCATTCTGCATAAGCCTGGGAAAACAGGAAAGGGCTTCAGTTGCTAGGATCAACAGTGGGTTGGCAGCTAGAACCAGGAGGGTGGAGAAGGTGGTTATCACATGGAGACATAAGGACAACTGATTTCTTCCCTCCTTTTCCACCAGAATCCCCTTTCTGCAGGTCTACAGGGATCATGTCTTATGGTGAGTGCAGAAGGAACTGGAGGGTTGGATTCGAGGGAATATTGGGATTTAGTTTGCTTTTATTTTATTATTAGTTTTTTGTTTTTGTTTTTGTTTTGCGGGTCTGGGGATGGAACCCAGGGACGTTTGACCTCGAGCTACACCCGCTGCCCTATTTTTTATTCTTTATTTTGAAACCCGGTCTCACTGAGTTGCAGAGGGCCTCACTAAATAGCTGAGGCTGTCCGCGAACCGTGATCCTCCAGGTCTCAGCCTCCCGAATGCTGGGATTACAAGCGTGCGCCACCACGCCCGGCTTTTAGTTTGCTTTTAGAATGACTTTTGGGTCTGTATCTGTTTTTGAACTAACTGGTGGAATATGAGAGGCTTCTTCCTAGTCTGATCTTTCCCTTTGGTGACGCTATCCAACCTCCTCCCCCAGGAAACGGTAGAACTGCTACAGGCAAAGGTGAGCGCCTTGGATCTTACAGTTTTGGACCAAGTAGAGGCTCGGCTACAGGTATTAAGTGGAGTGCAAATTGAATTCTGGGGAGCTTGGGACTTTGGAAGCCCTGAGTACCCTATCAACCTTAAAATCTCTGCTTTCAGAGTGTCCTGGGAAAGGTGAATGAGATTGCCAAGCATAAAGCCTCCGTGGAGGATGCAGATACACAAAGCAAGGTCAGGAAGACACGTTCCCCATCTTCATACACATTCTGCTCCCTCAGGTTCGCCCTCGAAGTGTTAACACTAAGTGAGAACACTGGGTCCTCAGCTCATCTCCTTGAGTGCTTATCAGCCGAGAAAGTCAGGGCAATGCTCCCTCTGCACGTTGGTCCTTCCCCAGCCTAGTGGCTCATTCGCTGGCTACCTCAGCCATCCCCTCTGGGCCCCGTTCTGTCCCCCCAGGTGCACCAGCTCTATGAAACCATACAGCGCTGGAGCCCCATCGCCTCCACCCTTCCTGAGCTGGTGCAGAGACTTGTCACCATCAAGCAGCTGCATGAGCAAGGTGGGAGGCCAGGTGCCGTGCATGCTAAGAGTTGAAAAATGGGCCACTCTTGCTTCCCTCCCTCTTGGAGTCGAGTTTCAACCATACCTTTCTTCTTTCGTAGCCATGCAGTTCGGTCAGCTGTTGACACATTTGGATACTACTCAGCAAATGATTGCCAGTTCCCTTAAGGACAATGCCACCCTCCTGACCCAGGTGTGTGCCCCCTTGTTGACCGGCTGTCACTTTTCAGCATATGCAGACTAGGTTCTCCAGCTTTATCTCATAGGGTTTTGTTTTAGCCATTTTGTAGTCCCGTTGTGGAGGGATTGGTTTGAGTTTGAACTATCTTGTGGGACCATTGACAGCTTAACCTATGAACCTCCAGCTTTCCATTTGGAAAATTGTACCTCTCTCAGAGTGTTGTAGATTAGGTGATACAGGTTACTTGTGAAAAGTTAGTAGATGTTTTCTTATAAAACTTTCCTATTTCCTCTATAGAAGGAAAGAATTGGAAAGAATATGGGCTTTGAAATCAGGATCCAGGGTCCAGCTTGCTTCTGCCATTTCTTTTTGTGTGTGTATGGTGCTAGGAGTTGAGCCCAGGGGCATTCTAGCTCTGAACTGCACCTGCAACACTTATTTTGAAACAGGGTCTCACTAGGTTGCTGAGGGTCTTATTACTTGCTGAGTCTGTTTGAAAACCTGTGATCCTCCTGTCTTAGCCTCTCAAGTGCTAAGATTGCAGGTGTGCAGCACCACACTGGCCGCCTCTTCCTTTTTCAGCTTGGACTATGAGCCTTACCTTCTTCATTCCTTTAGCAGTGCCTGGCACATAGCAAGACCTCAATTTCTGTTAAGAGACAGTATTCTCAGTGCTGGGCCAAACTTTAAAACTGAGAGATCAACATCACAAGACAATTAAGATAAATAAAAAACTATAATTTTTTTTTCTCTAGAGCAGGTTTTTTTTTTGGGGGGGGGGCTGTACTGGGGATTGAACCTAGGGGATTCTATCTCTGAGCTACACTCCAAGCCCTATTTTATTTACGTGTGTGTGTGTGTGTGTGTGTGTGTGTGTGTGTGTGTGTGTTTGTTTTATTAGGGTTGGAACCCAGGGGCAGTGTACCTCTGAGCTACACCCCCAGCCCTACTTTTTATTTGTGTGTGTGGTACTTGGGGTGGAACCCAGGGGCTTTTCTTCGTATGGGCTACACTCCCAGACTCATTTTATGCTTTATTTGGAAACAGTCTCACTAAGTTGTTTAGAGCCTAAGTAGCTGAGGCTGGTTTCGAACCTGTGAGAACCTCCTGTCTCCGACTCCCAAGTGCTGGGATTATAAGCATGTGCCACCACACCTGGCACTAGTCTTTTTTTTTTTTTTTTTTTTTTTTTTTTTGAAACAGGGTCTGAGTTGTGAAGGGCCTTGCTAAGTAGCTGAGGCTGTCCACAAACTCTGGTCTCTGTCTTCTGAATGCTGGGATCACAAGCATGAACCACCATGCCCTGCTTTTTTTTGTTTTTGTTTTTGCAGGTCTGAGGTCTGGGGATGGAAACCAGGGGCATTTGACCTCTGAGCCACATACCCTGCCCTATTTATTCTTTATTTTTTTTAAAACAAGGTCTCACTAAGTTGCAGAGGGCCTCACTACGTAGCTGAGGCTGTCCACGAACCGCGATCCTCCGGTTTCAGCCTCCTGAATGCTAGGATTACAAGCGTGTGCCACCGTGCCCGGCTTTTGTGTGTGTGTGTGTGGTACTAGGGATGGAACCCTTCTACCTCCAGGCTACATTCCCAGACCTATTTTATATTTTTATTTGGAAACAGGGTCTCTTAAGCCAGCGAGGCTGGCTTCGCACCTGTGTGGTCCTCCTATCTCCGCCTCCCAAGCGCGGGGATTACAAGCGTGCACCGTACCACGCCCGGCGACCATGCTCTGCTTTTTGTTTGAAACAAAATCTCACTGAGCTTTAGAAGGCCTGGGCCTCACTGTAAGTTGCTGATGCAGCCAAGTGTGATGGCACCTGCTTGTATCTCAGTACTTAAGAGGCTGAGACAGAAGGATTGCAGTTTTGCGACTAGCCTTGAGGCCCTCTGCAATTTAGTGATACCCTGTTTCAAAATAATAAGTAAAATTGGGCTGGAGGTATAGCTCAGAGGTGGGATGCCCCCGAGTTCAATCCTCAGTATCACAAAAGAAAAAATAAAATTAAGTTGCTGAGGCTGGTCACAAACTGATCCTAGCTGGATGTGGTGGTGCACGCTTATAATCCCCACGCTGAGACAGGAGGATCGCACAGGTTCGAAGCCAGCTTCAGCTACTTAGTGAGGCTCTCAGCAACTTAGTGAGACCCCGTTTCCAAATAAAAATATAAAATAGGTCTGGGAGTATAGCCCGGAGGTAGAAAGCCTTTGGGTTCTACCCCAAGTACCACCAACCCCCCCACCAAAAAAAAAAAAACTGTGATCCTGCTGTCTCAACCTCTCAAATACTGGGATTACAGGTATGCACCACCACACCCAGCTCTAGAACAGGTTTTCTAAAATTCTGAACTAGTAAATCCTTGATTTCAATAAAATCCTTGGTTTTCATTACATAAAACAGGTAAGTGAACTGTTCTGAAGTCAGAATGGGAATCTTAGGAGTCCTGCAGACTCTGAGCTAGGTCAATGGTACTCCAAGGATAGTATGAAAACTATTACTATAAACACCTCCCCGGGGGCTCGTAGCTGTGTTCCCATTTCTTTTTTATCTTTTATGAGAGAATTTTTCTTCTGGATACTCTTCACCCAGGTGATCTGGATGTGGCAGCATTAACTCTCTTTACCCCTCTGTAGGTGCAGACAACCATGCGTGAAAACCTAGCTACAGTTGAGGGAAACTTTGCCAGCATCGAAGAACGGATGAAGAAGCTGGGAAAGTGAGCACCTTTGGGAGGTGGAGGACAGGGCTAGGCCGCCCCTCTCAACTGTTAACAGCTTCCATAGGGTCTCCCTTTCATCGTAACTCCCACAGTCCTATCCCCTTCGACACTGGGGACAAGGGTTCTCCTTGCATGTGGGGTTTACACCCCCTCCCCTGATGAATACAGAGTGGTAGCTGGGAGACAGTAGGTATGGTCTCCCTCGAGGCTCGGGGGATGAGGACATGGGCCCAGCGACATGCCAGCTCATGTCCAATACTGCTCTGCCTGGTGTTGGGAGGACTGGCCCTGTCCTCCCAACACAGCTACTGTGGCTGACTGTAACACTGTACAACTGTTTCTGACCATTAAATGCTGTTGTGCTCTGTGTGGCCTCTGCTGTGTTTCCTGGGGAAGAGGCCGCACTGAAACACAGACAGAGTTCAGAGCATAATAGGCAGTGCAAGCATTCTGCTACAAGACAGATTTCAGTTGTAACCTGTTCTTACCAAAGAACTAAATAAAAAATGAGTACAGAGCCAGAGCCAGAGTTTCAAAATATTCTCATCTGTTAAATTAAGAGTGTCTCCCATAGAAAAGCAGTGGAGGCCCCACAGGGCAAGTACAAAACAGAATTAAAACTCCCAAGGGTCTTGTCTTTACAAAAGAAAAGGCAGGAGGCAGCCCCTGGACAGCTGGTCATGCTGGCCGCTCCGGCTGGACCACGTTGCATAATCCTCAGGCGCATCACCACAACGTCTCTGAGCGTTTTGATGGGGGGAGAAGGGGCAGTGTAGTGTGTATGGGAGGAGAAGCCTAGAGGGCTCTCAGTCCCCTTACCCCCTTTCTTTATCCCAGAAAGTAGAGGGGACCTGGCTACACCTTGAAATGAGGCTATGTGTTTCAAACCTGGGGACAGGTGAGAGGGGACCTGTGCTTTGAGCAACCTGAGCCAGAGGCAGAGGGTGTTGGAGGGATGTGGGGAAGATGCATGATGCTTATTGCTTTGTACCTTTCACTGGGAAGGAGGGCAGCAGCCAGCAGTAGCTCACAGGTTTGTAAACTGAGCCTGCTGGCTTTAAGAAGGGAGGCAATGAAGTCGAATTAAATATAAAAGAGTCATTTGTGCAAAAATAACTTAAACAAATAAAAGACCTGGGGAAGGGGGTGTTCCCCTTAGCGCCTGGTGAGGAGAGGGCCGTATACCACCCCCCCAGGCCTTTTCAGTGACATGGCTTTGGGGGGAGGGGGAGCTTCCCTACCCCCTGCAATGGCTCAGGATGGGATTGTAGGGGAAGGGGTTGCATTGTGCTCTGAGTGGGGAGTAGTGCCCCCACCCACTGTCCACAGGTGCAAGTGGCTGGCAGGGACTCCCAAGGCTCAGCACTCAGCTCTCCCCAGTCAGGGTCAGATCCAGCTCCAGGTATGGCTGCTATGGGGCCAGTTTCCTCCTCTTGTTTTTGGCAGGACGGCCAGGGCGGGCCCGGGGAGGCAGAGGGACAGCCGCCTACACCAGAGGGGAAGTTGAAAGAAGTGATCAATCATCTAGGTATCAGGAAGTCTTTTATTGTCTCCCCACTCCAGTTTAAGCTTCCTTTCCTCCTATCTCATCCTATATATACCACTACCCATGCACCCGCCCATCCTCACCCCCACATACTTACTCGGGTTGCAGGGCTGGACTCCAAGGTAATATCCTGGCGGGAGCTATTGCTGTTCCGGGTAGGGCTGCAATAAGGGGCACAGATGATCAGGAACACTCCCCAAGCACCAGGTGAATTTCAGAAGGTTGGGTGGGAAACTTTCTACATTTGGATAGTAAAGGCATAATATCCTTATTCATATTCAAATAAATATCTGCCCTTTTTGAAAACCAAGCCACTATTTGGACACTTCTATAATCCCAACAATCAGGCAAGGTCAGACAGGGGTGAGCCTAACACTCACTTGTATTTTCTCCTCCGGCCACGACGAGACTTTCTGACTATCCCCGGGGGCACCTGAGAAAACATGGACTGTGTGTACAGAAAGTGAGAAAAGGCACTGGGTCCCAGGCTTTCCTCAGCCCTTGAGCCAGGACTTCCATCATTGTACTAACCTTAAGGTCCTCAGAATGGGGCCCAGAAGAGGGTGGATCCTTGGGCTCAGCACCCCCTTCAGCCAGCTCCCCATTTTGCTGCCAGTGGTGGGTCCTTCTTGGGGACCGTTCCATTTGTCCATTGAAGCCACCACGTGTGCCCCACTTGAGGGCCAGCCGACCAGGCTCCCGTCGGCTGCCAGGCTTTCTGCCCCGACTCGGCCTGGCCTCACCATTAATGCCCCTAAGTCCCCCTCCTCCCCTCCGGCCCCGTTTCCCTGACCCCCTCCCAGTGAGCAGCTCAGGGACTGGGGGGTCGGGAGAACTGTGGGGTGGGGCTAAGGCACTGAGGGGAGGCCGGGCCAGCTCTGGTTCCAGGGCTGAGGTGGGGCTCTCAGAGGGCAGACAGGGAGCTTCTGGCTGCTCTGGAGGGATCTGTGGGCAAAAATGAGATCTCAGTCTCAAATACAGTGCTCTGTACTGTAACTCAGAAAGCCCTACTCCTAGCTTTAGAAAAGACTTTTTATAAGTACCCTTCCACCATGGCCTCACCTGGAGACTCTGTAGCAGGCAGGCAAGGGGACTAGAAGCCTCTGGGAGGGGTGGAGGAGCACCCCCCCCAGGGAGGAGCTGCAGCCCCAACTGGCCTGAGAGAAGAGGGCCAGGAGGCTGCAACAGGCTGGGGAGGGTCCCAGGGCTGCTGGTCAGTGAAGACAGGTCACCTGTTGAGAGAGATTAGTTAAGAAAATATAATCAGGGTTCTCTCCTTAGGCAAACCAATTAGGCTGAACAGATCTTACTCTGTGTGCGTGTGTGTGTGTGTGTGTGTGTTAGTTACTGGAGATTGAACCCAGGGGCACTCTGTCTCTGAGCTACAACTCCAGGCCTATTTATGTGTGTGTGTTGCTGGGGATTGAACCCAAGGGTGGTCTACCTCCAAGCTACACCCTCAGCCCTTTTTTATTTTTTGAAACGGTCTCAATAGGTTGCCTCATTAAGTAGCTGAAGCTGGCTGTGAACTGTGCAATCCTCCTATCTCAGCCTCCCAAGTACTGGGATTACAAGTGAGTGCCACCACGCCCAGCTTTTATTTTTATTTTGAAACAGGGTCTCACGAAGTTGCAGAGGGCCCACTAAGTTGCTGAGGCTGGCCACGAACCTCTAATCTTCCTGTCTCAGCCTCTCAAGTACTGGGATTACAAATGTGCACTACCAGACCAGGCTTCTTACTATTTTAAGCTTTACCCAGTGGCCACAGAGACTTTCTTCCTCAATTTACCCAGCCTTTGCTCCTAATTTTTTACTGCTTCACTTTCAACCCAAGAATCTTCCTTCAGACTCACCCAGCAGGCTGGCACTCAGCAGAGGGCTAAGGAGTTGGGGGGGTCTCCCTGAGTTGGAGGGGGCCTTGCCCAGAGAGGAGGCCCCCGGGTCAGTAGTTGCCATGGTGACACTGGAGGTAGGTGGTCCAGGTTGGGGGGCACTCAGGACACAGGACTAAGGAGAGACAATGGTTATAGCTCTACATCTGTACTCTTTGATAGACTTCCAGTACACATATGTACACATGCTCTGTTACACACACACACACACAAACTCTCTCTCTCTCTCTCTTTCCCCCTCTCTCGCTCTCTGACTGAAGCCTCAAGTGAGGCAGGTTATGCTTTAAGCACAGACTCCATTTTTGTAGCCATCCTACCCCAAGACTAAGCCCTCCCAGAACCCCTGAAGAGCTCGGGCATGACTCCCAGCTCCCATCTATGACTACCTCTTGTTCTATCCTGCCCACTCACCCCCTAGCCTCACCTGGGGGGGTGTCCCCGAAGGGGGATCCAGACTGGCAGCCAGCAGCGCAGAGTTTAAAGCTATGAGGGTAGGGGGGGCTGAAAGGGGAGGGAAAAGTAGGGGGGGCAGGTCTCCCAAACCTGAAAATGGTTCCCCACTTGGACCCCCAGCTCCTTCTGAAGATCCCTCCCCATCTCCAGCTGTGGGGCCCAGGGCCAACAGGGGTAGGAAAGAGGCAAGGAGGTTGCTAGGGGGTGCAGAAGGGGGTGGCAGAAGGTCTGAGGGAGGCGGCGGGAGCAAGGAAGCCACCAGAAGCGAAGGCCCTTCAGGCTCGCCTGGGGCTAGGGGCGGGCCAGGTCCTCCTGGTGGGGGCAGCAAGGGCTCAGGGGGAGGCTGTCCTCCTCCCCCGGCCAGCACACCAAATAAACTGTGGCTGAGCAATGGAGAAGGTGGTGGCTGTCCCAGACTCAGAGGGAGAGGCAGGGCCCCCAGCATCCCTGGAAAGCCAGCACCACTCAGCGCCAGGCCCTGCTCGGGGCTGGGGAAAGGGAAAGCCTCCCCACCAGTCAAGGGAGGCAGAGGGCAGGCTGGGCCTGCCCCCATCCCCAGCCCTTCAGATGGGCTTTGAAGCACAGGGCTGGGAACTATGGGGGCTTTGGAGGCAGCTGGTGGGGCAGGGGCACCTGTAAAAGAAGAAAGATTCATCTCAAGGAAGGCCTCTTATCCCAGCAGTCAAAGAACCCAACCTCTCTGCCCCAGCCCAGAAAACCCACCAGAGCTCTCTAAACTTCGCCTTAAATGCCCTGGCTGCCTCTATCCCCCAAGCTGAGAAAGGGCTCCACAACATTCATACCTGGCACACTGCTGAGGCTGCCACTGGTGGTCCCAGGCAGGGAGGGCTGGATGGGGTGCCTGGGCTGGGGAGGGCTCCCTGAGGAGAGGGTTGGAGGAGGAGGAAGGTGTGCATCTGACCCCAAAAGGTTAAAGCTTCCATCAGAGTGGGAAGGGCCAGGAGTGGGTAGTCCCAGCAGGGATAGCACAGAGGGGAGAATTGGTTGGGATGGCTCTGGAAGAGGAAAGGACTGGGGGACAGGAGCAGGGGCCCGAGGACGGCTCCTTCTTGGGGCTTGAGGGCCTCCCCCTTCAAGCAATCGCAAGACAGTTGGGGGTCGGCGGGGACGACGCTGAGAGGGACGGGGTGATGAGTGGGAAGCTGAGGGTGCCTGGGCACGGGGCCTACGGCCCTGTAAAGTGCTGGGAGGGGGTAGAGGGGGAAGCTGTGCCTTGGCCGCTGCAGAGAGTAGGCTGCTAGCAAGGAAGGGGGATGCCCCAGGGCCCTCCGCTGTGGGGGCCCCTCCCAGGGGTCCCAGGACCAGGGGCAGGTGCATAGTGGCTGAAGACACTGGTGGCTGAGTGGCAGGACCAGGGGGGCCAGGGAGATTATTGCTTGGGGGCAGGGGAGGGGGTGTTAAGGCATCACTACAGTGGAAGATGGGTGGGTCTGACGGTGGTGAGGAGGAGGCATGAGGTGCCGGAGGAGAGCCCAGATCAGAGGGCACCAGGCTGGAGCGGAGGGTGGCTCCCCAGTTGTATGAGGGGGCATTGAGACTGATAGCAGGTGGAGGAGGTGGGGCTGGAGAGGGGGCATTGCCCCTTGGAAGGAAACAGGGGTTGCTGCTGCCCCCAGAGGGTGCTGGGTCAGGAAGCCTTGGTGGGGGGAAGAGCCCCCCAGGGCCTGCTAAAGGGGGAAAGGCCTGGGGAACTGAGGGTGGCTCCTGGGGAAGGGAGCCTGGACCCCCGTTAAGTGGAGTTGCAGGAGGAGCGCGGCAGGGCGGGCGGGCAGAGGGGGGCCCTGGGGACACAGTGTGGAACATTTGGGGGCTCGCTCCCTCTCCTGCAATAAACAAGAAATGAAGGGTCAGCCTGCAGAACCCTTCCAAGAAACTTTTCTTCTTTCTTTTTTTTTTTTTTTGGTGGTACTGGGGTTCCTGGAAGCCCTTCTACCTCCGGGCTACACTCCCAGACCTATTTTTACATTTTTTTAATTTGGAAACAGGGTCTCCTAAGCCAGCGCGCGGCTGGCTTCGAACCTGCGTGATCCTCCTGTCTCTGCCTCCCAAGTGCTTGGATTACAAACCTGTGCCACCACACCTGGCTCTCCTTTTTTTTTTTTTTCCTTCTTCAGTACAGGGGATTGAACCCATGGGCCTTCAACCTCTGAAGCACACCCCCAATCCTGTTTTATTCTGAAATGGTCTAAGTTGTGGAGGGTATCACTGAGGCTGACTGCGAACCTGCAATCCTCCAGTCTCAGCTTCCCATGTACTGGGATTACAGGCCTGCCTATACCACTATGCCCAGCTAACTCTCTATTCTCCAGTCCCACCTTCCACTAGTTCTGACCTCCCCAACCCCTCCTCTCATCAAGCAGCTCCTATCCTTCTCCTTACTGCCTCACACAGAACTCTTCCCATAAAGTGGCAGAAGACTCACCAGGAGAAGAGTGTGAGCAGGTGGTCTCCATGCTGCGGTACAGAGTTGCCATGGCAACAGCTTTCCGCCGGTGGTTGCACAGCTTGGTCATGTCCTCATCTGATGCTGGCCCCACCCCAGCCCCACCCGGGGTCACCGGGGCCAAAGGGTCAAAGTTGAAAACCTGTGAAATAGCAGGCATGGACTAGGGACCCTGTGGACCAAGTACCTTGAGGGGGTGAGAAGGGCTACCATGGTCAGAGACTTGCATAAACTCTTTGGCCTTATCCTCATATTCTCCCCCACCCCTCACAACTCTGACCTTGGGCACATTGAGTGGACACTCCAGACCGCACTTGCAGGTCCCATCGCTGAGGAGGTAGCTCCGGGTTTGCTCCAAGGAAGACAGCTCTGTGCCACTTGGGCTGGGAGTAGACAGGGTCAGAGAATATGGGGTTAGGTGACAATGAATCAGGAGATACTCCCTAAAGAACAGTTTCTAAGTTGAAGACCTTCCCAGGAAGGGCAGAGAGTTAAGGACATGGAAAAAGAAAGAGGGAGAATGAGTTTGAAGGCCCACAGAGCAAAAAGGCTAAGGAAAAGGAGGGGGAACAGAGGACAGTACTAGATACCCGAGATCAGCTTGAGGGGCATGGAAGGAGAAAGAACACCAGGCAGCCAGGCTGGCAGAACCTTGAAGATCCATACCTGATATAGAGCACAGCACCCTCTCGCACACAGCGCTGCCAGCCGATGGGGACAGATGTGGCCACAGGGCCCCCAGCTCTGTCTGTTCCACTGCTCTCATTGCCCCCATTCATTGTGTGTAATCAGCTCCCTCGTGCCTGATAACACAGACATCCACGTGGGCATTAGGAGGATTAAACTGGGCTGGGTACCTGAGGGAGGACTCTAGTAAGGCAAAGGTTGCAAGGAGACCCAAGGAAACTCAGGGGAAGCTGCAGAGTGGGGAGGGGAGCCCCTCAGGGGACTGGGAGGATGAAAGGGGAAGAAGCTTCTGCCATAACACTGCAGCTACCTGAACATCTCTGCAAACATTGTGGGGTCCAGTCCAAAGCCGGGCCGCCAGCTTAGCCCACACCTGCAATGCAAGAGAAAAGGGACTGTCAGGAATCTGCCCAACTCAAACGAATAGCACAGCACAGGTCATTCTCAGGGAAAGAGCCTTAAAAATGCCAGGTTAAGTGCCTATAAAGATCTCAGTCTACAAACATCCTTTCCAAGCCTCGTCCCTATAGACTAAAGGCTAAGTGCCTCAACTCCAAGAAACCAAGCCCAATTTCTACACGTATGAAGGGCCAGCCCCTTTGTCCCATGAGAGACACCTCTGTGTGTATAATGTGGGCAAATTCCCATAATGCCAGGCCACTAGGAAGTTTCCCAGTGTCTGGCCCCTGTTGTTCCCTCCCCCAGGAAGATCATATAAAAAGTACAGATTGCCCCACAGGTCACCAGGCAATTGCCCAACCGCCTGCTGGGGTACAAGCAGAAATTCCCCCATGCCCTCTCCATCAGACAATCACTGATCTAGTTCACTTGGGGCTTGAGAGAGGTTAGAATCTCGGCTCCGTTTTTTCCTCAGGATCTTAAGAAGCTCCTAATTCTCCCTCAAGCCTCAGACAAGGGGATTCTGAACCTCCTATGCCACTGGCTTCCAATTAGCTCCAAGAGACTGTCTCCTCTGATACGTGGGGATGTCCCTCGAACCTCGAAGTATCCTCCCTAACCTCACCATCGCTCCCACCCCACACCGATGGCTTCCAAACTTTCCCTCTCATAACAAGGCGCCCTGTCACCCAGACGGCTTCCCTCGGATCGGGGAGGGGAAGGCGCACGAAGTAGGAAGGAACTTGGGGAGAGGGCGGGCGGAGGGTGGGCGAAGCTCTGAAGGGAGGGAGGTGAGGAAGGCAGAAGTCAGGCAGTGAGGGAGAAACGGCGGGGGCAGGTGAGGGCGGGGGAGTGGGGATGGGGCCGGGGAAGGGGCCGGGAGGACGCGGAGGGGCAGAGGGTAGGACAGGAGGAGAGGGAGGGGGAGGGGCGGTGGGGGGGCCGGGCTCCGCACTCACCGCGGCCCATGGCTCGGCCGGCCCCGCCCTGCGCAGTCGCGGCCCAGAGGATGAGTGGGAGGGGGTGGGAGGAGGGTCGGTGGAGCCCGAGCCTCCCGTACGGCCCCGGCCGGTCCTAGCAGGAAGCGCCGCCGCGGCCGCCGATCACCGAGCGGCCTCCCGCGCATGCGCCATGGGGGCCAGGGGCAGCCCTGGGGATTCCGTTCCCAGAAGGCACCGCGCAGGCTGCCGCCGCCGCCGCCGCCGCCGTCGCCGCCGCCGCCACCGCCGCAGCCGCCGCCGCC
This sequence comes from Muscardinus avellanarius, assembly GCF_963383645.1. NCBI lineage: Eukaryota > Metazoa > Chordata > Mammalia > Rodentia > Gliridae > Muscardinus > Muscardinus avellanarius. The sequence goes on from NC_137797.1 coordinate 63,290,805, forward strand.
GCCGCCGCTGCCCGGACGGGAGAGGGGCGGGGCCGGGCCCCCGCCCAGCGGACAGCCGCGAGCCAACAGGAGGGGCCGCAGTGCGCATGCGGGAGCGCGCCCGCCCCTCCCCCACATCCCCCCATTAATCCCCAAGAGAACAAACACCCCACGCGGCCCCCCCGCCCTCCGCGGAAGGATCTGCGCCTCTTCCCAGGCCACCGGTGGCCAATCCCGGCCCTCCCCGGGGAGGAGCCCTTTCCAAAGCCACAGTCTGTTGGGGGAGCCAGGAATGCCAGGTCCGGGAGGGGCCGGCCCCAAAAGATGAAAGTCGCGACTTGCCCTGCCCCGCCCCAAAGGCTTCCCGAGTAGTGTGCTGGGACTTGACCCGCCTCCCCAGGTCAACATGTCACAACACGACCTCGGCCTGTCAAGTCACATGACCTCTGCCTGTCACTGACAACCTGGTCCGTCTTGAGGCCAGGAGAGACCATCTGGTCCAACCCACCCCCACCTACATCCACGGAAGGGGGAAGTGGAGGTCTGGAGCAGCGTGGCCATGGACCTGTCACAGCAGCACCATCCAGCCATCACCGGTGTGGGACAGTTTCTACTAAGACAAACTCTGGCTGCCCGCACGAGGGTATGACAAGGAAATTTCAAAGACCGCCACATGGCCTCTGTTTTCATGGCACAAAAAAAGCACTCTGCACGGTGCTTTTTACTTTTCAAGTTGTCTCCAAGTTCATAGTTGTCTCATTTTGCCTTTACAACTTTTTTAATTTACAAACGAGAATGGTAGGATCCCTGGCCGAGTGAGGGAGCGCGGAGGCTAGAATTCAGCACCCAGCTCAGGGCAGGCGTGCGCTCAAGTGCACGCACGTCTAGGCATCGAGGCTCCACATCGAGGTCACGACCCCGGACACCTAGGAGGCTGGAGGCCGCCCCGCTGCTCAGCGGGGAGCTCGGGACTCGATCTGGGACAATGAACAGGGAGGTCTTTGGTGACGGGCACAAGAGCACCACGGGGTGGGGAGAGCAGGGAAAACAGAATCGGGTCCACTGAGCTAAAAACATGAATCCTGGCATATCGGCGGCTAGTCAGAAACTACAAGATAAAAGGCAAGGGTGTTCTTCTGAGAGAAGCGGAAAAGGACTACCAAGGGGATTCCAGTACCTTGGTCTCTTTTGGGAGCGTTAGAAGGCTAAAAGAGGAGACCCCTTTAAGAAGACTCGAGAAGATGTCAATCCAGGTGGACGGATGCAAACTTTCAAGGGAGGGAGGTTCTAGGGCCTGTGTGCCCACTAGCTGGGAGGGGCCAAGGAAATGGGAGTCCTTTATGGAGGACGTAAAATGGGGGTAATGCGAGGTGGGTGGAACAGCAGCTCTTGGGCAGACGAGCTGCAGCGAGGCTCCACAGGCCGCCTAGGGGCTGCCACGGTTGATAGCCGTTGCGGCCGTTGGGTGCTGGGAGCTGGCGCCCCGCCCTCTCTCCTCTCCCCCACCCCCCGAACCTCCCACCACCCTCGTTGTCCCTTGCGCGTGCGCGCGCAGGCACTCGTTGCCAAACATTGCATCATCCCCGCCCCCCTGCCTTCCCCTCCCCCCTTCACACTCCCCTCCGCGCGCGCGCATGACTCACCCACCTTCTCAGCGAAGCCTCGTGACCCAAAGCCACTTCCGGGTCCAGCGAGGCGTCGACCCCCTAGCGGGAGGGAGCGACGGGGCGGTGCTACGCAGCTCCTGAGTGGCGGGCTTGAGGGATGGGGCGGGGCCAATGCCGGCGTGCCGCTTTCTGATTGGTAGGCTTGTGGATCCCGCCCCTGGGAGGAGGGCAAGAACACAGTAAAAGATCACTGCTCGGCGGGCCGGAGGTCAGACGCTTGCGTGTAGGACACAGAGCAGATCATGGTGAAGATGAGTGGGTGGCAGCGACATAGCCAAAATCAGATCCGGAACCTGAGGAGAGAGGCGAGTACTGGCTTTCTACCTTCCCTTTGCTTTCCCATCTTCGCGAGCATCAGTCGTCCCCTCCAAAATTGGACGCCCACACTTCAGGATGTTCCCCACCCCCTCCTCAGTGAATTGAGGGACCCTCGGAGAGACGGATGGAGAATGGAATCCTTTATTCAGAAGTGGTGCTTACTGGCCCCTCTTCCCTTGGGCGGCAGCTCCGCCCTGTGTCCGAAGCGTGGGTCTTGCTCGGTGCTGCTAGGCCAAATCCACCCCCACCCCACCCCCGTCCCACCCTGCGAGAATTCATTCTCTAGTAGCCACTCCAGGCCACCACCTCGGGCTTGTCGGGTGAAGGGCGGGGCAGCAGGACACACCCCCGTTCCAAGATGACTGGGTGACCAGTAGCTCAGGGCTTTTTCGCGACCAATGGCATTGCCCCAACCCCACCCCCAGCGTTTTAGCTGCGCGCCTCGAGGGCTCAGCATGGCCACTTCAGTAGCTTGGACTCTGCAGAGGACAGGAGAACCTTGAGACTGACACAGATCTTTGAGAGGAAGGGTTCCAGTGAACAAGGAACGGAGATGGATATCCCCTTTTCCCCAGAGGTCCCTGGTCCTCCCAAGGAAGAGAGCAGTTTCGATTTCTTAAAATTTAGAGTCATTTGAGGTCTCCTCAGGGCATGTCCTCCTCCTGGGACTGATGATCCTCTTCCCTTGTCCTGTTTCCGAACTAATCTGTGTAACCATTGCATCAGGCCAGCCCCCTGTTTGGCTTTTCAGCCCTCTGGCCTAGGGCTCCGCTGGTGATGAAAGCTAAGTCCCACGCACTAGATAGAAGGCAAGGGAGCGTTCCCCAGAGAGCATAGTCCTACAGAGAAACATTCAGAGCAATATTGCATTTCCAGTCTCCAGGGACAGGCAGCTGCTGCTATGCCTCTGGGTTTAGCCCTCTCTTCCCTATAAGTGAGACTAGGGAAGATGATTTTTTAAAATTCATTCCTAACATCTATTTAATATACACCTGCTATGTGTCAAGCAGATTGAGGTTTAAGGTATTTCTAAGCATGAGAATTTTTTTTGTTTATTCTCACAAAGCTTACATGTCAGTAGGAGGCATAAGTGCTTTGGAGAAAATTAAAGCAGGGAATAGAGTGTTTGGGGCGAATTATCAGATGTTAAGAATTGCCTCAAGTAACATTTAATTGAAAGGCCCAAAAGAGGCATGCCAGTTGGTCATGCAAATAATCTGAAAGAAGAGCTTTCCAGACAAAACAGCCACAGACCCTAAGATGAAAGTATGCCTGGTATCTTTAGGAAGAGGCCAGTGGAGTGGACTAAATTGAGCAAGGAGAGTGGTTGATGAAAATTCCAGCAGGCAAGATGCATATTATGTAGGGCCTTGTAAGCCATTTTGACATTGGTCTTTACTATGCAATAAATAGGAAGTCACTGGAGGGTTTTGAGCAAAGAAGTGTTTTAGAAGGGCTGGGAATTTAACTCATAGTGACCAGCTTAGCACGTCTGAGGCCCTGGGTTCATTCCCCAGTGCAATAATAAGAACAATAATAAAAGGCTCACTTGAGCTGTTGTATTGTGAATAGACTTGAGGGGTGGCTAGAGCAGAAATGGGGAGGCAGAGCTGGCCATGGGCACGTGTGTAATCCTAGTACTTGGAAGCTGGAGACAGGTGGACTTTGAGCCTCAGCAAGTAGTGAGACCCTGTTCCAATTAAAATTGGGCTGAGGTGTATCTCAGAGCTAGAATGCCCCTGGGTTCAATACCCAGTACTGCAAAAAAGTTAAGAGCTACAGTGTAATCCCAGTACTTAGGACTGTGGGTTGGAGGCCAGCGTAAGAATTAGTGAGGTCCTTCAAAAATAAAAAAAGGCTTGGAGGTGTGTGTAGCTCAAAGGCAGAATGCCCATAGGTTTGATTCCCAGTACCAAAAAACAAATTAGTTAAGAAAACTTGCTAACACTCTGGGTTGGATTGTGCAGTGTGTGTGGGGAAGGGATCAAAGATGATATCAAGTTGGGGATCAAAGATGATATCAAGTTGTTTCGCTTAAGCAGGTTACATTTAGCAAGATGGGATGACCTTGAAAGGGAAAGCTGAGCAGAAGACCGTCTTAGACATCCAATAGGAGGTAGCAAGTAGGCAGTGGACCCAGACTGGAAATGTACATTTGGATGGTATCGGTGTAGGAATGGAGTTCGGAAAATGCCTCTGGACCTGTTCCTTTTCCTAGTTTAGTCCTTACCCCGGCAGGCCTGCCTTGAATTAAAGAGAAAGCCGAGTTGGCCAGGACTTTGCTATTATGTAATCTGGACTGCAAATGTCAATAACTAAAATAGAAGAGTAGAGTTCTTTTTTGCCCTTGGAAATGGCTATAGAACCCTTTAACCATACCACAAGATGGGAAGTAAAGAGGGACCAACGGGAGGCTGGAGGTAAAGAATCAACTTTCCTCCCCCAAATGGCTAATACTTATCTTTATATCCCACAGTGTTCCAGAAGGAAGTGTATCTTCATACATCACCACACCTGAAAGCAGGAAGACTTAGCCCAGGTATAAGAGGAGAATTTGAGTCTGGAAAGCTTTGGCTATCAGACCATGTATACCTTCCTGTTCTGTCCCCCATAACATGGTGACCAAATCACTGTTTTTAGAGCATTTCCTAATTGAAAGTTGGTGTTAAAACAAAGTCAGCCCCAACAAAGACAATTGGTTTGCCTTACCAATCCTACATCCATCCATCAAAGAGGGCACAAAGGAACACAAATGACCTGGTTAATTGCCACGGACACTACCAGTGGAGTTCCTAAGTGGGCTTGAGAACTTTTACTAGGATCTCAATATATCCATGTACTTTACTTCTTTTAAGTTCTGGGTAAAAAGATAGAAATACTAATATTGGGCTGAAGGTATGTATAGCTCAGTGACAGCACATGCAAGACCTTGGGTTCAATCCTGACTAGATATTTTAAAGGGCCAGAGTAAACATTTTAGGGCCACCAGGCGTGATGGCGCATGCTTGTAATCCTAGCATTTGCGAGGCTGAGACAGGAGGATCGCAGTTTGTGGCTAGCCTCAGCTACTTAGGCCCGTTGCAACTCAATGAGACCCAGTTTCAAAAAAGAATAAAAAATAGGGCTGGGGATGTAGCTCGGAAGTAGAATGCCCCTGGGTTCCATCCCTAGTACCGCAAAAAAAGGAAAGGATAAAAATTTTAGGACCATACCCTAATATGATGTATGAATATAATGCACCAATAGAAAATAAAAAACTAAATAAAAATTTTTTAAATGAGAAAAAAATTTTAGGACCATATTAGTCTGACATGATTAATCTCTGCTGTTAATAGCAATAAAGCAGCATAAACAAATAAGTGGATATGGCTATGATCCAATAAAACTTTTACCTAGCTAGGCATGGTGGCACACGCTTGTAATCCCCATGCTTGGGAGGCAGACAGGAGGATCGCGCAGGTTCGAAGCCAGCTGCACTGGCTTAAGAGACCCTGTTTCCAAATAAAAAAATAGGTCTGGGAGTGTAGCCCGGAGGTAGAAGGGCTTCCAGGAACCCCCAGTACCACCAAAAAAAAAAAGAAACGACTTGCAGACTAGGCTGTTGTTGTCTTAACTGTGGTAATAGACTCCGTTTGCCAAGTGGAGCTTTTATCCTAAGTATATAAAGTATATATTTTTCCAGAACTTGATCCAACTACAGAGATGGCAGCTGAGCCATTGCCTTTCTCCTTTGGGACGGTGTCCAGCTGGGAGCTGGAAGCCTGGTATGAGGACCTGCAGGAGGTCCTGTCCTCAGATGAAAATGGGGGTACCTATATTTCACCCCCAGGAAGTGAAGAGGTGAGAAGGCTAATCCTAAAGCTAAGGGGATGTGTACCTTTCCTTTTCAACTAATACCCACCTTCCCTTTCTTCCTAGAAGGAAGAATCAAAAACCTTTACCACTCTTGATCCCGCATCTCTGGCTTGGCTGACGGAAGAGCCAACGCCAACAGAAGTCACAAGCACCTCCCAGAGCCCTCGCTCTCCAGACTCCAGTCAGAGCTCTCTCGCTCAGGAAGAGGAGGAGGAAGACCGAAGAACAACCAGGAAACGGAAACAGAGTGGCCAGTGCTCAGCCCGGGCTGGAAAGCAACGCATGAAAGAGAAAGAACAAGAAAACGAAAGGAAAGTGGCACAGCTAGCTGAAGAGAATGAGCGGCTCAAGCAGGAAATCGAGCGCCTGAGCAAAGAAGTCGAAGTGACCCGCCGAGCTCTGATTGACCGGATGGTGAATCTCCAAGCATGAACACTTAGAAGCACTGCTCCCCAACTAAGGCTACTGCCTACCTTTCCTAGAAGTGGTTACTGTCAACCTTCGTAACAGTGCCAGCATGTGACCCTCAACCACACATGATCAGGAGGAGGGAGGGCTGGGGTAGATAAAGGAAAGGGTCTCCACTTGTATATAAATTGTACATTTATTTATTATTACTGTTCATATACACTAAAGAGATTTTCTATAAGTCAAGTCCTCTCACTTTTTCTTCTTGCCTTTAGGTGTTTCAAGGGGTTTCCCCTCAGCTAGAGCCAACTGTTTCTTTAGATCCAAGAGCTTAGCCACCTCCGCAGCAACCTGGTTCTTGTCTGCCTTTTGTGCTTTGAGTTCTCGCACAATGTTGCCCTAAGGGAAGGGGGTGGGGAGAACAGTGAGATCAGCAAAGGCCCTGGCTCAGGATTCAGTTTTTTCAGTCTCCTACAGGGGCTTAGGCTTCGTACCTGTTTTGTCACTTCATCCATCAGTATTTGTATCTGCTGTGGCCCAGCTGTAGTAACAGTCTCGGCATCTGCTGGCCTAGGGGACACTTTTGTCTGGAGAAGAACAATCGGGTTATCACTGGCTGCCATAAAAGTCCCCAGACCTCTAGTTTTATATAACATCTCAGGGGAAAGAAATTACCTTTAACTCCAAGGAGTCTTCTAGCTAAGACAGGAAAGAAAAACTATAAGTGAGGAAGCAGCAGGGCCAAAAGATGGAAAGAGTGGTGAGAGAGCACTACTTGGGACAACTAAGCTGTGGCTGTGGTCAGATGAAGGCAGGCTAGCTTTCTCACCTGGCCCCCTCCAAAGCGCTGCCTCAGGCTTTCAATCTGGTCGTTCTCCAGTTTTTGGAACAAGGGACTGACCTGTAATTAAAGAATCTCAAGATGATTCGCTGGTTTAGTTATAAACTTGACCAAATTATTTAGAAGGCCTTTCCAAACCCACTCTTGAGGTTTAGAAATCATAAATGTTGCGGGGTGCAGTGTCATCCCAGGTACTTGGGAGGCTGAGACAGTCTAAAGCTGGGTTAGACAACATAGCAAAAAGATGTCTCAAAATAAAAATACGGAGCTGGGCGTGGTGATGCACACTTGCATTCCCAGCATTCAGGAGGCAGAGACCAGAGGATAATGATTCACAAACAGCCTCGGCTACTTGGCAAGGCCTTGCTAAGTAGCTGTTTCAAAAAATAAAGACTAAGCCGGGCGTGGTGGTGCACGTTTGTAATCCCAGCATTTGGGAGGCTGAGACAGGAGGATCCAAGTTCATAGACAGCCTCAGCTGTTACTAAGTGAAGCCGTTTGCAACTCATTGAGACCCTGTTTCAAAATAAAGACTAAAAAAAATTGGGTGGGGGTGTAGCTTGGAGGTAGAATGCTTCTGGGTTCCATCCCCAGTACTGCAAAAAATAAAAGACTAAAAAATAGGGCTGGGGTGTAGATCTGAGGTACAATGCCCCTGGGCGTCATCCCCAGTACCCCCCCCAAAAAAAAGCCCAATATATTAGTAAAGACATAAGGTATTTAAACTATGTAATGATGCAAAATCAATAAAACAGTTTAGAATATATGTCATCAACTTGTGTCAAAGAGGAAGTATCTACCCTGTTGTTTTCCCTGCCCACTGCCTGCTAGCATTATGGAGACCAGATAATCATGGTGCTTTCTTCAGTTTTACGCCAGTTTGTTTTCATGTCATAGGTACTGGATTCTAGTATGAACAGCAATGAGTTTATACAAATTATAAGACTTGGGAACCAAGATCAAGGGTCTTAAGTCAGAAGCAAGTCTCGAATGCAGAGTGGGGAGACATGGGAAAAGGGTTTGTAGAAGAATATCTGTAAGCCCTGTACTCCAAGCAAAGCCTAAGGGGATGTGGAGTCTTCTCTAACCCACCCCTAAGACTGCATGGCGAAGCATGCGTTTTGAGAAGCTAGCCTGTCCCACTCTGAGAGACCTACCGTGCCAATCTGGTGCCCTGCTGGTAAGGTACATGGGAAGTCTGTGAGGAGGGCACTGCAGGCTGGTAGTGAGAGCTGCAGCTGGGCCTGGATGGTGGTGCTAACCGTGGGCATGAAGGGCTGGAGCATGACAGAGAGCAAGGCAGCGATATTCACTGCCAAGCCTGTCACTGTGCCAGCCCGCTGCCTGGGGGAGAAGAGAGATTTAGTCAAGACTTCGTGGAGGGCACAATCTACCAAGACTTAATTCCTATAGCCAGCCCTACCCACTTAACATACCTGTCAGCCTCATTGCCTTTAATCCGCTTCCAGGGCTCATTCACCTGAATGTATTGGTTGCCATGTCGAGATATGGTGAGGATGCTGCGTAGGGCATCCCGGATCCTGAGATGGGAGGAGGCAGGTAAAGATGTACGAGGCTCTCAACATGCCAGCAGATCACTGAGATGAGACAGGCATGCATGCAGATTACTTACCGAACCTTCTCCAGCAACTGGTGATAGTGTCTAAGCTCCAGGGTGATATGGGCCAGCAGGCGCTGATCATCAGGGGTAAGCACCATCTCAGGGACATAGCCTCCAAAAAACTTAGACACAAACATCCCAGCTCTTGATAGGATAGAGGAAAAAAGAATTATCGTCCAATCTCCATATAGAAATTTGACTAAATGCCAGTCATAGTACACTTGTAATCCCAGTATTTGGGAGTCTGAGACCGTAGGATCACAGTTCACAGACAGCCTCAGCTACTTAGGCCCTCCACAACTTAGTGAGACCCTGTTTCAAAATAAAAATAGGGCAGAGGGTGTAGCAGAGGGTGTAGCTCAGAGGTAGAATGCCCCTGGGTTCTATCCCCAGATCCACACACACAAAAAAAACCTCAATTTCCACAATTCTTTCAAGATTGCCCAAATATATTTCTTGGCCCCTCAAGCTAAAGGTAAAGTCTAACAAATTAAGTCTTTCTGTGTATGTGTGGTAGCAGGGATTGAACCCAAGGGCATTCCTACCTCAACTATACCCTCAGCCCTGGTTTTTTTAAAAATGTTTTTTGTTTTAAAAACAAGCTCTTAATAGATTGATAGTCTCACTGCTTGCTGAGGCTGTCCTTGAACCTGCCATCCTCCTGTCTCAGCCTCCCAATTACTGGATTACAGGTGTACACCAACATATCTTTATCTTTCTGTGTGCCTGTGGCACATGCTGGGAATGTAACCCAGGAGCCTTCTACCTCAGAGCTATGCCCCCAGCCCTATTTATTTTTTTATTTTGAAACCAGGTCTAACTACTGCTGAAAGCCTCACTAAATTGCTGAAGCTGGCTTTAAACCTGCAATTTTCTGGTCTCAGCCTCTCAAGCACTGGAATTACAGGTGTATGCTCCCATGCCTGGATTATCAGATTATCAAGTCTTGTGTATAGTTACATTCTTAGAGCAGAGAAAATAGACTTAGCTTGAAAAATAAAACTGGGTGTGTTGGCAAATACAGGTAATCCCAGTACTTCCAAGGCTGAGACTACAGGACTGCAGGTTCAAGGATGGCCTCAGGAAGCAGTGAAATTCTCATAAACCTAGAGACCCTGTTTCAAAATAAAAATGAGGCCGGGTGTGGTGGCTGATGCTTGTCATCCCCGCACATGGGAGGCTGAGACAGAAGAATCCCAGGTTCACTGCCAGCCTCAGCTACTTAGCCTCTCAGCAACTTAGTGAGACCTTGTTTCCAAATAAAATATAAAATAAGTGTGGGAGTGTATCCTGGAGGTAGGAAACCCCTGGGTTCCATCCCCAGTATGGCAAAAATAAATGAACAAATAAATACATGTAAAAATAAAAAAATTGTAGCTGTAAAGCCGGGCGTGGTGGTGCACGCTTGTAATCCCAGCATTTGGGAGGCTGAGACAGGAGGATCGCCGTTCGCGGACAGCCTCAGCTACTTAGGCCTTCTGCAATTTAGTGAGACCCTGTTTCAAACTAAAGAATTTTTTTTTTTTTGGTGGTACTGGGGGTGGAACCCAGAAGCTTTCTACCTATGGGCTATACTCCCAGATCTTTTTTATATTTTATTTGGAAGCAGGGTCTCACTAAGTTGCTGAGAGCCTCACTAAGTAGCTGAGGCTGGCTTCGAACCTGCGTGATCCTCCTGTCTCAGCCCCCCAAGTGCGGGAATTACAAGCGTGCGCTACCACGCAGGGCCAAACTAAAGAATTTTTAAAAAATAGGGCAGGGGGTGTAGTTTGGAGGTTGAATGCCCCTGGGTTCCATCCCCAGAGCTACAAATAAATAAATTAAATAAATAAATAAATAAATAATTGTAGCTGTAGCTCAGAGGCAGAATGGCTCTTGGATTCAATCTCCAGTACCACCAAAACAACAAAACAAAACAAAACAAAAAATCCAGGGTCTCACTAAGATGTGGAGGGCCTCACAAGTTGCTGGCTATGAACCTATAATCCATATTCCTGTCTCAGCCACCTACGTACTGGGCTTACAAGTATGCACCACCACGCCTGGCCTCCAGGTGAACATTTTTATAAGGAGGAAATACATCTCTAAATTCTACAAAGATCATTAATAAGAAAATTTGCAAAAGTCTACTTTGTGATCAACTTTGCTAAATGGTGTTCCCTCAAGCATGTCACCTGTTGTGTGCTAGGAGCATATCCTAAATGACAAAAATCAACTTTCCATATTGTCCTAACCATTCCTCACTGCCTCGCCCACTCGTTCTCTCTACATTCCTTATTAAATGATTAAAAAAATGGCCCGTCCCAGCTCAAGTGCTGACCTTGACCCTTTACCTGTTGATGAAGTTGCCCAGGTTGTTAAGCAGCTCAGAATTATTCTTGAGCATCATGTCTGTCCAGGAGAAAGCACTGTCCTGGCCCTCAGGCCGAATGTATAGTAGATAGAAGCGCCAGATATCAGCAGGGATCCCTGTGTCCTGGGCCATGTCTCCAAATACTCCCACACCTCGGCTCTTAGAGAATTTCCCATCCTCGTAGTTCAGGTACTCTGGATAGAGAAGAATAAAAACCATCTACTGAAATCACATCCTTCCCCTCTCTAACTCAGCAACTCTTCTTCCCTTTCCCTCAACCTCAAGAGTGGGTGTCCAACAACACTCACCCTGAGTAGCTGTCTGCACAAAACCTGGGAGTCACTTCTATTGACTCTGGCCTTTTCCCTCATTGCTTAGTCTTACTTCAGAGTTTTACCATTGGGTGCCTGCTTTCTTCAGCATTTTGTTTACTTCCTCTGGATGAAGTTCTCATGTTTTAATTTTCTAGTTCATCTCAACTCCAAAGTCAAGACCTAGCACCTCTCTAGAATCTTCATCCAAATATTGCCTCAGCCCTCATTCCCTAGGAACTCCCCATCTTCAGTCTTCCAGAGTACCCACCTGTAGCAATGAGGTGCTTAACCAATGTGTAATTGTCTTCAGCTCCTAGGGCTGAACAAGGAAAGACTAAGCCATGAAAGGGAACATTGTCTTTGGCCATGAACTGGTAAAGGTCCACCTAGAAGAATACAATTGGGAGAAAAATATCTTGAGACTTCCTTCAAAGGTCCAAGAAAGACCAGATACCCAACACTCATACCTCCCCCAAGCACAAGCTTCCCACAGACAGGCTAACCAAGAACTGCTCACTTGCTCTGGGTTCTTCCACCATCTTTCCCACCGGTCTGTGTAGTTGGCTGTGATGGACAGATAGCCAATAGTGGCATCAAACCAGACGTAGAACACCTGGAGGGTCAAGAGGAGGGACACACAGTAAGGACCAACCCAAAGTTGCATAGTGAAGCTGGGCGTGGTGGCGCACGCTTGTAATCCCCGCGCTTGGGAGGCGGAGACAGGAGGATCCCGCCGCGCTGGCTTGAGACCCTGTTTCCAAATTTAAAAAGTATAAAATAGGTCTGTGAGTATAACCCGGAGCTTGTAGAAGGGCTTCCAGGAACCCCAGTACCACCCCCCCCCAAAAAAAAGTTGCAGAGTGAAACAAGATATAACGAACAGTCTATTCTGATATCCCACAGTCTTAACCCTGCGGCTGTGTAATCCGGAACACGAATAAAGATTAAGGGGTTTTTACCTTGTCCTCAAAACCTTTTAAGGGTACGGGGGTTCCCCACTTGAGGTCTCGGGTTATGCAGCGTGGCTTGAGGCCATCCCGAAGCCAAGAACGAATGATAAACCGAGCATTTGGTGTCCAGTCACTGCCAGGCAATGTCTTCCCCAACCACTCCTCCAGTCTCTCCTCCAGCTAAGAGCAGGGAAAGACAGAGGGTTTCATATATGGCTAGCATAAGAATATTAATGAACATTAATGACCTTTTTAAGAATATTAATGACCTTTTAACAGTTTGGCAATATATAATCAAAATTAAGAATCATGATCTGATATACCAACTAAATTCCAGGAATGTATTAAAAGTATTCACTTAAAGCCGGGTGTGGTGGCGCATGCTTGTAATCCCCGTGCTTGGGAGACAGACAGGAGGATGGTGCACCCTATTTCCAAATAAAAAGTATAAAATAGGTCTGGGAATGTAGCCCTGAGGTAGAAGGGTTTCCAGGAACCCCAGTACCACCAAAAAAACAAAAACAAAAAAAAGTATTCACTTAAGAGTGTAGAAATGTAAACTGGGCGTAGTGGCACACACCTGTAATTCCAACATTTGGGAGGCTGAGACAGGAGGAATATGGTTTAAGGATAGCCTCAGCTACTACTTAGTGAGGCCCTACGCAACTCAGTAAGATTCTGTTTCAAAATAAAGAATAAAAACTAGGGCTGGGGGTGTAGCTCAGAGGTAGAATGCCCCTGGGTTCCATCCCTAGTATGGCAAAAAGAAAGAAAAAAAGAAGCCAGATGGGGTGGCGCACGCTTGTAATCCCAGCATTCGGGAGGCTAAGACCAGAGAATCGCAGTTTGCGAAAAGCTCAGCGACTTAGTGAAGCCCTCCACAACTTAGTGAAACTCGGTTCCAAAATAAAGAATAAAAAATAGGACAGGGGGTGTAGCTCAGAGGTTGAATGCCCCTGAGTTAAGTCTCCAAACCCGCCAAAAAAAGAGTGTAGAAATGTGAGCCGTCGTGATGGTGCACACTTGCAATCTGAGCATTCAGGAGGCTGAGACCGGAGGATCGCAGTTTACAGACAGCCTCAGCTACTTAGAGACCCTTTACAACTCAGTGAGACCTTATTTCAAAAAAAAAAAAAAAAAGCCAGGCGTGGTGGCGCATCCTTGTAATCCCGGCACCTGGGAGGTGGAGACAGGAGGATCGCGCAGGTTTGAAGCCAGCCTCGCTGGCTTTTAAGAGACCTTGTTTCCAAATAAAAATATAAAACAAGTTTGGAGTCGGGTATGGTGGCTCACGCTTGTAATCCCAGCATTCAGGAGGCTGAGACTGGAGTATCGCAGTTTAAGGACAGCCTCAGCTACTTAGTGAGGCCCTTGGAAACTTAGTAAGACCCCTTTTCAAATTTAAAAAGAATAAAAAATAGGGAAAGGGGTGTATCTTGGAGGTCAAATGCCCCTGGGTTCCATCCCCAGACCCGCAAAAAATAAATAAATAAATAATTTTTAAAAAATAGGTTTGGGAGTGTAGCCCGGAGGTAGAAGGGTTTCCAGGAACCCCAGTACCACCAAAAAATAAAAAATAAATAAAATAAATACATACATACATACATAAAAATAAAAAGACAAAAAAATAGGGCTGGGAGTGTAGCTCGGAGATAGAATGCCCTGGGTTCCATCCCCAGTATTTCAAGAAAAAAGAGGGTAGAAATGTGTAAAACAAAAATTATACAGAAATGTGTACATAGGAAATGTACTTTTAGTTTGGCATGGTGATGAGACCCTCAGCAAGTTAGTAAGATCACATTTCAAAATAAAAAATAAAAAAACCTGGTTGGAGGTGTGTAGCTCAGAAATATAAAGCCCCTGGCTTCAATCTCTAGACCCACCAAAAAAAAAAAAAAAAAAAAAAAAGAAAGAAAACAAAACAAAAAGGTGCTGGGGTTGTAGCTCATGGAAGAACACTCCTAGGTTCAATCCAACCAACACACACACACACACACACACACACACTTTAGACGGGTACAGACGCATACCCGTGGCTGAGGCAGAAGAGGCCTCCTGCCTGCTTACCTTAGGCAGGTCCAAGAACAAGTGCCGAGAGGACTTCACCACAGGACACGACCGGCAGACTTTACACTGAGGTTTCTGTGAAGGGAAATCCAGAGAAGGGGTGGCCCAGGGCAGGAAGGGCAGCATTAGAACTGCAGGTGAGGGGGAGCTCTCTGGCAAGGGCAAAGGAAGAGGGATGACTGCGCTTGAGCTCAGCTTCATGCTCACACCCAGTCCACTCAACACTTGGCCTCCTCGCAAATCAAGCCACTCTAGTCTGCACAGTATAACACTCGTTCCTCAGTTTCCCATTTCGGTCCCATCACTCCAGAGTAACAAAAAGCATTCTCTGAGTACACTCTATCTGAGGAAAAAATGACAAATTCTTCTTGAGGTTACAATCAAGTCAGGGAGAGAGATCTTTTATAAGAAACCAGCCCAGACCTTTCTAAAGCAGAATGCCAAGAAATATTTGTGCGGTACAAACTGACTATACAAACACCACTGAAGGGTGACAGCTAAAGAGGAACACAGTTGGGTGCAGCTAATCAAGAATTCTTGCCGGGCGTGGTGGCGCACGCTTGTAAGCCCAGTTCTTGGGAGGCTGAGACAGGAGGATCATACAGGTTCAAAGCCAGCCTCAGCTACTGAGTGAGGCTCTCAGCAACTTAGACCCTGTTTCCAAGTAAAGTATAAAATAGGTCTAGGAGTATAGCCTGGAGGTAGAAAGCCTCTGGGTTCCACCCCAAGTAAAAAAATTCTTCCAAGCCAGGCGTGGTGATGCACACTTGTAATCCCATCATTTTAGAGGCTGAAACAGAGGGATCACAGGTTTATAACCTGTCTCAGCTATTTAGTGAGGCCTTCCACAACTTAGTGAGACCCTGTTTAAAAATAAAAAATAGGGTCGGGCATGGTGGCGCACGCTTGTAGTCCCCATGCTTGGGAGGCAGAGACAGGAGGATCGTGCAGGTTCGAAGCCAGACTCCCTGGTTTAAGACACTGTTTCCAAATAAAAATATAAAAAAATAGGTGTCTGGGAGTGTAGCCCGGAGGTAGAAGGGTTTCCAGGAACCCCTATACCACCAAATGATAATAATAATAATAAAGTAATAATGGAACAAATATAGAAATAAATAAAAAATAAAAATAAAAGCTGAAAAGCCGGGCGTGGTGACACACGCTTGTAATCTCAGCATTTGGGAGGGTGAGACCAGAGGACTGTGGTTCCCAGACAGCTTCAGCTACCTAATGAGGCCCTCCACTACTTAGCAAGACCCTGTTTCAAAATAAAGAATAAAAAATAGAGCAGGGGGTGTAGCTCGGAAGTCAAATGCCCCTGGATTCCATCCCCAGACCCACAAAAAAAAAAAAAAAAAAAAAAAAAATGCCCCTGGGGTTCAATTCCCAGTACCTCAAAAAAAAAAAAAAAAAAAAAAGCTTCTGGGTTCTGTTTTTTTGTTTTATGGTACTAGGGATTGAACCCAAGGGCTTTCTACCTCCCAGCTACACCCCCAGTCCCACTTTCTTTTGCAGTTCTAGGGATTAAGCCTGGGGGAATTCTACCTCTAAGCTATACCCTCAACCCTATTTTTATCGGCTTAGATAATGGGAATTTTACTTTTTTATATATTTTATTTTTATTTTTGTGGTACTAGGGTTGGAACCCAGGGGCATTCTACCTCCGAGCTATGCCCCCAACCCTATTTTTAATTCTTTATTTTGAAACAGGGTCTCATTAAATTGCAGAGGGCTTCACTGAGGCAAACCTACCATCCTCCTGTCTCAGCTTCCCAAGTACTGGGATTACAAGCATGTGCCACCACACCCGGCTATTCTTTATTTTTATTATTCTTTTTTTTACGATACTGGGGATGGAACCCAGGGTTATTCTACCTTCGAGCTGCACCCCCAGCCCTATTTTTTATTCTTTATTTTGAAACAGGGTCTCACTGAGTTGCAGAGGGCCTCACTAAGTAGCTGAGTCTGTCCGTAAACCATGATCCTCCAGTCTCAGTCGGGACCAAATGCTGGGATTACAAGTGTGCGCCACCAAGCCCAGCTTTCTTTTCTTTTCTTTTTTTTTTTGAAAAATAAATAAATAAATAAATAAATATAATAAAAAAAATTAAAAAAATAAAGAATACAAAAGTAGAGCTGGGCGAGGTGGTACATGCTTGTAATTCCAGCATTTGGGAGGCTGAGATAGGAGAATTGCAGTCCACCAACAGCCTCAGCTAATACTTAGTGAGCCCCTTTGCAACTCAGTGAGACCTTGTTTAAAAATAAAGAATAAAAATAGGGCTGGGGGGTGTATCTCAGAGGTAGAATGCCTCTGGTTCAACCCCCAGTACTGCAAAAATAAATAAATAAACAAATAAACAAACAATTAAGGCCAGGGGTACAGTATAGGTCAGAGGTAGAATGTCCCTGTGCTCAATCCCCAGTACCACATTAGGGAAAAAAAAAAGTTACTTCCTGAGGCCTCCCCACCACCTTACAGCCCATCTCTAGCATCCTTTTGGCAATTCTAGATATAGAATGTTCCCAGAAAAGCTTTTCCTTGTGGTACTGGGAATTGAACCTAGAGCCTTCTACCTCTGAGCTACACCCCGAGACCTATTTCGTTTTGTATTTACAAACAGGGTCTCGCTAAGTTGCGAAGAGCCTAGGTTGCTGAGGCTGGCCTCATGCCTGCAATCCTCCTGTCTCAGCCTCCCAAGTCCTGGGATTACAAGCGTGCTCCAGCACACCTGGCTAGAACTCATGTTCTAATGTTCAGAAATGATGTATTTAAGTCAAGAGGATCCTAACTCATCAGTTGATAAGTATCCATTACAATGGATTTGCTCTGTGGTAACCAAGGCAGGTGAGGTGTAGCTAGAGAAGAGGGTCCCTCGGGGTGTGGTCTTAGGATTGTGACTTTGTCTCTGAATCCCTCTGCTTGCTGGCTCTTTTCGTCAACCTCCATGATGTAACAGCCCTCTGCTCCCCAGCACCGCGCTCTGAGCTGCACAGACCAACCTGGCCTACGCTGAACTCTGGCATCACCAAGAGAACAGCGGACAAATCTTCCTTCCTCTAAATTGTGTGGCTGGAAGCCAGGCAATGGCGGCGCACGACTGCAATCCCAGGACTTGGGACGCTAAGAAGTGGCTCATAGACAGCCTCAGCTACTTAGTGAGGCCCTCTGCCACTTAGTGAGACCCTGCTTCAAAATAAGGAATAAAAAATGGGGTGGGGGTGTGGCTCGGAGGTCGAATGCCCCTGGGTTCCATCCCCAAATCCAAAATAAATAAATAAATAAATAAATAAATAAATAAATAATAAGGCTGAGGGTGTAATTTGAAGGCAGAATGCCCCTGGATTCAATTCCTGGTACTGGGGGGGAAAAAAAGAATAAAATAGGGCTGGTGATATAACTCAGAGGTAGAATGCTGCTGGGCTCAATAAAAATAAAGTCTCAAAAATTTAATACAGACAGCATTTGGGAGGCTGAGATAGGAAGATGGCTGTTCGCGGACAGCCTCAGCTACTTAGTGAGGCCCTTTGTAACCCAGTGAAACTGTTTCAAAATAAATTTAAAAAGAAAAAAGGGCTGCCAGGCGTGGTGGTGCACACTTGTAATCCCCGCGCTTGGGAGGCAGAGATAGGAGGATCGCACAGGCTCGAAGCCAGCCGCATGCGCTGGCTTAGGAGACCCTGTTTCCAAATTAAAAAGAAAAAAAAATTTAAAATAGGTCTGGGAGTATAGCCCAGAGGTAGAAGGGCTTCCAGGAACCCCAGTACCACCAAAAAAAAAAAAAGGGCTGAGGGTGTACCTCGGAGGTAGAATGCCCTGGATCCCACCCCCCAGTACTGAAAGAAAGAAAAAAAAAAAGCTGGCGAAATAAATAAGTGAATTAGTAAACTGACAAATGAGTAAACATGGATAGAATACAGGTAGTTATGGAATAGAGAAGAATCTAAATAAATGTAGGTTAGGTGGCCTGAAAGCAGCAGCAATGGTTAAATAGCATAAATTCAATTTGAATACTTCCCAATACAGTGTTAAGCACACAGTAAATGCTCAAATAAATATCTTTTTTTTTTCCCCTTCTGGGGATGGAACCCAAGAGCATTATACATACACCCCAAGCCTCCCCACTTTTTTTCTTTATTTTGAAACAGGGTCTAACTAATTTGCAGAGGGCCTCACTAGTAGCTGGGGCTGGCCGAGAACCCAGATTCTCCTGTCTCAGCCTCCCAAATGCTGGGATTACAAGTGTGCGCCACCACACCCAGCTTCTCAATAAATATTTTTCAAATGAACTGAATACTGACTTGCTGAGATGGGACAGAAAGGGTTACGACAAAAGGCAGTAAATAAAAATCCTGAGGCTGGGGATATAGCTCAATGACAGAGCACTTGCCTATCATACATAATGCCCTGAGTTCAATCCCCAGTACTGGGGGAAAAATCCAGAATGAGCAAGACTGGAAGTCTCTGAAGACTGAAGTTTGTTGCTTTCTGGATCCAAAACTTTCCTCTCACCTTGAGCTCGATGGCATTGATGAGTTTGCCACACTTGTCACACTGGTCACCTCTGGCCTCTTCATAGCCACAGAAGGGACACACGCCTTCCACAAAGCGGTCAGCCAGGAAGCGGGCACAGCGCTCACACCGCAGTTGCTCCACAGTATCTTGCAGCACAAAACCTCGTGCCAGCAACCGCTGGAAAATATCCTGGGTGATTCTGGCAGGGTGAGCAAGATATGGGGGGGTTGTCAGAGGAAGTGTGTACCCCTCATGCCACTGTTCCAACCAGGAACACAAACACATACAGTCTAAGCATCAAAGAAATCAGGTAGCCAGGCGTGCTAGTGCACGCTTGTAATCTCAGTATTTGGAAGGCTAAAACACGAAGATTGCAGGTTCACGGCCAACCTCAGCAACTTAGTGAGGCCTTGTTTCAAAATAAAACTATAAGCCAGGGGGTGGTGGTGGCACATGCTTGTAATCCCAGCATTCGGGAGGCTGAGACAGGAGGATAGCAGTTCGCAGCCCGCCTCAGCTACTTAGTGAGGCCCTCTGCAATTTAGCAAGACCCTGTTTCAAATAAAGAAAAAAAAAAAAACAGGGCAGGGGGTATAGCTCGGAGGTAGAATGCCTCTGAGTTCCATCCTCAGACCCACCAAAAATAAATAAAAATACAAAAACTATAAAAAAAAAAAATAGGGCTGGGGGTTTAGCTTGGAGTTAGAACGTCCCTGCTTTCAATCCCCAGTACTGCTAAAAAAAAAAAAAAAATTTCCTAAGGATGAGTATCAGGCAGAGGGAGAACAAGTATATCTTCTATAAATGCACATAGGTGTGTTAGGGAATGTCTCAAGAGCCTGAGGCAGCCAGAGAGGACAGGCGGCACTAGAGGGAAGGCAAGTCTTGTCTCTTCTCTCTTTTAGGAGCTCCTTCCGCCCTGGTCAAGCTTCTACGTTAACTCAATCTCCTCAGGAAAGCCTAATAACTGCCTCGGATACATTTCAGGACAATGCTCAGATCCTGAATTATGAGCTCTTACACAGCCATCCCGGTTCCTTCCATCTCCACAAATTCTCCATGTTCCTAGCCCCAACCTTCAACCCCAATTTCTATCTCATTAGAGAAAACCTACTTGGTCTGCTGTGGAGTGGTGGTACGACCAAAAATATCAAACGAGATATTGAACCAGCGGTAGATGTTGGCATGGATTTTATGGTATTTGTCACAGATTTCCTGGGGAGTGAGACCCTCCTCCATAGCCTTGGTCTCAGTTGCTGTACCATATTCATCTGTTCCACACAGATAGAGGGTGTTCCAGTGGCGGAGGCGGGAGTACCTGAAAGGGATTATGGTAGTCAGAGGGGACTCAATTTAGCCACTCCTTTGTCCCCAGGATCCCTTCGGTCCAACCTTGAGGCATCCTCTGATGCCCACCCCTCCCTCAGGTCTTTCCTCCAGCAGATGGCTCCACCTGGCAAAGACGTCAGCACTGAGCACACATCCAATGATGTTTCCAAGGTGGGGGACATTGTTGACATAAGGGAGGGCACTGGTGATGAGCACATTCCTTTCCCCGGCAACAGGCAACCTGGTAAGGAAGAAGAGCTCAGCCACAGGGGAACCACAAGGGCCAAGAAAGATCCAAAGTGCACAGAACACCCAGATACAGCCTTGTTCTACTGTCAGATTCATGTACACTTGTGTTTTTCCTCACATGAACCCAAAGGACCAAGGGTTCCCCCAAGGACCATAAAATCCCCTCTAGCTGCAGGTAAGAGCCCTGCCCACAGTGAGCAAGCCTCATTCCAACACTGAGCTCTGTCCCTTTGACTCTCATGACATTAGCTCATTCTTAGGCTCAGGCTTCCCAAGTATGGACAAGACATTTCCCACGGTGACCTCCTCTTGCCAGGTGCTATGTTAACAGTACCCCTAGGTACCATCTGAAATCTTTACGGCTGCTCAGCCCACGTACATGCCTCACCAAATCCTTTTGCACCTGACTTCTCTCTCTGATCCATGTCTGTCATTTCCTCACTGCCTAACTCAAACCAACAGGTCCTAGCTATTGTCTTCACAGGCACTATCGCCTCCTTGCTTTCCCAGGCTCATTCCTAGATGTGCCACTCAATGCTTACCAGTCATTCAACTCATTCCGTTTTTATGCTTCATCACCAGTTTTGATTTCTTTTGGGTTATGTATGTGTGGTTTCTTTTTTCTTTTTTTTTTTTTTTTTGTGGTACTAGGGTTCCTGGAAGACCTTCTACCTCCGGGCTACACTCTCAGACCTATTTTTACATTTTTATTTGGAAACAGGGTCTCCTAAGCCAGCGCGTGCGGCTGGCTTCAAACCTGCGCGATCCTCCTGTCTCTGCCTCCCAAGCGCGGGGATTACAAGCATGGTTTCTTTTTTTTACTGGAGATCTGAGCTACATGTTCACCATGTCTGTTTTTTTGGCATACACACGCATGTGTGTATTTAATGGAGACTGAGGCCAGAGGCTCTGAGCTACATGCCCAGCCCTATTTTTTTTATTTTGCAACAGGGTCTTAATAAGTTCCTGAGGCTGGCTTCAAACCCGAAATCCTCCAGTCTACACCTGTCAAGTACTGGGATGACAGACTGAACCACAATACCCAGCTGCTTCATAATAGGAACATGCCTGTAATCTCAGTAACTGGGAGGCAGAAAGAGGAAAATTGTAGGTTCAAGGCCAGTCTCAATAACACAGAAAGGCCCTTAGCAACTTAGTGAGATCCTATTTCAAATTAAAAAATAAAGCCCAACAAGGTGGCACACACCTGTCATCCCAGTACTTAGAAGGCTGAGACAGGATTGCAGGTTCGAGGCCAATCTCAGCAATTTAGTGAGACCCTGTTTGAAAGTAAAAAAGAGCTAAGCATGGTGGCACACGATTGTAATCCCAGTACTTGGGAGGCTGAGAAAGGGAGGATGGGGGTCGAGGTCAGCCTCAGCTACTTAATGAGGCCCTCCACAACTTAGTGAGACTCTGTTTAAAAAAAAAAAAAAAAGGCCAGGCATAGCGGCACACACTTATAATCCCAGCATTTGGGAGGCTGAGACAGGAAGATCACTGTCCATGGACAGCCTCAGCTACTTAGTAGTGAGTCCCTTTGCAACTAGTGAGACCCCATTTCTAAATAAAGAAAAGCAGAGTTGGTGTAGCTTGAAGGTAGAATGCCCCTCGGTTCCATCTCCAGTACCACAAAAAGATAAAATAAAAAAAGAAAAAGAATAAAAAATAGGGCTGGGAGTATAGCTCAGAGGTAGAATGCCCCAGGGTTCAATCCCTAGTACCACAAGAAAAGATAAAAAATAAGACAGACATGGTGCCACACACATATAATTCCAGTACTTGGAAGGCTGAGATAGGCCTGCAGGTTCCAGGACAACTTCAGCAAGTAGTGAGACTCATTAACCTAGCAAGACCCTGCTTTTTGTATTTTTTTTTTTAAATTGTGGTGCTGGGGATTGAACTCAGGGCATTCTACCTCCGAGCTACACCCTCAGCCCATTTATTCTTTATTTTGAAACAGGGTCTCACTGAGCTACAAAGGAAAGGGCCTCAGTAATTAGCTGAGGATGGCCAAGAACCCAGATCCTCCTGCCTCAGCCTCCCAAATGTTGGACTCACAAGCATGTACCACCACGCCCAGTTTCAGCCTCAGCTACTTAGTGAGGCCTTCTACAACTTAATGAGACCCTGTTTCAAAATAAAGAATAAAAAATAGGGCAGGAGGTGTAGATCGGAGGTCAAATGCCCCTAGGATTCATCTTTAAACCCGGAAAAAAAATAAATAAATAAAGCCAGGTGTGGTGGCAGATGCTTGTAATTCCAACATTTGGGAGGCTGAAACAGGAGGACTGCGGATCACAGACAGTTTCAGCTACTTAGTAGGGCCCTTTGCAACTCAGGGAGACCCTATTTCAAAATAAAAAATAAAAAATAGGGCTGGGGGTGTAGCTCAGAGGTAGAATACCCCGGGCTCCATCAGCAGTACTGCAAAATAAGAGGAAGAAAGAATAAGCCAGGCGTGGTGGCGCAAGCTTGTTATCCCAGCATTTGGGAGGCTAAGACAGGAGGATTGCGGTTTGTGGACAGATTAAACTATTTAATGAGGCCCTTTGCAACTCAATGAGACTCTGTTTCAAAATAAAGAATAAAAAATAGGACAGGGGGTATAGCTCAGAAGTCAAATTTCCCTGGGTTCTATCCCCAGACCCATAAGAAGAAAGAAAGAAAGAAAGAAAGAAAGAAAGAAAGAAAGAAAGAAAGAAAGAAAGAAAAGAAAGGAAGGAAGGAAGGAAGGAAGGAAGGAAGGAAGGAGGGAGGGAAAGAAAAGAAAGAAAAGAAAGGAAGGAAGGAACGAACGAACCATGCATGCAGGCAGGCAGGCAGGCAGAAGTAGGGCTAGGGAAAACCGGGCGTAGTGGCGCACGCTTGTAAACCTGGCATTCCGGAATTCGGGAGGCTGAGATCTGGAGGATCACAGTTCACAGACAGCCTCAGCTACTTAGTGAGGCCCTCTGCAACTCATGAGACCCGGTTTCAAAAATAAATAAAAAATAGGGCAGGGGGTATAGCTCAGAGGTCAAATGCCCCTGGGTTCCATCCCCAGACCCGGAAAAAAAAAAAGAAAAAAGAAATAGGGCTGGGGGTGTAGCTCGGAGGTAGAATGCTTCCATCCCTAGTACTGCAAAAAATAAAAAATTGGGATGAGGGCATGGCTCAGAAATGAATGCCCCTGGGTTCCCAGTACGATGAATAAATAGATATTTAAAAATTAGAGCCAGGCATGGTGGTGCACACTTTTAATCCCAGTACTTGGGAGGCTGAGACAGGAGGATTGCGCCCATTTGAAGCCAGCCTCAGTTACTTGGTGTTTCCAAATAAAATATAAAATAGGTCTGGGAGTATAGCCCAAAGGCAGAAAGCCCCTGAGTTTCATCCCCAGTACTTCAAATATAAATAAATAAATAAATAAATAAATAAATAAGTAACAATTAGCCAGGTGTGGTGGCACACACTTGTAATTCCAGATTTTGGAAGGCTGAGACAGGAGGATCCAGGTTCATGGACAGCCTCAGCTACTTAGTGAGGCAACTTTGCAACTCAGTGAGACTGTGTTTCAAAATAAAGAATAAGACCAAGTGTGGTGGCACACACTTCTAATCCCAGCATTCAGGAGACTGAGACCAGAGGATCTGGTTTGCAGACAGCCCCAGCTACGTAGTGAGGCCCTTTGCAACTTAGTGAGACCCTGTTTCAAAATAAAGATTAAAATAGAATAGGGCAGGGGGTGTAGCTGAGGTCAAATGCCCCTGGGTTCCATCCCCAGACCCACAAAAAGACAAAAACAAAAATTCAAAATAAAGAATTAAAAACAGGCCGGGCGTGGTGGCGCATGCTTGTAATCCCCGCACTTGGGAGGCTGAGACAGGAGGATCGCACAGGTTTGAAGCCAACCTCAGCTACTTAGTGAGGCTCTCAGCAACTTAGTGAGACCCTGTTTCTAATAAAATATAAAATAGGTCTGGGAGTATAGCCCAAAGGTAGAAAGCCTCTGTGTTCCACCCCCAGTGCCACCAAAAAAAAAAAAAGAATAAAAAACAGAGCTGGGGGTATAGCTCAGAAGTAGAATGCCCCTGGGTTTCATCTCCAGTACTATAATAAATAAATAAATAAATAAATAAATAAATAAATAAATAAATAAATGCCGGGCGTGGTGGCACACGCTTGTAATCCCAGCATTCGGGAGGCTGAGATCAGAGGATCATGGTTCGCGGACAGCCTCAGCTACTTAGTGAGGCCCTCTGCAACTCAGTGAGACCTGGTTTCAAAAAGAAAGAATAGGCCGGGCGTGGTGGCGCATGCTTGTAATCCCTGCGCTTGGGAGGCAGAGACAGGAGGATCGCGCAGGTTCGAAGCCAGCCACATGCGCTGGCTTAGGAGACCCTGTTTCCAAATAAAAATGTAAAAAAAAAATAGGTCTGGGAGTGTAGCCCGGAGGTAGAAGGGCTTCCAGGAACCCCAGTACCACAAAAAAAAAAAAAAAAGAAAAAGAAAGAATAAAAAATAGGACAGGGGGTGTAGCTTGGAGGTTGAGTGCCCCTGGGTTCCATCCCCAGACCCGCAAAAATAAACAAATAAAATAAAATAAATAAGAATAAAAAAATAGGGCTGGGAGTGTAGCTCAGAGGTAGAATGCCCCTGGGTTCCATTTCCAGTACCACAAAAAATAAATAAATAAATAAAAAATACATAAGCCGGATGTGGTGGCCCACACCTGTAATCCCAGAACTTGGGAGGCTAGGACAGGAAGACTGCAGGTTGGAGCCCAGCCTCAGTAATGTTGTGAGACTCTCGCTGTTGTGAGCAATCTAGTGAGACTCTATTCCAAAACAAAATAAATAAAAAGAGCTGGGTGTGTTCCTCAAAAGTAGAATGCCCTTGAATTCAATCCCCAGTACCACAAAAAAAAGAAAAAAAGAAAATAGGGCTGGGGTTGTAGCTCAGAGGTAGAACACCCAATTCTAATCCTTAGTACCAAAAAAAGAAAAAAAGCCAGCCTCTGCAATTTAGCAAGACCCTGTTTCCAAATAAAAAATAAAATAGGGCAATGGGTGTAGCTCTGAGGTGGAATGCCCCTAGCTCAAAGGTAGAATGTCCCTGAGTTTCAATTCCCAGAGCCACTAAATTAATTAACTAATTAAAATTAAATTTGTGATTCAATCCCAGTACTACAAAGCAAAGAACAAAAAAAAATCTCAACTCCATCATTTGTCCCTTGACTGACAAGCCACTGGCCACTGATTTTGTTTTGTTTTTTTCCAGTACTGGGGATGAAACCCAGGGATCCAGGGACATTTTACCTTCAAACTACACCCCCAGCCCTATTTTTTATTCTTCATTTTGAAACAGGGTCTCACTGAGTTGCAAATGGCCTCACTAAGTAGCTGAGGCTGTCTGCAAATTGTGATCCTCCTGTCTCAACCTCCCAAATGCTGGTATTACAAGCTTGCTCCACCTCGCCCTTATAAAAGCTAAACTCTCTTGCTCCTCAGGCCTTTGCACTTCAGGTTAAGTTTCTTCTATCTGAAGCACCCTTTCCCCATCCTTACCCTTGCCCAAGAAACTACTCCTCATCCTCCAAGTCTTTTTTTTTTTTTTTTTTTTTTTTTTGTGGGTCTGGGGATGGAACCCAAAGGCATTTGACCTCCGAGCTACACCCCCTACCCAATTTTTTATTTGGAAACAGGGTCTCACCGACTTGCAGAGGGCCTCACTAAGTAGCTGAGGCTATCCACGAAACAAGATCCTCAGCTCCCTAGCTCCAGATTGAATGCTGTGATTACAAGCATGCGCCACCATGCCCAACTTTTTACAAGTCTTACATTACTTTTTGGGGGGGATGAAGCCCAGGGGCATTCTACCTTCTACCTATACCTCCAGCCCTATTTTTAATTCTTTTTTTTTTTTTTTTTGCAGTACTGGGAATTGAATCCAGGGGCATTCTATTCCAAGCTACACCCCCAGCCCTATTCTTTCTTTTTTTTTTTTTTTTCGTTTTGAAAAAGAGTCTCACTGAGTTGCAAAGGGCCTCACTAACTAGCTGAAGCTGTCCACGAGCTGTAATCTTGTTTCAGCCTCCTGAATGCTGGGATTACAAGTGTGTGCCACCACATACAGCTTTTTTATTCTTTATTTTAAAACAGTCTCACTGAGTTGCAGAGGGCCTCACTAAGCACTAAGTACCTGAACCTATTCAGGAACCTGTGTAATCTTACTGTCTCAGCCTCCCAAACCCTTAGGATTACAAGTATGCACCACACACTTCTAATCCCAGCTCTTGGGAGGCTGAAACACAATCAGACAAGTTTCGAAGCCAGCCTCAGCTACTTAGTGAGACTTTCAGCAATTTAGTGAAACTCTGTTTCCAAATAAAATATAAAATGAGTCTGGGAGTATAGGGTGGTAGAAAAGCCCCTGGGTTCCACTCCCAGTACCACAAAAAAAGAAGGAGGAGGAGGAGGAGGAGGAGGAGGAGGAGGAGGAGGAGGAGGAGGAGGACGGTGTGCCTGAGCTGAGCGGAGTGGCTTTTGCTTGTAATCTCAGCATTTGGGAGGCTGAGAAGGGAGGATCACAGGTTCGAGGACAGCCTCGGCTACTTGGTGAGGCCCTCTGCAACTCAGTGAGACTTTGTTTCAAAATAAAGAATAATAAATAGGCCTAGGGGTGGAGCTTGGAGGTAGAATGCCCCTGGGTTCCATCCTCAGTACCGCAAAAAAAAAAAAGTGCGCCACCACAAACAGCTTAAACATGGCTATTTAAGGGAGGTTTCTAAATCAGTCTCCTCTGATCTTCTCTCTCATAAAATCCCGTCCTTTTCCTTCACAGGACTTGGTTTGAGCCCCAGGAGGACAGAGGGCCGATTGACTTTTACCCCTCTACCAACAATTCTCTGGTTACAAAAAGCGAGCCCCGTTCTTCAGGGCCTACTCACACTGGATTCTGCAGAGGCCGAGTGGGGGGCAGGCTTTCCAGGCCCTTCTCCCAAGCAGTCACAGCCATAGCAATCTCCTCCTCAGATAGGGTAGCCAGCTCCTCCTCCTATAAAGAGTATAAAATCCCTTACCAGGTGAGGGGAGCACACAGGCTGAAGAAACCCTGTCCTTGCTCTTCAACAACTAAAAACGTTAGACAAAGGCCCCCCATTTGCCTCCTCGGGTCCTCCCACCCCAGGCTGGGAGGCTGGGAGGATACCCCACCCTTCTCTGAACCTCAGGCTCATTGCTGACAGCCCTCCCCTCAGGCGGGCTGGGTTGGGGCTGCTTTTGGAGGTAGGGCCGGAGAGCCAGGACTCCCTGCTGCTTCAGCACAGTCTCAACAGCTCGCTGACACGGCTCCTGGGTACTCAATGCCTGGAACCAGCTGCGCAGGGCACCCAGCTCCTCTGTGGGCACAGGAGGAAAAGAGAATCAGCCAGCATAAGGACCTGAATTGGGCAGGTGGGAGTGGGCCTTCTCCCGTTCTCTGGAGGCTTCTCCAATTACTTTCCCCAGTTCCCTCAGCCATCTTCTGCTACAGTTGTCCTGCCAAGCTGCACCCTAAAGTGGGTCCTTAATGGTCTACTGCCTGTTACATAATCACTACACCAAGTTCCTGGGCTGGGGCTGGGGTTAAAGTAGTAAGTACAGTTCTCACCAGGGAGGTAGGCTGGGTCTTGAAGTAATGGGTAGAGCGCTCCCCACAAAACAATGTCAGCTAGAGATTCTGTCTCCTTGGTTAGGCAAAGAAGAGAAAAAGGTACACAGATGAGGTACTCATATTGTTTCCAACAATAACATCTAATATTACTGAACAAGTGTGTGAAGCATTTTATATTATCTCAATCCTCACAATAACTCAGTGAAATACAAAGGTATTAACAGGTATTAATATTACATTTCCATTTCACTTACGAAAACAACTGAAGATTAGAGTTTAAGTGATTATCAAGGTTACACTGCTAGTAAATGGCAGTGCTGGGATTTGAATACTCTGAATACAGTCTTCCCTCTTAATACTTACACTACAGGACTTCCCCAGACCCATTTTCAAGTCCAACTCACCCCAACAAGAAAAGGGCAGTTTTGACGGGTCAAGCTGTGGTCAATATGAGTCAAGGCTCTCCGAAGTGGCCCAAGAACATCTTCACCCTTCTTGCCTTGAACAACTAAATAGTACAGAGCAGCAGACAAAGCTGGCTAAAATGCAAAAGATGTAGGTCAGGACGGCCATGCAGAGCAAGAAGCCTGCCTGCCATCCCCTGTGCCTCAGTCTCACCTGAAGCTCTGTTGCTTCCCATTCCAGCCACTGGTTGGTGAGGTCATCTTGCTCCCAGCCAGATAACAGAAAGAAGTATCTGCCCAGGAAGAGAATAACAGAAGGTGGAATTACAGGGGCCCATTTATCTAGCCCATTTCTCACACCCTCAGTGAAACAGTTGCAAATAACATTGCAAGAGCTAGGCTTGGTGGCTCATACTTGTAATCCTAGTACTTTTCCAGGGCGAGACAGGAGGATCACAGGTTTTCCCTGCCAGCCTCAGCTACTTAGTGTGAAGCCCTCTGCAACTTAGTGAAATCCTGTTTCAAAATGAATAGAGAGCAGGGCGTGGTGGCACCCGCTTGTAATCCCAGCATTCGGGAGGCTGAGACTGGAGGATTGCGGTTCATGGACAGCCTCAGCTACTTAGTGAGGCCCTCTGCAACTCAGTGAGACCTGGTTTCAAAATAAAGAATAAAAAATAGGGCAGGGGCTGTAGCTCAGAGGTCGAATGACCCTGGGTTCCATCCCCAGACCCGCAAAAAAAAAGAAATAAATAAAATAAATAAAATAGAGCAGGGGGTGTAGCTCGGAGGTCAAATGCCCCTGGGTTCCATCCCCAGACCGCAAAAAAAAAAAGAGCTGAGGGGGTAGCTCAGAGGTAGAATGCCCCCTGGGCTCCATCTCTAGTACCGCTAAATAAATAAAATAACATTGCACAGATGACAATGAAATCTGCTTTGATCCAGCCACCTCCCCACATCAGGAGCCAATACTGACCTGCAGATTGCACTGGTAGAGAAGAGGTAATTGCCACTATCCAGCTGCAATACGGGGACCTTAGGCCGGGTCAGGAATGGGACCACACACTCTGATGCAGAAGAGGAAAAGAGGATAAAAGTAGGAGAAAGGAAAGATACTTGTTGATCAGGACAACTTTACATTGTTCCCAGACAAAGGAAAGACGGGCATTTTCTTCCCATAAATCCCAGAATAGGACCATTGTAAGGGAGGGGGGGGGCTCCAAAATATGCTGCAGAGGCCAGCAGGTATTCCTCTAAGAATGCTAGCTGGAAACAACACATGAGAACAGCAGAGAGGAGGTGGTGGTTTAGGGCTAGTACAGCCAAGAACTGGAACAACTGAAAGCCACTAAAATATCCCGAGAATGGTCTGAGGTCACATTTTGAACAAACTCAAGAGAAGTGGAAAAAGTGACAAGAGGACCGCTCGAGTCATCCCAACAATTGGCCGGATTGAGAGGTACACTGAAAGGCGTGTGCCCCCACATGTATCTGTCTTAGGAGGGAGGAATTTCCTGAGGATGACAAAGGGGCACCTAGAGGTTGAGACCGAGTGACAGAGTGGAGGGGCTGCCTGAAAGGTGTGAGGGATCCAGGGAAGGGAAGAGCGCGTTCCAAGGATGAGACAAGATCCCGAAAGGGCAGAGAAGAGGCAGAAGTGAGGGAGAGGTGCACAGAGGACAGTTAAGGCCGGTAACTGATGAAAGACGCGAAAGGGAGGGAAGAGCGTAGAGTACTAGGAAAGGGGGGAGGAGGCAGGCGCTGGCGGGGTGGGGTGGGGGCCCCGGGGTGCGCGCCGGCGCGTGCCGGCCCCGCCCCTCATCCTGCAGCTCCAGCACCAGCTTGGGTACCTTCCGGGCCCACGGTGCTGATGAGCAGCTCTGCTCGGCCCAGCGCCCGCCCGGCGGCGGCCAGCACCGGCAGGCTCCCCGGGGCGCCCTCGCTCACGAAGAGTCTCATTTCGCCGCGAATCCCACGCTGATGCAACCGGAACCGGCCTCGGACCTCGGTGTGGAGCAGCCGCCGCGAAGCACCCTGGGAAATGGAGTTCGTCACGCAGCTATCGCGAGCGCTCGCTCCGGGATGAGAACTGTCCCTCCCGGCATGCAACCCGGCCGGAAGAGGCCGCGAGCAGGGGTGGGGCTGCTAATCCCTGCGTGCGGGAGGCGGAGACGCGATTTAGTGCGGCCCCTGGCAATTTAGTGACACCCTGTTTCCAAATAATCACCCGAGTGGTGGCGCACATTTGTAATCCCCGCGCCTGGGAGGCGGAGACAAGAGGATCGCGCAGGTTCGAAGCCAGCCGAGCTGGCATAAGAGACCCTGTTTCCAAGAATAAAATAGGTCTGGTAGTGTAGCCCGGAGGTAGAAGGGCTTCCAGGAACCCCAGTATCACAGAAAAAAAAAAAAAAAAAAGAAAGAAATAGGGTGGGGTATAGCTTGGAGGTCGAATAACCCTTGGTTTCATCCCCTGTACCACATAAATAAAATATAAAAAATAGGGCTGGTGGTGTAGCTTGATGGTAGAATGCCCTTAGGTAAAGAAGAGGAGTCTTTTTAAATTACATTGTATACTAGGCATGGTGGTGCAAGCTTGTAATCCCAATACTTGGGAGGCTGAGACAGGAAAATCCAGATTCCAGGACAGCCTCAGCAATTTAGCCTAACTCTCAACAAAACAAGACTGTTTTAAAACAAAAAAAATAAAAAGGGCTGGGGGCCCGGGGCGTGGTGGCGCATCCTTGTAATCCCAATACTTGGGAGGCTGAGACGGAGGATCGAGCAGGTCCGAAGCCACCCTCAGCCACTTAGTAAGGCTCTCAGTAACTTAGTGAGATCCTGTATCCAAATAAAATAAAAAATAGGTCAGGGCTATAGCCCAGAGGTGGAAGGCCCCTGGGTTCTATCCCCAGTAGCACACACACAAAGAGAGAGAGAGAGAGAGAGAGAGAGAGAGAGAGAGAGAGAGAGAGAGAGAGAGAGAGAGAAAGAAAGTAGAAAAGGGCTGGGGGGTATAGCACAGAGGACCATGGGTTTAATCTCCAGTACCACTAAAATAAACAAATAATATACATCACATTGTAATTTTTGGACTTTATTTATTTAAATTTGGAAACAGGGTCTCACTAAGTTGCTGAGGCTGGATTCGAACCTGTGCAATCCTCCTGTCTCAGCCTCCCAAGTGCGGGGATTACAAGCATGCGCCACCACGCCTGGCGTTAAATTTTGGACTTTAAGGACAATGAAAAATCTTTGAAAAGTTTAAATCAGGAGTGGCAGGGCACATTCAGGTTTTAGTTTATTTTTGTTTTTGTGTGTCTGGGGATGGAACCCAGGGGCATTTAACCTCTGAGCTACACCCCCTGCCCTGTTTTTTATTCTTTATTTTGAAACCGGGTCTCACTGAGTTACAAAGGGCCTCACTAAGTAGCTGAGGATGGCCCGAACCGCGATCCGCTGGTCTCAGCCTCCCAATGCCCCACATTCGGGTTTTAGATGGTCACTGTAGGCTAGGTGTGGAGCCAAACCTGTAATCCCAGGATCTGAGAGACTAAGATAGGAATGTCCTTGGTTCAAGGCCAGAGTACTTTAGCAAGAGACTGGAGGACGGGGTTCGCAGACAGCCTCAACTACTTAGAGAGGTCTTCCACAACTTAGACCCTGTTTCTAACTAAAGAATAAAAATAGGACATGGATATAGCTCAGAGGTCGAATGCCCCTGGGTTCCATCCCCAGAAAAAATTAAAAGGGAGGGGAGAGCTGGGTGTGGTGGCGCACGCTTGTAATCCCAGCATTTGGGAGGCTGAGACCAGAGGATTGCAGTTCAAAGACAACCTCAGCTACTTAGTGAGGCTCTTTGCAACTCAATGAGACCCTGTTTCAAAATAAAGAATAAGCCATGCGTGGTGGCACATGCTTGTAATCCCCGTGCTTGGGAGGCGGAGACAGGAGGATCGCACAGCTTCAATGCCAGCCACACTGGCTTAAGAGACTTGGTTTCCAAATAAAAAAAATACAAAAAAGGGTTTCCAGGAACCCCAATACTACCAAAAAAAAAAAAAAAAAAAGCCGGGATGGTGGTGGCGCACGCTTGTAATCCCCGTGCTTGGGAGGCAGGGACAGGAGGATCGCACAGGTTCAAAGCCAGCCATGCTGGCTTAAGAGACCCTGTTTCCAAAAAAAATAAAATAGGTCTGGGAGTGTAGCCCGGAGGTAGAATGGCTTCCAGGAACCCCAGTACCACCAAATAAATAAATAAAGAATAAGAAAGAGGGCTGGGAGTGCAGCTCCAAGGTAGACTGCCCCTAGGTTATATACCCAGTACAGCAAAAAAAAAAAAAAAAAAAAAAAGGGAGGGGGGAAGCCAGGTGTGGTGGTGCACATTTGTAATCCCAGTACTGGAGAGGCTGAGACTGGAGGATCACAGGTTCACAGCCAGCCTCAGCTGCTTAGTAATGCCCTTTTGCAACTCAGTGAGACCCTGTTTCAAAATAAAGAATAAAAATAGAGCTGGCGTAGAATGCTCCTGGGTTCCATCCCCAGTATCACTAAATAAATAAATAAATAAATAAATAAATAAATAAATAAACAAACTTGTGGTGGTAGGAACTAGGCATATAGCATAGAGCTTGGAGGTAGAATGTTCTGGGGTTCAATTCCCAGTACTGTGAGGGAAAAAATAGAGAAGGAAGGAAGGAAAGAAAAAGAAATATGGCTGGTATAGCTCAGAAGTGTTAAGGTTTTGGACTGTTTGTTATAGTTTGGAAAACTGTTCCTGGGGACCTTTGTTAGGCTCCCCCAGACTATTCTCATAAAACCACAGGTTCTTGTCCTGAGCTAAGGATAGATATGCAATAGCCCAGACTCTGGCTGAAGATTTAAAGGAGTTTATTAAAAAGATAGAAATACAGGAGACAGTTACAGCCCATGCCATTCAGGAGTGGCATGGGGGGGGGGGAGTTTCTAACGAATTCACCGAAGATTTCTGGACACAGAGTATTCTTATAGCCAGTCTCCTAACCCACAAAGCTCCGCCCCCCTCTAGGGCCAGTCTTTGATGTGGGGGATTCCTTCCTGCAGGTCTGTCCTGTTTCCCTAAGCCCCAAAATATGTTAATTGATCATCGCTTATAGCATCCTCTCATGAATATCCAAGGCTGGGATTTCCTGAAGGCTTATGGCATCCTTCCTCATCCTAGGGAAATCTTATCTTTATAATGGAAAAGGCCCTGAAACTATCTTTGTTGTCTTGCTAATCCCCCTTGGTGCCTGGAATCCTGCAGCCCCTTTCTCTGAAGCTCTTGGCTTCTTTACTACCAAAGATATCTTTAAAAAATTGAAAATCTTTCCCAATACTGGTACATTAATACATTTTGAAGCCTCTTCCCAATACTGGTACAAGAAGTAGAACACCCCTGGATTTAATCTCCAGTAGAAAGGTGAGGTCTGGGGGTGTCACTGTAGCTGCTGTGCCAGGAATGGATGGGAAGGGAGCAGAACTACAAGTAGAGAGACTAGTTAGGAGGTTATGTCATCTAGGCTGCAGCTGTAGTAGTTATAGCAAAAAAGGGAAGTAGGTGGGCCTGGGGATGAAGTAGAGCACATGCCCAGCAAGTTCAAGGCCCTCAATTCAATTCCCAACCCAGAGCCGGGCTTGGCGGAGCACACTCATAATCCCAGCATTTGGGAGGCTCGCGGACAGCCTCAGCTACTTAGTGAGGCCCTCTGCAACTCAGTGAGATCCCGTTTCAAAATAAATACTAAAAAATAGGGCAGGGGCTGTAGCTCGGAGGTCGAATGCCCCTGGGTTCCATCCCCAGACCCGCAAAAACAAACAAACAAACAAACAAAAACAACCTAATGCAATTCCCAACACCACCAAAAGAAAAACACATAAATATATTAAAGAAATATGGAGCTGGGCATGGTGGCGCATGCTTGTAATCCTAGCATTTAGGAGACTGAGACCGGAGGATCGCAGTTCGCGGACAGCCTCAGCTACTAAGTGAGGCCCTCTGCAACTCAGTGAGAACCGGTTTCAAAATAAATAATAAAAAATAGGGCAGGGGGTGTAGCTCGGAGGTCGAATGCCCCTGGGTTCCATCCCCAGACCTGCAAAAAAAAAAAAAAGAAATATGGGAGCTGGAGTGGTGGCAAATGCTTGTAATCCCAGTATTTGGGAGGCTGAGACAAGAGGATCCAGGTTTGCAGCCAGCTTCAGCTACTTAGTGAGGCCCTTTGCAATTCAGTGAGACCCTGTTTCCAAATAAAGAATAAGAAATAGGACTGGGAAACTGGGCGTGGTGGCGCACGCTTGTAATCCCTGCACTTGGGAGGCTGAGACAGGAAGATCACGCAGGTTCGAAGCCAGCCGCACTGGTTTAAGAGACCCTGTTTCCAAATAAAATATAAGATAGGTCAGGGAGTGTAGCTCAGAGGTAGAAGGGCTTCCAGGAACCCCAGTACCACAAATAAATAAATAAATAAATAAATAAATAAATAAATAAGAAAAAATAAAAATAGGGCTGGGAGTATAGCCAGAAGTAGAAAGCCTCTGGGTTCCACCCTCAGTACCACAAAAAAAAAAAGAAAGAAAGAAAGAAAAAAAGAAAAGAAAAGAAATAGGACTGGGGGTATAGCTCAGAGGTAGAATGACTCTGGGTTTCATCCCCAGTACTGCAAAAAAAGATAAAATATAGCCGGGCATGGTGGCACACGTTTATGCTTGTAATCCCAGCATTTGGGAGGCTGAGACGGGAGGATTCGGGTTTGCCGCCAGCCTCAGCTACGTAGTGAGGCCTTTTGCAACTCAGTGAGACTCTGTTTCCAAATAAAGAATAAAAAATAGGGCTGGGGGTGTAGCTCGGAGGTAGAGTGCCTCTGGGTTCCATCTCTGCTGCAGCATCTCATGCAGGCCTTGAGCAACAGCTCGGCCAGGGGACATGCAAAGGCAGGAGTCCCCCGCGAGAAAAACTAGCCCTTACCCCTTCAAAAGAATTACTTTTAAATTATTTGAATTAATATGTGTAATTGGAATATGTGTGATTGAAATATGTGTAATTGGAATATGTGTAATTGGAATTTTATGTATATCCATTATAACTAAAATAGATGGGCAGCGACATGTGAGAGACTGAGTCAGCAAAGATCTTTTTCTTCCCAAGGATAAAGTTTGGGGCAAAGATTAAGCTCAAGCTGACCTTAGTTTGGGCCAATATAAAAGATTAAGTTAAGCTGGCCTGTGATGAGACAAAGCATACTTTCTGTGATTTATTAAATGTCTGGCACCCTGTCCTGAAGTCTGTTAAAGACTTTTTCTGTCCTTGAAGTTTTCTGCTTGCATGACTGTGGTTTTGCCTACTCTGCCAAGAGAAGAAAGTATAAAGATTGGAACAAATCCTGAATAAAGGTGGAGAAGCTGCCATCTGGTCTCCTGTGTCAGAGTCTTCTCTCACTCAACCTCAACTCTTCTCTCACCAACACATGACCCCCGACTCCTGCTAGGGCTGGACCCCGGCACATCCCTAGTACCACAAAAAAAAAAAAAAGAAAAGAAAAGAAAAAATATAAACTGCGGTATTTAGTAATGAGTTGGGCATGGTGGCGCATACTTGTAATCCCAGTACTTGGGAGGCTGAGACAGGAGGATTGGCCAGCCTCAGCGACTTAGTGAGGCCTTTTACAAGTAGTGAGACCCTGTTTTAAAATAAAGAATAAAAATATCAGGCTGGGGGTATAGCTTGGAGGTAGAATGCCCCTGGTTTCAATCCCCAGCACCACAGAGAGAGAGAGAGAGAGAGAGAGAGAGAGAGAGAGAGAGAGAGAGAGAGAGAGAGAGAGAGAGAGAGAGAGAGAGAATGAAAGGACTGGGTTTCTGGGATGTGCAGTGCAGTCAGGCATGCTCTCTGAATTCCAGCAGATGCTAATGCTTCCACTATCATAATGATTATTTTCACGCTGCATTCTAAGTGTTATGAGGAAGCAGGGACCCTATTTCCATCATGATTGACAATGCCTAGCATGTAGTTCCTGCCTGGCACATAGGATAGTAAGCATTCCATAAATATTTACTGGATTTAAGTGTAACTGAATAGTGGTACTGGAAGAGAAACAGGCTTGTGGGGAAAGCTGACACTTTCAGTTTTGTACATACTGAGCTTGTGGTACCTGTGAAATATCCAAGTGGAGTTATTCAGTGGATGCTGGATAACACTGAACCTTCAAAGAAAGATCTGGAGATATGGTAGCAGGATATGGAGGCCTTTCCAGAGAAAAACACCACCCAGAAAGAGTGTATAGAGTGCAAAGAACACGGGAGCTCTGACAGACTTCTGTGGTTTAAGGAACAGGCTGAATCAGAAAGTCAAGAGGAAGCTGGGCGTGGTGGCGCACGCTTGTAATCCCTGCGCTTGGGAGGCTGAGACAGGAGAATTGGATGGGTTCGAAGCCAGCCTCAGCAACTTAGTGAGGCTCTCAGCAACTTAGTGAGACCCTGTTTCCAAATAAAATATAAATAGGCCAGGTGTGGTTGCGCACGCTAGTAATCCCAGCATTTGGGAGGCTGAGACTGGAGGATTGCGGTTCGCAGACAACCTCAGCTATTTACTGAGGCCCTCCACAACTTAGTGAGACCCTGTTTCAAAATAACGAATAAAAAATAGGGCAGAGGGTGTAGCTTGGGGGTCAAATGCCCCTGGGTTCCGCCCCCAGACCTGCAAAAAAAATTTTTTTTTAAATATAAAATAGATATGAAAGTATAGCCCAGAGGTAGAATGGGTTCCATCCCCAGTACCACAAAAATAAAAATAAAGCCAGGCGTGGTGGCGCACGCTTGTAATCCCCACATTTGGGAGTCAGAGACAGGAGGATCACACAGGTTTGAAGCCAGCCTCGCTGGCTTAAGAGACCCTGTTTCCAAATAAAAATATATAGGTCTGGGAGTGTAGCCCCGAGGTAGAAAGGTTTCCAGGAACCCCAGTACCACCAAAATAATAATAATAATAATAATAATAATAATAATAATAATAAATAAATGTAAATCTCCCATTATCTTACCCAGACGTGGTGGCGCATGTTTGTAATCCCAGCATTTGGAAGGCTGAGACAGGAGGATCTGGATTCACGGGCAACCTCAGCTACTTAGTGAGGCTTGCTGCAACTCAGTGAGACCCTGTTTCAAAATAAAGAATAAAAAATAGGGCAGGGGGTGTAGCTGGGAGGTAGAATGCCCCTGGGTTTCATCCTCGGTACTGAAAAAGAAAGTCAAGAGGAAGGAACACTGGTAGTATTGGTAGAAAAGTCCAGTTAGGTTACCTGCTGTTAAGATGTCAAGCAACATGGAGACTGAAAAACGTCTTTGCAAAGTCAGGGTGACTAGTGGAAAAGTGAGAGGAGAGAAAACGGAGACCCCTATGTGTAGGCAACTCCTTCAAGAAGTTAGAGTATAAAAAGCAAGAGAGAAGGGCTGGGCATAGTGGCACACGCTTGTAATCCCAGCATTTGGGAGACTGCAGACAGCTTCAGCTACTTAGTGAGGCCCTTTGCAATTCAGTGAGACCCTGTTTCAAAATAAAGAATAAAAAATAGGGCTGGGGGTGTAGTGCAGAGGTGGAATGCCCCTGGGATTCATCCCCAGTACTGAAAAAACCCCAAATAAATAAAAATAAAAATAATTAATAAAGCCAGGTGTGGTGGCACAGGCTTGTAATCCCAGAATTTGGGAGGCTGAGACAGGAGGATCATGGTTCAAGGACAGCCTCAGTTACTACTTAGTGAGGTCCTCTGCAACTCAGTGAGACCCTGTTTCAAAATAAAGAATAAAAAAAATAGGGCTGTGGGTGTAGCTGGGAGGTAAAATACTCCTTGGTTCCAGCCCCAGTACCACAAAATAAATAATAAATAAATAAATAAATAAATAAATAAATAAATAAATAAATAAGGCTGAGAGTGTAGCTTAGAGGTAGATTGTCCCTGGGTTACATCCCCAGTACTGCAGAAAAAAAGAAAAAGAAAAGAAAAATTCCAGAGTGGCAGGCATGTCTGTAATCCCAGTACCCCAGTACCCAGTACTTCAATGGCTGACAGGAGGATCACATGTTCAAGGATAGCCTCAGCAAGTAGTGAGATTCTCACCAATCTAGCAGAGACCTGTTTCAAAAAACAAAATAAAAAGCCCTGGGAGTTTAACTCAGAGGTAAAACACCCTTGGTTCATTTTCCAGTACTACAAAAAAGTAATAATAATAAAATAAAATTTAAAAGGCTAGGGGTGTAGCTTAGTAATAGGATCCCCCCACATACACAAACTGGGTTTAACCTCAGTACTACAAAAAAAAAAAAAGAGCGTGAGTGTATGAATCCACACGCTACTGTGGGTCCCCCTCCAAGACACTGGTGCTTAGAGGATAACAAGATTGGAAGGAGAGTGAAAGCTCAATTCTGAATCCCTCCACTTTTCTCCCAACCACTTTCTCTTTCTCAGTTGGACGCACTGTTTCTCTGACTGCACAGGAAGCACGCAGCTTTAGGTCTGAGGCCATCCATAACGGAAACATTGATGCCTGTGCAAATTTAATAAAGGGTCAGAAACTTCATCATCACCTCTACTGTCTCTTCCTGTGTTTCTGTCTTGGACTTGATTCTTCCTCATCGTTCCTTCCTGTGCCCAGCTCAAGATTCCCACCAGCTCCCAGGACCGACTCTTCTGCCCTGGATCTTTGGATGGGCCCCTCAAGGTACTTGGAGGAAAATTACCAAGCTAGGCTATCTCTGATTTCCTGCTCGCTGGCCATACAGCCCTGCTGACCACATCCTCTCTCACCTTGTACACTTCATCAGACACATCACCCAGACGTTCTCAGCCCCCAAAACCTGCACTGACCCGCATCCAGGCCCTCCACTCCACTTCACCCTGTCTTCTTACCCCAGGACTCCTGTTCTCAACACACACACACACACACACACACACACACACACACACACACACACACATGCTCGTGCTGCTGTTAGAACCATGTCCTTCTGCCTGGAGAAGGCCAGTCCGTTTTCCTTCTCTATCCCCAACTCTTCTTTTTCCCACAGGTAACGGTGCTGCTCACAATGCTGCCTGGCCGGTGGTGGCCAAGTACCCGGGGGAGTCTAGGGCTGGGGCGCCGAAGCCCCTCTTGGGGATCTCAGCTCTGTGCCCTCTACGCCTTTACTTATACTGGAGCAGATGGGCAGCAGGTGTCTCTGGCTGAAGGTGACAGGTTCCTCCTACTTAGAAAGACCAATTCAGACTGGTGGTTGGCAAGGCGCCTGGGAGCACCCTCCTCCTCTCGACCCGTCTTCGTCCCAGCTGCCTACATGACAGAGGAGTCCATCCCTTCCCAGAGCTCAACTATCATTACCCCCAGCCAATCCCTCTGGATTCCTGGTGAGTGAGCCCTGAGCCCTGCCCATTACCTTCCTGACTCCCTGGGTTTGGGGATTTTTTTTTTCTTTTTTTGCACTGGGAATTGAACCCAGGGCTGCTCAACCACTGAACTACATCCCCAGTCCTATTTATATATTTATTGGTAGTACTGGGACGCAGGCCCAGGGTGCTCTACTTCTGAGCTACATCTCCAGTTCCAATTTATTTATTTATTGGTGGTACTGGGGAATTGAACCCAGCATTGCTCTATCTTTGAGTTACATCCCTAGCCTCCCCCATTTTTAATTTTGAAACGAGGTCTCACTAAGCTGTTGTTTGTGGCATGCACTACCATGCTCAGCCCCCTCTTATTTTTTATTTTGAGTCTGAGGCTGAGGCTAGCCTTGGACTTGTGATCCTCCTGCATCAGCCTCCTTAGTGAATGGAATTGCAGATGTGTGCTCCCACACCTTTGACCTAAGCTTCTGTGGGATCCCTTTTCTTATCTCCCTCTAGTCAGCCTATCACTCATCGCCCTGTGATGGCATCCCCACCCGATTGCCTTCCTTCCTAGTCCCAAGGCTAGGTCTCTTGTCACTTAAGTTTATTTGTGGTACTAAGGATTGAACGCAGAGGCATTCCACCTCTTCGGAGGCCTCCAGCCTTTTTTTTTTAATTTTTGTTTTGAAACAGGGTCTTAGTTAGGCGTGGTGGTGGACGCTTGTAATCCCAGCTTTTGGGAGGCTGAGACAGGAGGACTATGGTTCAAAGACAACCTCAGCTACTTAGTGAGGCCCTGTTTCAAAATAAAGAATAAAAAATAGCCGTGGGAGTGTAGCTTGAATGTAGAATGCTGCCCCTGGGTTTCATCCCCACTACTGAAGAAAAAAAAAAAAATAGGGTCTTGCTAGATTGCTAAAGTGGTATGTGCCACCATGCCTGGCTTATATAATTTTCTTCTTTCTTTTTTGGTACTGGGGGATTGAAACTAGGGGTGTTCTCCCTCTGAGCTACACTCCAAACTTTACTTACTTACTTACTTACTTATGTTGCAGTACTGGGGATGAAACCCAGGGGCAGCATTCTATATCCGAGCTACACCTCCACCCTATTTCTTTTTTCTTTTCTTTTTTTTTTTTTTGGTGGTACCAGGGGTGGAACCCAGAGGCTTTCTACCTCCAGGCTATACTCCTTGACCTTTTTTTTCTTTATATATATTTTATTTGGAAACAGGGTCTCATTAAATTGCTGAGAGCCTCACTAAGTAGCTGAGGCTGGCTTAGAACCTGTGCAGTCCTCCTGTCTCAGACTCCCAAGCGCGGGGATTACAAGCGTGTGCCACCACGCCCAGCTTATTTATTTATTTATTTATTTATTTATTTATTTACTTGTACTGGAAATTGAACACAGGGGCATTCTGCATCCAACTTACACCCCCCAGTCAATTTTTTTAAAATTCAAAACTGGGTCTTGAAACTGGGCGTGGTGGCACACAGTTGTAATCCCAGCGCTTGGGAGGCTGAGACAGGAGGATTACACAGGTTCGAAGCCAGCCTCAGCTACTCAGTGAGGCTCTCAGCAACTTAGGTGAGACCCTGTTTACAAATAAAGTATAAAATAGGTCTGGGAGTATAGCCCAGAGATAATTAAAAAAAAAAAAAGCCCCTGGGTTCCACCCACAGTACCACACACACAAAAAAAATAAAAAAACTGGGCCTTGCTAGGTTGATAGTCTCACTACTTGCTGAGATTGTCCTTGAACCTATAATCCTCTTGTCTCAGTTCCCATGTACTGAGATTACAGGTGTGTGTCACCACACCTGGATTTTTTTTTAATTAATTTTTTCTTTTTTTGTGGTACTGGTGGTGAGGAATCCAGTGAAGTACACTTCCAGCCCGGTTTTCAGCCTGGTTTTTCTTTCTTATTTAGAAACAAGGTCTTGTTTTCTTTCTTTTTTCTTTTGCAGTACTGGGAATAGAACCCAGTGGCATTCTACTTCCGAGTGACACTCTCAGCCCTATTTTTTAGTCTTTATTTTGAAACAGGGTCTCACTGAGTTGCAAAGGGCCTCACTAAGTAGCTGCGGCTGTCCACGAACTGCAATCCTCCTGTCTCAGCCTCCCAAGTGCTGGAATTACAGGTGTGCCCCACTACAGCTGGCACACTTTTCTTTTTCTTTCTTCCTTCCTTCCTTCCTTCCTTCCTTCCTTCCTTCTTTCTTTCGTGGGTCTGGGGATGGAACCCAGGGGCATTTGACCTCCAAGCTACACCCCCTGCCCTATTTTTTATTCTTTATTTTGAAACAGGGTCTGAGTTGCAGAGGGCCTCACTAAGTAGCTGAGGCTGTCTGCGAACCGCGAACCTCCTGTCTCAGCCTCCCAAATGCTGGGATTACAAGCATGCGCCACCATGCCCAGCTTACACTTTTCATTTTCTTTACTTTTTTTTTTTTTGTGGTACTTGGTATGGAACCAAGAAACATTCTACCTCCCAGCAACACTCCCAGCCCTATTTTTTATTCCTTATTTTGAAACAGGGTCTCATTGAGTTGCAAAGGGCCTCACTAAGTAGCTGAGACTGGCCTCAAACCATGATCCTCTTGTCTCAGCCTCCCAAATGCTGGGATTACAAGCATATGCTACCATGCCCAGTTTATTTTTATTTATTTATTTTTGTGTGTGGTTCTGGGGGTGGAACCCAGAGGCTTTCTACCTCTGGGCTATACTCCCAGACCTTTTTAATATTTTATTTGAAACAGGGTCTCACTAAGTTGCTGAAAGCCTCACTAAGTAGCTGAGGCTGGCTTTGAACCCGTGTGATCCTCCTGTCTCAGCCTCCCAAGTGCAGGGATTACAAGTGTGCACCACCACACACAGCTATTTTTAATTTTTTAATTTTTTAAATTTGTATTTTTTTGCAGATCTGGGAATGGAACCCAGAGGCATTTTTTTTTTTTTTTTTTTTTTTTTTTTTTTTTTTTTGGTGGTACTGGGGTTCTTCTACCTCTGGGCTACACTCCCAGACCTATTTTTTATATTTTTATTTGGAAACAGGGTCTCTTAAGCCAGCGCAGCTGGCTTCGAACCTGCACGATCCTCTGTCTCCGCCTCCCAAGCGTGGGGATTACAAGCATACCCCACCAAGTCCGGCTTATTCTTTATTGTGAAACAAGGTCTCACTGAGTTGCGAAGGGTCTAAGTAGCTAAAGCTGTCTGCTAACCATGATCCTCCGGTCTCAGACTCCCAGATGCAGGGATTACAAGTGTGCGCCACCATGCCTGGCTTTATTATTTTTCATTTTTGAAACAGGATTTCAGCTGGGTATGGTGGTGCATGCTTGTAATCCCAATACTTGGGAGGGTGAGACAAGCAGAATACAAGTTTTCCACCAGCCTCAGCTACTTAGTGAGGACCTCCAGAACTTATTGAGACCCTGTTTCAAAATAAAGAATAAAAGCCGGGCGTGGTGGTGCACACTTGTAATCCCCATGCTTGGGAGTCTGAGACAGGAGAATCGCACAAGTTCGAAGCCACCTCAGCAACTTAGTGAGACCCTGTTTCCAAATAAAATATAAAATGGGTCTGGGAGTATAGCCCAGAGGTAGAAAGCCTCTGGGTTCCACCTCCAGTACCACCAAAAACAAAAACAAAATAAAGAATAAAAAATCGGCTGGCGATATAGTTCGGAGGTAGACTGCCTGTGTATCACAGAAAGAAAGAAAGAAAGAAAGAAAGAAAGAAAGAAAGAAAGAAAGAAAGAAAGAGGAAAAAAGAAAGAAAGAAAGAGGAAGAAAGAAAGAGAGAGAGAGAGAAAGAAAGAAAGAAAGAAAGAAAGAAAGAAAGAAAGAAAGAAAGAAAGAAAGAAGAAAGAGAAACAGGGCTTCACTAAATTACTGTTGACTAGCCTTGAACCTGAGATCCTGTGGTCCCAACCTCCCAAGTACTGGGATTATAGGCAGTGTGCTACCATGCCCTGCCTCAGCTTTGTGTGTGTGTGTGTTACTGGGGATGGAACCCAGAGTCATTCTACCTCTGAGCTAACCCCCCAGCCCTATTTTGTTTTTTCTTTATTTTGAAACAAGGCCTCACTAAGTAGCCGAGGCTATCTGCAAACAGCGATTCTCCTGTCTCAGCCTCTGGAATGCTGGGATTACAGGCGTGTGCCACCAGTTCTTTCCACAGACTCCCTCTGTTCTCCTGGAAGACCCAGCCAAGGTCACACTCCCCCTATTTCTCTGCTTCCAGGGCCAAAGTTGTTTCATGGCTCCCTGGAAAAGCTGCACCTGTCTCAGGCACACCAGACTACATCTGAGCAGCCTCCTCCTCTTCCCCCCAAAATGTGCAGAAGTATCAGTGTTGCCAATTTGAGGCCCAGCCTCCTGAAGCCTCCCCAGGAAGGACACAGTGGAAGAGCCCTCTCCGGGGAAGACTTGCTGACAGAGGCCAAAAGGGTGAGTCCGCCCTTCTTTTGAGTGTCCCGGGTCAACAGACTCCACAGCTAGGCCCTGTTCTGGGCATAATCACAAAAGGGACAGACAGCCCTCCAGGGACTTCCCCAGGGGTGA
The DNA here is from genome assembly GCF_963383645.1 of Muscardinus avellanarius. Lineage (NCBI taxonomy): Eukaryota > Metazoa > Chordata > Mammalia > Rodentia > Gliridae > Muscardinus > Muscardinus avellanarius. The sequence continues at coordinate 63,335,267 of NC_137797.1, forward strand.
CAAACATAAGCAAAACAGCTGAGACAGGAGGATCAAGTGAGGCCCTTTGCAACCCTGTGAGACTCTTTCAAAATTAAAGAATAAAAACTAGGGCTGGGGATGTAGCTAAGAGATAGAATGACCCTGGGCTCCATACCGAGTTACACACACACACACACACACACACACACACACACACACACACACGCAAAAGGATGACCCTAACTAATCCTCCTACTGATGAGGCTGGGAAGGCAAGCTCATGAAGTGGACAGTGGCCTGAGAAGCCGCTGCACACAGGAGGAAGCGGTGGCCAGAGGCAAACTAAGAGGTTGAGGGGGGACAGCAAGTGGCAGAGGCCCTGAAGGGACAAGGAACCCGGCACGATAAAAGGGCTGAAAGGCCAGCAGGCTGTGCTTTTCTTTGTGTGTCTTTGCCAGCTGGGACACCAGCAAGTCCCTTCTTAGGTCCTGCCTCAGCCTTACCCCTGCTTTCTTGCTAGTGGATGGAAAATGGCCTCTCCTCCCTCACTGCTCCCCTAGCAGGGTCTCCCTCTCCTCTCCTTTCACGCAGCAGGATGTGAGGGTGGGGCACTCCCCTCACCCCTCCCCAACAACAAGCCTGTTCCCCTTTCCTGCGGCCTGAGGCGGGGGCGCGGTGGGGGAGGAGGGAAGTTGGCAACCGGAAGTGAAGAGAAAAGCAAAGAAGACTGAGGGAGGGAATCAAAAAAAAAAAAAAAAAAAAAAAAAGCAGCCGGGGGACTGGGGTTTCTACCCCGTACCTGGGTCACCGGGGCCTGGAGCTCGTGGTAAGAAAATGGTGGGGAAATGAGGAGGAGGAGGTATTGAGGGGCAGAGACGATTGGAGAGGGGCACAAGACAATAACAACCTCCTTTTCCTGGCAGGCAGGACCCCAGCTCCTCATGTCAGAGTCCCCTGTGTACTGTAACCTGGTAGACCTTCGCGGCGGTCCCCGGTCCCCGCCCCCCGACCCTGCATGCCCCCCGCTGCAGAGGCTGGACTCCTGGGAGCAGCATCTGGACCCCAGCTCTGGACGCTGCTACTACATAAATTCACGGACTGGCTGCAAGTCCTGGAAGCCCCCACGCCGCAGTCGCACCCGAGATACGGTGAGATCTCCCCTCCGGCTTTTCTCATTGTCCCCCCAATCTCTTTTTTTCCCACTCAACTCCAAGGTAGTGTGTTTTCTCTCTGGGACTCTCATATTAGAAGAATCAACAAATTGTGAGAAGTGTTGAGAGCAGGTTGAGGTGACATTTAGATATTGCTTTATCTCCCCCTTCTCTGAAACAGAACCCCGGCTCCATGGAGGGGACACAGGCCCTCAACAGGGACAACGGTGTCCTACAACCTCAGACAAAGGGCTCAGAGTCTCACACAGAGACCCTGGAACTGCTCGACCCACAGGTGAGGCCCCTCCTACCTCTGAAAACATGCAGAAAAAGCTAACATTTTTCAACTTTGACTTTCCTTTTTGCAAGATTCTCCTCCATTATCCCACCACAGTCCCTGCCTCTCACTTACATCCAGACCCCTCTTCCTCCTACAGCCGGGGGCCACCAAACTTAAGGCTCCTCCACTTGTTTCTTCCACTCCCTCTCCCAGGGTTCACCCTGCATCAGCCAACACACCTCGAAGCTTGTCCCCTCAGACCAGCCTCCAACTTTGAGGCACCACCAAACTCTGCCGCAGCTTCTGGACGACCCCCACGTGAGTCTCTCTGGTCCTCTGACTCCAAGACCCTCCCTGCCCCACTCCCTACTCCTTTTGGTCAAAAACTTCTTCCTCTGCAGGGCATGGTGGCATACCCTGCAATCCCAGCTCCTAGAGAGCCTGAGACAGGAAGGTGGGAAGTTTGAAGCCAGCCCAGTCAACTTAGCCAGACCCAGTCTCAAGTTAAACGACAAAACGGGCTGGGGATGTAGCTCAGTGGTAGATACGAGCCCCGAAGTTCAATCTCCAGTAAGGAGTTTGTGTGGGCTCTTCCTCTTTCTGAGTATCCTCTCTTATCCAGGGTGCCCCTCGCACCCTCCACTCCGTCTTAAGGGACCTACCTCCTGGCAGACCCAGACCCCTTAGGGAAAGCGAAGGGTGAGCAGCACGGGGTGGCTGACAGATACCACACGCTCCCTTCCCAGGAGGTGGAAATCTCGGGCCTGCTCAACGTGACCAAGATTGCCCAAGGGGGTCGCAAGCTCAGGTGAGGAGAACCCGGAATTCGCCCAGAGCTCCTGGGTATGGCAGAGTGTAAGGAGCGCACTCGCTGAAGACTGACTCTAGAATGACCTTTCCCTACCGCCACTGCCCCCTCCTCCCCACAGGAAGAACTGGGGCTCGTCTTGGGTGGTGTTGGCAGGCAACAGCTTGATGTTCTACCGAGAGCCGCCTCCGCCACCAGCGTCCTCCTCAGGCTGGGTGAGATGAGGGATGGGGGTGCCGGAGGGTTGGGGGGCGCTGCTTCTTCTGGCCTCTGGCCGCTGAGGGAGGAGGAGAGGGCGATTCAGAGGAAGGTAAAGGAATGAGGAAGCCTCTCACCTCTTGGAAACCCACTGGGTGAGAGGGGAAACCGTGAGAAAAAAACAAAAAACAAAAAAAAAAAAAACACACCTCAGTTTCTCCCCTAATTGCCAGGGGCCAGCGGGTAGCCGGCCCGAAAGTAGCGTGGACCTGCGCGGGGCGGCCCTGGCGCACGGCCGCCACCTGTCCAGCCGCCGCAACGTCCTGCACGTGAGTGTCCCCGTCCCCAAGCTGGTCCCCCAAGCTCCACCCGACTGGAGAGCACGCCCCTAACCTCTCGACGGGGTCTCCGGCTGAGCCTCTCAACTTTTTAGGCTCCTCCCGGCTGACCCAAAGCTTTACCCTCCCGCCCCCCAGATCCGCACTGTCCCTGGCCACGAGTTCCTGCTGCAGTCGGACCAGGAGGCCGAGCTCCGAGCCTGGCACCGCGCGCTGCGGGCGGTCATCGAGCGGTTGGTTAGATGGGTGGGAGACCCGGGAGAGGCTCGAGCCCAGGGCGCAGCATAGGAACTGAGGCGTGCGGGAGGCTGTGGGCTCTGCAGTCCTGTCCTGTTCTGTCCTGGCCAGGGGAGGGATGGACGTGAGGCCCCGACAGCGGGTTAGGCTCTCCCTGCGTCGAGCTAGGGGTGCAGGGCTCTCTCCTCTCTCTTCCAATCTTCTGCACTGCCCACCTGCTGCCTGCGTCTAGGACCGGGAGAATCCGCTGGAGCTGCGCCTCTCGGGCTCCGGACCTGCGGAGTTGGCGGAGCTGAGCGCCGGGGAGGACGAAGAGGAGGAGTCGGAACCCGTGGCCAAGCCTTTTCTGCGGCTCGCGGGCCGCCGGAGCTCCAGTATGGCTCGGGCTGGGGAGGGGGGTGGCCTGGAGCGCGGAGAGGCTCCTGGAGCTGGCTCAGCTCTCGCGTTCTCACTCCTCCTGTTCCCTCCCAGGTCGGTGGCTAGACGGCAATGAGCAGAACCGTGTGCGGAACAAGCTAAAGCGGCTTATTGCCAAGAGACCGCCTTTGCAAAGCCTCCAGGAGCGCGGTCTGATCCGAGGTGCGGGAGGGCGGCTGGGCCTGCCCCTCCGTGCCTACTTTAGTGGTTTTGTGAGCATTTTTGTCCTCCTGATCTGGGCATCAGTCCATTCCATGGATGAGAACATCCCGGGAGACTTGGAGTGGAGCTTCCCAGAGCTAGATCACAGTCTTCTGAGACTGTGATCACAGTCTTCTGAGACCTCTTTGCTGTTTGCACTATTATACTATTTACTCCTGATTATTGGGCAGCAGGGTTGCAGCAGTGGCATGGCCAGCCCCACTTGGGGTGGAGGGGAGACCTGTGCCGAGAAGACCTTATCTGGCGCTGATATCCCACTCGCTCTGTGCCTCTCCAGACCAGGTGTTCGGCTGCCAGTTGGAATCCCTGTGCCAGCGCGAAGGGGACACGGTGCCCAACTTCGTGCGTCTTTGTATTGCTGCTGTGGACAAGAGAGGTCATTTTCCCAGAATCTCCCCTTTAAGCTGGCCAAGGCCTAGAATTTCTGACTCCCCATCCTTGTTTCTTGCTCGGATCCCTAGCAGCCCTCATATCACTTTTGAGTCCTTTTCGGCTCCCTGTCTTATCTCTCAGGTCTAGGTGTGGATGGCATTTACCGAGTGAGTGGAAACTTGGCAGTGGTCCAGAAACTTCGCTTTCTGGTGGACAGAGGTGAGGAGGCTGGTGGGCAAATGGCATTAACTTCATGCCTCAAAACGAGGGTGGTTTGAGTGAGGGAGCTGGAACAGTGTTTCTGCCTGGAGCTGCACATCCTAGCGCCTCAGCTCTTCTCATACATTGCAGAGCGAGCAGTCACCTCTGACGGGAGGTATATGTTTCCACAACAGCCAGGACAAGGTACTTACAGAGAAGGCCCCTCAGATCCCTTAAAATTTTCCTATACCCTTCTTGCTCTCCACGGGTTTCCCCCATGTCCCGCTCCTGGGAAACGTGTCCCCATCCCCTCTTTTGGTTTCCTGCCCCACCATAGACCCCTGTGGAATTCCTGTGGTCTGCTTTGACGGGATTTCTCAAAAATTCCTGGGTCTCTCTGGCCTTCCTGAGCCCACTGACCTCCCTTTCTCTCTAGAGGGCCGATTAGATTTGGACAGTGCTGAATGGGATGATATTCACGTGGTCACCGGAGCCCTGAAGCTCTTTCTCCGGGAGCTACCCCAGCCTCTGGTGCCCCCACTACTGCTGCCCCATTTTCGTGCTGCTCTTGGTAAGGGTTGGGGGCTTTGGGCAACACCCTTGATATAGGGGGAATAGGAAATAGAGATTATGTGTGTGTGTGTGTGTTTGTGGCATTTGGGATCGAACCCAGGGGCATTCTAACTCTGAGCTATACCCCCAGGCCTATTTTATTTTTATTTTGAAACAGGGTCTCACAAGGTTGATGAGAGTCTCACTACTTGCTGAGGCTGTCTTTGAACCTGCAATTCTCCTATCTCAGCCTCCCAACTACTGAAATTTCAAGCATGCTCCACCATTCCTGGCTTGTGTGTGTGTGTGTGTGTGTGTGTGTGTGTGTGTGTGTGTGTGTTTCTTTTTTCTCATTACAGGGGATGGAACCCAGGGGCATTCTACCTCTGAGCTACACCCCCAACCCTATTTTTGTGTGTGTGTGGAGGGGGGGAGGTCTGGGGATGGAACCCAGGAATATTCGACCTCCGAGCTATACTCCCTGCTCTATTTTTTTATTCTTTATTTTGAAACCAGTTCTCACTGAGTTGCAGAGGGCCTCACTAAGTAGCCGAGGCTGTCTGCGAACTGCGATCCTCCAGTCTCAGCCTTCCGAATGCTCTCCAACCCTATTTTTTATTCTTTATTTGGAAACAGGGTTTCACTAAGTTGTAGAGGGCATCACTAAATAGCTGAGGCTGGCCACGAGCTTGTGATCTTCCTGTCTCAGCCTCCCAAGTCCTGAGATTACAAGTGTGTACCACTATATCCAGCTATTTGTGTATGTTTAAAGTTTGCTTTTTTAGCTGGGCGTGGTGGCGCATGCTTGTAATCCCCGCGCTTGGGAGGCAGAGACAGGAGGATCGCATAGGTTCGAAGCCAGCCGTGCGCGCTGGCTTAGGAGACCCTGTTTCCAAATAAAAATGTAAAAATAGGTCTGGGAGTGTAGCCCGGAGGTAGAAGGGCTTCCAGGAACCCCAGTACCACACACACACACACACACACACAAAAAAAAAAAAAAAAAAAAAAAAAAAAAGTTTGCTTTTGTTTGATTGGTTTTGGTGGTGCTAGGGATTAAACCTAGAGCCTCACAGTCTAAGCAAGCACTCTACTGCTGTGCTATATTCCCCAGCCCAAGAAACTTTGATGAATGTTTAGAGGGCTGAGTTGAAAAGAACTCTGAAGCTGCAAATGAGCTACCTGGAAAAAAGCAAGCTGTAGCTGGGTGTGGTAACACACGCTTGTATCCCAGTATTTAGGGAGGCTGAGACAGGAGGATTGTGAAAGTTCGAAGCCAGCTTACTTAGTGAGGCTCTCAGTAACTTAGTGAGACCCTGTTTCCAAATAAAATACAAAATAGACCCATGAATATAACCCAGAAGGCCCCTGGTTCCATCCCCAGTACCATAAAATAAAAAAACTTTGAGCAGAGTGGTGGTACACCCCTATAATCCCAGTATTTAGGAGGCTGAGACAATGAGATTACAGGTTTGAGCATAACCTCAGCAACTTAGCAAGATTTTCAGCAACATAGTGAGACTCTGTGTAGCTCAGAGGTAGAACATCCCTGGGTTCAATCCCCAGTACCACACACACACACCCAAAGAAGGAGATGAAGAAGAAGGAGGAGGAGGAGGACTAGAAAACTTAGGTCTGGAGGTATAATGCAGTGGCAAAATGCATATGTAGCATGTACAAGGCCCTGAGCTCAAGCCCCAACACAACAGAAAAAATGAAAAAAGAAAAAGAAAGGGAAAAGGAGGGAGGGAAGAAAGGACAATGTCTTCCATTAGCGAGGGAACGAATAATGAATTTACCCACCCTATCCGAGCACCTCTCCTAACCTTACTCCCATGCCCTTCCCATCACTTTATAGCACTTTCTGAACCAGAGCAGCGCCTCTCTCAAATACAAGAACTATTAGGCTCAATGCCAAAGCCCAACCACGACACTCTGCGATACCTCCTGGAGCATTTATGCAGGTTGGAAAGACTGAACATCTTTGTTCCTGTGGGGAGGGTGGAGTGTGACATATCTTTTGTTCAGGTGGGGTGGAGGTAGGGAAGCACCTAAGTTTAGTGAGCACAGATTTATGGAAGCCTTTGGATAGCCGGGTGTGATGGCTCACGCCTATAATCCCAATATTTGGGAAGCTGCGACAGGAAAATCAGAGGTTTAAGGACAGCCTCAAAATTATGGAGACCCTGTTTTATTTATTTTAATTTTTATTTTATTTGTGGTACCGGGGGTGGAACCCAGGGGCTTTTCTAACTCCAGACTATACTCCCAGACCTATTTTATACTTTATTTTGAAACAGGGTCTCACTAAGTTGCTGAGAGCCTCACTAAATAGCTGAAAATAAGGAATAAAAAATAGGGCTGGCAGTGTAGCTCTGAGGTAGAATGTCCCTGGGTACCGAAAAAAAAAAAAAAAAAAAAAGCTGGGCATGGTGGTGCACCCTTGTAATCCCAGCATTCAGGAGACTGAGACTAGAGGATCACAGTTTGGGGACAGCCTCAGCTACTTAGTGAGGCCCTCCACAACTTAGTGAGACCCTGTTTTAAAATAAAGAATAAAAGCCGGGCATGGTGGTGCACGCTTGTAATCCCCGCGCTTGGGAGGCTGAGACAGGAGGATCGCACAGGTTCGAGGCCAGCCTCAGCTACTTAGTGAGGCTCTCAGCAACTTAGTGAGACCCTGTTTCCAAATAAAGTATAAAAAAGGTCTGGGAGTATAGCTTGGAGGTAGAAAGCCTCTGGGTTCCACCCCTAGTACCACCAAAATAAAAAAAGAAAGAAAGAAAGAAAGAGAAGAAAAGAAAAGAAAATATAGGGTTGGGGGGTGTAGCTCGGAGGTAGAATGGGTTCCATCCTCAGACCCGCAAAAAAAAAAGGAAAAGAAAGGAGCCAGGCATAGTAGCACACACTTATAATCTTAAGTCTTAGTAGTAGGAAGGCTGAGACAGGAGGATCACACATTTGAGGATAGCCTCAACAAGCAGTGAGACTCTCATCAACTTAGTGAGATCCTATTTTCAAGTAAGAAAAAAAATACGGCTGGGGATATAGCTCAAAGGTAGAATGTCTCTGAGTTCATTTCCCAGTACCACAAAGAAGGGGGAGGGCAGTAGGTATAGCTCAGAACTCTGAGTTCAGTCTTCAGTACCAAATGCACACACAGGTAGAAAATAATTTTTTTTGTGTGTGGTACTGGAGTTGGAACCCAGGGGCCTTCTGCCTCTGGGCTACACTCCCAGACCTATTTTATATCTTATTTTATTTTATTTTGCAGTACTGGGGATAGAACCCAGGGGCATTCTACCTCTCAGCTACACTCCCAGCCCTGTTTTTTTTTTTTTTTTTTATTCTTAATTTTGAAACAGGGTCTCACTGAGTTGTAAAGGGCCTCGCTAAGTACCTGAGGCTGTCCTCTAATTGCGATCTTCCTGTCTCAGCCTCCCAAATGCTGGGATTACAAGTGTGTGCTACCATGCCTGGCCTGTTTTATATTTTATTTGGAAACAGGGTTTCACTAAGTTGCTGAGAGCCTCACTAAGTAGTTGAGACTGGCTTCGAACCCTGTCTTAGCCTCCCAAGTACTGGGATTACAAGGGTGCACCACCATGCCGGCTAAAATAATATCTATTTATTTATTTATTTATTTATTTAGTGCTGGGAGTTGAACCCCTGGGCATTCTACCTCTAAGTTATACCTCTTCCCTATGTTTATTTATTTATTTATTCATATTTTTTTGCCACTAGGGATTGAACCTAGGGGCATTCTACCTCCAAGATACACCTCCCAAAAGCTGGGCGTGGTGACGTGTGCTTGGGAGGCTGAGACAGTTGGATCACACAGGTTTAAAGCCAGCCTCAGCTACTTAGGCTCTCGGCAACTTAGTGAGACCCTGTTTCAAGTAAAATATAAAATAGGTCTGGGAGTATAGCCTGGAGGTAGAAAGTCCCCTGGGTTCCACGCCCAGTACCACACACACACACAAAATACACTCCCAGACCTATTTTTTTTTCAGTATTGGGAATTGAACCCAGGAATATTCTAACCTCCAATCTGTACCCCCCAGCCCTTTTTATTTTTTGTTTTGAAACAGGGTTTTTCTAGGTTGCTGAGAGTCTCGCTAAATTTCTGAGACTGGTCTCGAACCTGCAATTTTCCTTTCTCAGCCTCCCAAGTACTGGGATTACAAGCCTGTGCCACCATACCCGGTAGGATGGCCATTTGAATTAAAACCTCCAAATTGGTCATCAAAAGACTCTAGGGGCCATCCCTGAAGCAGGGGATCAGATAGTTACATTGCCAGGTTGTATTTTCAGGGTCTCTCCACTGCTCTTTCTCTCCTCTCCTGAGGCTCTCTGTTCTTGGTTCCTTCAGCCACCACATGGAGGGATCCGTGAGCAAGCCCTTCCATGCGCAAACATTTTAGGGTTAGATTGATTGAGATGGAGAGCTGTTGCCTTATTTCCCCTTCCATTGGCTTTGTCCCCAGGGTGATAGCACACTCAGATGAGAACCGCATGACTCCCTATAACCTGGGAATTGTGTTTGGACCAACCATCTTTCGGCCAGAGCAGGAGACATCGGACCCTGCAGCCCATGTGCTCTACCCTGGGGAGCTGGTCCAGCTGATGCTCACCGACTTCGCCAGCCTCTTCCCCTGACCGGCAAGAAAGAAGAACCAGTTTTCAGTGCTCTGTGAGCTAGCCTCTTGGGGGGGTGGGTAGTAGGATGTTCTGCTTCAAAGACATCCTGTAAATTTTGTTTCAAATCCCATTCCATCTTTCTGAATCTGACCTGAAGGGTTGGGGTTGGGTAAAAGAGCTCTCTGAAAAGTGAACCCTCACCTCTGCTGGCCCCCTCCCCCAAATAACACATAAAGCAGTTCTTTCTGATGCTGTTCCTTTATTGTCAGGAATCAGTGTCATTATCAAAATCCTCCCCCAAACATACAGACTAAATACAGCCTCCAGCCCGAGCCTTCCATCCCTAGGGAGGGACTGGAGCCTTAAAAAATGCAGATCTGATGGATGGGATTCCCCACCCTTTAGGCACTAGAGTTGAGAAATTGCGTCTCCCCAGGCAGGGATCCCAGTAAGACACTCATGTTACCCACAGCCATGTTCGGAGGCCCAGAGGGAGGTGGGGAGTGTCCAGAGCTGCCACCTTGATCCTGGGAAGGGGGAGGACTCAGTCCCTGGGCCTCATCCAGAATAGCCACAAAGTCCAGCTGAGTGTTGTCAAGGTCAAGAGAGTCCAGGGGATTACACACCTGCCCTTCAGGTGGAGGGTACAAGGCAGGGCCTCCTCCCAGCCTGCCCACCTCAGGATGGCCACAGCTGGGGTTGCTGCCCCCTGCCTTGAGGGGTCCGTAGCATGTGGGCAAGGGAGGCAGAAGCCGGGGTGGTGCTGCAGCCCTATGGGAAGCCCTGTTTGCCCCTACTGCAAAGTTTTCATGGCACGGCGGAGGAGTAGGGTAGGAGCCCGACTTGTGACTGGGCAGGTTGGGTGCAGAGCCAGGTCCATATGTGGCCATTGGTGCTTTGGCAGGGTTGGGACTAACCTGGGCACCCCCCAGAAACTTGGAACTCTGGTAGGAAGGTTCCTGGGCTGGGGCCTCTGCCCTGCCCCCACCCTCCCACATCAGCTCCTGCTGAGACTGAACATAATTACAGACCAGCTGAGCCTTGAGCTGTCCTGTGGACGGAGCAGGGGGCTCAAACTCCAGGCCAGGCCTGAGTTCTGAAGGAAGATAATCAGGGGGTGGCTGGGGATAGGGACCTGACTGGGGATACTGGGGAGGAGGAGGCTGGGGGTAGTGAGAGAATGGAGGCTGTGGGCATGGGGGCCCCTCCCTGGGGTGGGCGTTGAGGCAGGTTGCTAGTCCCGTGGAGTCAGTCCCCACTGGGCACCCTTGTTCTGGCTTGACCTGCACTTGTCCGTAATGTTCAAGTCGAGGACACTGGCTATAGGCTCCACCTGGAGCCTTGGGGCTTGGGTACAGCCCAGAATGGGAAGGGAACTCGCTCCATGTTTCTGGGGTAGGGTCAGGATACGGTACCTGCTGGGGACAGGGGCTGGGGCCGGGGCCGAAGTTGCTGGGTGGACCAGGCCCGAGAGGCAGGGAACCTGGACCCCTAGCTCCATAGGGCTCAGCTGCTGCTCCCTCAGGTCCCCCATATCCCAGAGTTTCCGCAGATGAGAAGTCCATGTAAGGGTTCAGCCCACTGCCCATCATGGAAGTTCCAGCCTCTGGCTCCTCCCGTAGCCCTCTGATATCCATGGCGACATTTTCAGTGATGCTGGGGGGCTGTGGTGAATAGACAGAGCTTGGGAGGTGGGGATCGAAGTTCCGTCCTCCCCCTGCCATGGTAGGGGCCGTGTGGACACAGCCCAGGCTCTTGAAACGCTGGACTCTGGCTGGAGCGGGGCGGTCAGCAGCCCGGGCTGGGTCACTGGCCCTGCGGGTGACCCCCGCATTGGGGTTGTATCCTGGATACTCGACTCGGCTCCTCCAGGGAGGTGCTGGAAGGCCTCCCATGCGATCCAGGCTGGGTGCTGCTGTGGGTGGTGTACCAGCCCCCCTGGCCGAAGTGTATCTTGCCCGGAGCAGGTAGTGCTGGGCTGGAGTGAGGCCAGGAAGGGAGGATGCCCCATTCTCTGGAGGGGAACCAGGAGGGAAAGGGGAAGCCAGGGAGGAGCGGCGGCTGACGGTGTAGGCAGAGCTGATGCTGCTGGAGCTGCTGCTGCGGCGGTCAAGAGAGACTGAGGGGCCCAGACGACGGGACACAGGGGTGCCTGCAAGCAAAGGCAGGATGGTCAGAGAGACCTAGGACTCCTAGGCTCCTTAACCCTAACCACTCCATTCTGTCTTCTACTTCCGGCCTTCGAGGTCACCAGGGATTCACTGTGGACAGTCACACAGGTTGTGCACTGCACAGTCCTTGGGAACAGCATTCTCATCACAGACGCTGCACATCTGAATGCCTGAGACTTTGAAGGATGGAGGTATAAGTGTCTTTTTTGTGTGGTACTGGGGATGGAACCTATAGGCATTCAACCTCTGAGCTATACCCTAGCCCTATTTTTTTAATGCTTTATTTTGAAACAAGGTCTAACTAATTGCGGAGGGCCTCACTAAGTAGCTGAGGCTGTCTGAGAACAGCGATTCTCTTCTCTCAGCCTCCCAAGTACTGGGATTACAAGCGTGCGTCACCACACCTGGCTGGAAAAATGTCTTAAGGAAGGGAAACTTTCTTTCTTTCTTTCTCTCTTTCTTTCTTTCTTTCTTTCTTTCTTTTTCTTTCTTTCTTTTTTTTTTTTTTTGTGGTACTGGGGATGGAACCCAGGGGCCTTCTACCTCCGGGCTACACTCCCAGACCTGTTTTATATTTTATTTGGAAACAGGGTCTCTTAAGCCAGCTAAGGCTGGCTTTGAACCTGTGCGATCCTCCTGTCTCAGCCTTACAAGCGCGGGGATTACAAGCGTGTGCCATCACGCCCAGCTGGGAGACCTTATTTCTAATCGTACAAAGGTGTATATGGCAGCCCTAAAGAGTGATCTCCTGACCTCAGGGCAGGTCCAGTTCTCAGCCCAGCAAAACCTCCCACACTTAGATCTCACCGGTGTGGGTCAAGCTGGGTAGTTTGAGACCCCGGGGCCCTCCTGGTCGGAGCTGATGCAGCTGGTCCAGCCTGAGGTTCTCAAGGCGGCGGAGAGTGGATAGTCCAGTGCCAGCAATGCAAGGCCCCTCGTCCAAGCTGGACAGGTCCTCAGTGCTGCCCCCTGCGTTGCCAGTCATCTCCACGCCGCTGTCTGTGTTGGCCGCGCTGCCTGCTGGGGAGTGGTCACTGCTGCAGGAAGACTGTGCGCCAGGGCTTGGTTGCGGCTTCTGTGGGAACACGAGGGCTGAAGGGGCACCCTTCCCTTCCCCACAGCTTCACTGTGGTGAGTGGGTGAAGTCTGTGTCCCAGGGAGCCCTGGGGTCTAGGGAAGATGCTCGGGTATACAGTGGCCTGAGCGAGTGAGTAAGAGGTGGGGCAAGCTAGAGGAGAGCCATTTCAGAAGGCCAGACCCAGAGTGGTGGTACATGCCTATAATCCCAGTACTTGGGAGACTGATACAGGAGGACTGCAGGTTCAAAGACAGCCTCAGCAACCTAGTGAGACCTTGTTTCAGGAAAAAAAATACAAAGGGCTAAAGGTATAGATTGGAGGTAGAATGCCTCTGGCTTCAATCCAAGCCCCCCCCACCACCACCACCAAAAAAGGAAAGAACAAAGATGGGCCTAGGCCAGAGCACAGACTGTGGAGTGCAAAGTCTTGTTCCTAGTTCTGTGACTTGGGCAATTTCTCTGGGCCTGAGTTTCCTCATCTACATATGGGGAGAGCAAGTTCCTTTCTCATGAAGTTGTTGTGAGGATTACATCAAATTATGCACGTAAATGCCTGAAACAAAGTACTAAGTGCTACATAAAGATGAGGGCTGTTTGTTTGTTTTGTAGCTGAAGCTGTCCGCGAACTGCGATCCTCCTGTCTCAGCCTCCCAAATGCTGGGATTACAAGCGTGCACCACCACGCCCGGCTTATTTATTTATTTTTATTTTTATTTTTTTTTTTTTTTGGTGGGGTACTCAGGATTGAAACCAGGGACATTCTACCTCCAAGCTACACCCCCAGTTTTTTTTTCAATTTTTTGTTTTGAAACAGGTCTTGCTAGGTTGCCAAGAGTCTTACTACTTGCTGAGTCTGTCTTTGAACCTGCAATCCTCCTGTCTCAGCCTCCAAAGTTCTGGGGTTACAGGCATGGACCAGTATATCTGACAGAATTTTTCTAATTCATCAAATAATTAACAACTCTAAAATGCATAGATTCTGAGTATTCTAAGTAGCAGCAGCAGGATGGCAGACAGGCAGAATGGCCACAGAAGAGTATGGGTATGGGAGGAAATGGTTCAGAAGGGACTTGACGAGACAGGTAGAACAGGCTGGGGCATGGAGGCAGGGTTGCCTGTGGCTCACCATAGCACCCTCCGGCACAGTCAGTCTGCTCTCTTCCCTGATAGGGCCTTCCCGCTCCCTCTTGGGCTCCACTGTGGAAAGGGACGGTGCCCGGGGAAAGGGGCCGTCCCCTCGATGTCGCTTAGTCACGTGGGCGTCGGGACCGTGTACCGTCTTGACGTGTTTTCGGAGTGAGCTGGGGTCTGTGTAGCGCTTGGTGCAGCCAGGGAGCTTACACACATACGGCTTCTGTTAAGTGGGGGGTGAAACAGGTCAAGGGATTAAAGTAGAAGAATACAGAAGTGGGGGCAGTGCTGGAGACTAGGGGGCCTGGAGGGAACACCCAGCACCCAAGGAAGTAAGAAGGGTGGGGGCCCTTGGGTGGGACTAAAATATGAAAGGCTTAGGGAGGATTAAGAAAACCGAGACAAAAGCCGGGGGTGGTGGTGCACCCTGGTGATCCCAGGATTTGGGAGGCTGAGACAGGAGGATCCAGGTTCAAGGCCAGCCTCATCTACTTAGTGAGACCTTGTTTCAAAATAAAGAATAAAAAATAGGGCTGAAGGTGTAGCTTGGAGGTAGAATGCCCCTGGGTTCCATCCCCAGTACTGCCAAAATACATAAATAAATAAATAAAATAAAATAAAATAAAAAAGAAAGAAAACTGAGACGAGCATGGTGGCACAGGCCTGTAATCCCAGTACTTGGGAGTGAGTCTGAGACAGAAGGATCACAGGTTCCAAGTTAGTCTCAGCTACTTAGTGAGGCCTTTAGCAACTTAGCAAGATCCTGTTTCCAAATAAGAAATTAAAAGGGCTGGGGCTATAACTTGGAGGTAGAATGCCACTAGGTTTATTCCTAGCACTCCAAAAAGAAAAGAAAAAGCCAGGCATGGTGACACACTCTTGTAATCCCAGCATTCAGGAGGCTGAGACAGGAGGATTGCGGTTTGTGGACAGCCTCAGCTACTTAGTGAGGCCCTCTGCAACTCAGTGAGATCTTGTTTCAAAATAAAGAACAAAAACTAGGTGTGTAGCTCGGAGATAGAATGAATGCTTCTGGGTTCCATCCCCAGTACCAAAAAAAAAAAAAAAAAAAAAAAAAGGAAAGAAAGAAAGAAAGAAAGAAAACTATGGTACGTAGGCCTAGGAAAGATGAACTGAACCCACAGCTAAGAGGTCTCATAATTCGGGGGTTGGAGAGCTCAGGGGTCCTTTCTAGATCAGGGCAGTTAGAGGTAGGTCTCTTGGCTGTTTAGAGGCGAGAGGAGAGGTAAGTGGAAATTCTGGCTTCTGACAGGCCTTCTCTGGGTGGGTTACATGGGCAAGGGGGCTTTCCCCTGTGAGGTAGGTGCTGAGCTAAGGGATTTCTTATGGGGAATCTCCCGGGTAGGTGGCTTCTCAAGGGGGGAGGGGCTCTCAGTTTGGGCATTCACCTCGTTGGAGTGGGTTCGATTCTGGTGCTTGGCACGGTCACTGGCATTGCTGAAGGCTTTACTGCAGCCCTCGTGCTCACACATGTATGGCTTCTCTCCCGTGTGCGACCGAAGGTGCGTCTTCAGGTTTTCGAGGCGTGAGTAAGACTTCCGACACCCTTCAAACTGGAGGACATATGGGGGTCAAATGACAACTCTCAGACAGAAGAATATGGAGATTAAGGGAGCCCTAAATCTCCAAAGGGACATGCACCAGAGACCACAACTCAAAATGTGAAAGCTTTGGGGGTCAGGAGAATTTCCACAATTAGAGGACAAGCGTAGGCCAGAGCCGGAGGAAAAGAAGCAGGGGGCGTGGTGGTAAGGAGTGGACTTCTGCTGCTTGGGCCCGAGCAGGCCTCCCTGTGCGGGATCTTACACTGTCCTAGAATGGGGTTATGTGGGGAACAGACTTATGCAAGTGTATTATCCTTGATGCAAGGCTTACTCCCGGCACAGTGCTAGGCACAGCACTGAGTGCCCACAATACTTGAAGGGAACCACAAACATGTTTTATTTTCAAATCAAAGGGGGAAAAATGAACTTTTAGGTCCATTTGTTTTATCAATATGTTCATCTTTATACCAACACAGTCACAAATAAATATTTTTATTTTTAAAGAGGAAGGGAACTATGAAGGCATTTGTCTGCCTTGAACCCTACCTTCATGGGGAGCCCGGTTAGGGAGGGACTTGGCTTGGGAATGGGTGCCTCACCGTGCACTTGTGTGGCTTCTCGCCCGTGTGTCTGCGCATGTGCACCACCAGCATGTACTGGGCTTTGAAGGGCCTCAGCTCCCTGGAGCAGCCCCCCCAGTGGCACACGAACTCCTTCCGCTCCCCGTGGATGTGTTCGCTGTTGATGTGCTGAGAGAGAAGATGCAGAGGCTCTCCAAGGTCCTCTCATATCCTGGAAACTCAGAACAGGACTTCCACCCCCTTATTCCTCCTATTTCATGGGAGATATTACCCCACATCTCAGGTCTTCTAGTTTTCTAAAGCAAAGCTACAGGGGTGTGTGTGTTACTGGAGATTGAACCTAGGGGCATTCTACCTCCAGCCCTTTTTATTTTGAAACAGTGTCGCACCAGGTTGTTGAGAGTCTTGCTAAGTTGCTGAGGTTGGTCTCGAACCAGTGATACTTCTGTCTTAGCATCCCAAGTACTGGAATTACAGGCATGAGCCACCCAGCAAGCTATACCTTTTGAACTTTTGCCTACCCAGCTGAGCATTCAACCACTGACCTCAATATCCTTGACTCTTGCCCTCAGCCATACCCCCTGATGTCCCATTTAGAGTTTCCTATAGACTCCAGCCAGTATTCCTGTTACCCCCGGAGCTCACGTGCACCAGCTGCTCCTGGGAGTCAAATTCTTGGCTGCAGCCATCCCAGCGGCAGTCAGTCTCATACACAGACTCAGGCTCAGGCTTCTCCTCTCTCTCGAGGTCCTCCCGTCCATCCAGCATCCCCAACAGAGGATCCTAGAACAGGAGAGGGA
Source organism: Muscardinus avellanarius (assembly GCF_963383645.1). Classification (NCBI taxonomy): domain Eukaryota; kingdom Metazoa; phylum Chordata; class Mammalia; order Rodentia; family Gliridae; genus Muscardinus; species Muscardinus avellanarius. The sequence goes on from NC_137797.1 coordinate 63,351,968, forward strand.
ATCTTAGGGTCACTTGGGTGACGGCTTTAGTTTTGCTCAAGTCCCGGAAGGAAAGCCCCCTGCCTCCCCTTACCTGTGTGCCTGTGGAGTTGGGGCTGGACATATCACCTTCCAAGGGCTCATCCGGACACTTGCCAACCAGCATGTCCAGCTCCGACTTTAGCTTCTCCAGGAAAGAGGTAAAGGCCATTAGGATACAAGTAGGAAAAAGAAAGAGGGAGCCCAGCTAGGTCTTCCTGCCCCAGGTGGCCACCCAAAAAGCAGAAAGTCCTAGAGTGGAAGGGACTTCCTCTTCAGACAGCACTGGTGGATGGGCTGATGAAAAGATGAGATCTCATCTGGTAGAGTCTGAGTCAGCCCCAAGGGGTGAACCCCCAGCACCCATCCTTCTACTTTTCTAGTGCTGAAAATTTTTATATCCTCTGTCTTTCCTTCACCTTTCCCCTGTAAAGTCTGCCTGCCACCCACCTTGTGCAGCAATATGTGAGTTCTCACCTGGCAAGTTGGGAGGGGTCCCCGGGACTGAGGATGTGACATCATCCCACCACGAGTAGAGTCATGAGGACCACAGGGCTGGACCCCAAAGGAAGGTGAGGGCCCCTTTTGATGATTTATCTGGGGTGGGAATCCCAGAGATGGGCTGCAAAGGAGAAGAGGTGGCTGAAGACAAAGTGTCAGGAGTCCTTGGACTATTTAGAGGGCTTATTTATTTATTTATTTATTTATTGCAGTGCTAGGGATTGAACCCAGAGACATTCTACCTCTGAGCTACATACCCAGCCTGATTTTTTTTTTCTTTTTTCTTTTTTTGGTGGGACTGGGGATTGAGCCCTTTTCCGGGCTACACTCTTAGATCTATTTTATATTTTTATTTGGAAACAGGGTCTTAAGCCAGAGAGGCTGGCTTCAAGCCTGCGCGATCCTCCTGTCTCCATCTCCCAAGCGCAGGGATTACAAGTGCGTGCCACCACGCCCGGCTTTTATTCTTTATTTTGAAATAGGGTTTTACGAGGTTGATGAGAGTCTCACTAATTGCTAAGGCTGTCCTCGAATCTGCAATCCTCCTGTCTCAGCCTCCCAAGTACTGGGATTACAAGCGTGTGCCACCATGCCCGGCTATTCTTTATTTTATTATTATTATTATTTTTTTTTATTATTTGGTGGTACTGGGGTTCCTGGAAGCCCGTCTATCTCCGGGCTACACTCCAAGACCTATTTTATTTTTGGAAACAGGGTTTCCTAAACCAGCGCGGCTGGCTTCGAACCTGCGCGATCCTCCTGTCTCTGCCTCCCAAACGCGGGGATTACAAGCGTGCGCCACCACGCCCGGCCTTTATTTTTTGAAACAGGTTCTCACTAAGTGTCAAAGGGCATCCCTAAGTAGCAGAGGCTGGCCGCAAACCTGCAATCCTCCTGTCTCAGCCTCCCAAGTACTAGGATTACAAGTACGTGCAACCGCACTCAGCTAGTGTTTCTGAGAAGCTTGGTGAGGCATCCCCAGGGAAGTTATGAGGAGGATTTCAAAACCTCTGAAGTAGCGATAAAGATTCAAATTGGTTTGGGAGTTTGGAAGGCTTAAGGCTTCTGTGTGTGTGTGTGTGTGTGTGTGTGTGTGTGTGTGTGTGTGTGTGTGTTACCGGGGATTGAATTCTAAGGCATTCTACCTCTGAGCTACACCCCCAGCACTATTTTAAAATTCATTATCATTATTATTATTATTATTATTATTATTATTAATTATTATTTTGCAGTACGGGGGATTGACCCCAAGGGCATTCTATCTCCAAGCTACACCCCCCTCAGCACTATTTTTTATTCTTTTATTTTGAAACAAGGTCTCATGAAGTTTCAGAGGCCTCACTAAGTAGCTGAGGCTATCCACAAACCTGTGATCCTCCTGTCTCAGCCTCCCAAGTATTGGGATTACAAGTGTGCACCATCATGCCTTAATGTGTTCCAGAAGGAGTCTTAGGGGCCTCTTGGGCTGGGGCTATCTGTACCTCATGGTGCCAATGGAGAGATGGCCATAAGAGCCTCCTGGAGATGTGCAACGGGAGTTGATGAAGGCCACCAGGGAGCTGGGTGAAGTTCGGATAACTGTCTGCAGGTCCAGGCTGGCGTCCGACAGAGGTGAGATAGAGAGTGCCCGCTTCTTAGTCAATTTGACCGTACTCCGGGGAGTAGGAAAGAGTGGCCCTGGGGCAGGAGTCAGAGGAGATAGATATGGAAAAGAGATATGGTCCTGACTTTCAGCAAAAAAAAAAAAAAAAAAATGATACTGGACTCTGCTTTGCCCTACGGATCCCATCTGTAACCAACGACTCGATTGTTCTCAGACTCCTCACATCTCTGAGCATTTCCTCCTCCAAGTTAAATCCCTGCCCTCCCGCTCTCTCCTTTGGAATGAGTCCCAGAGGGGCAGTGAGGGAAGAGGTGTTGCCTGAGCCTCACCCTCGGTGCAGCTGTTGGTCTCTCTGGCTGGTCCGTAGCTGGGGGGGCCTGACATGAGGTTGCTTTGGTGGCAGAAAGGCAGACTAGACAGTCCTAGAAAAGAATGCGAGCTGGAGCGGAGGATGGGAATCAAAGACACCGGTCTCACCTTGAAACCTCAGGTGAGACCTGATCCCAGACTCCAAGCCTAAAAAGGACACGGAGTCAAAAATCTTTCTCTAGACAGGAAATTGGCATGGGGCCGGGGATGCTGAGAGGATCCTGGAGCTGGGTGAGATAACTACCAAGTCCTAAAGGACAGAGATTGGTAAATACACTGACCTTCTGTCCCCATGCTGGAGGCCCCTTGACCAGGGAGTGGCCGAAGACAGCAGGGCTCAACATAGCTACTGACTGGCGGTGGGGTCATCGAGTTGAACATGGTGTTTCAGAGGAGGGTGTGGGGATACTGCAGAAGAAGATAGATCTGCAAGTTATAAAGATGGAGAGAGAAACAGGTCAGATGACAATCTCAGGCACTGAGACCCGGCCTCATGCCCCCAGCACATCTAAAACACTGGTCATGGAAATCAAGTTGAAAAGAGTTATCACTCAGCCACAAAAGAAGTAAAGAGAAATATACCAAGCCAGGCGTGGTGTTGCATACTTGTAATCCTAGTTCTTGAGAAGCTGAGACAGGAAGATCTAGGTTTAAGGCCAACTTCAGTGACTTAGTGAGACCTTCAGCAATTTTTTTCTATTTCTTTCTTTCTTTTCTTTTTTTTCTTTTTTGGTGGTACTGGGGATGGAACCCTTCTACCTCTGGGCTACACTCCCAGACGTATTTTATATTTGGAAACAAGGTCTCTTAAGCCAGCAAGGCTGGCTTCGAACTTGCGCGATCCTCCTGTCTCCGCCTCCCAAGCCTGGGGATTACAAGCGTGGGCCACCACGCCCGGCTAGACCCTCAGCAATTTAGCGAGACCCTGTTTCTTTTCTTTTCTTCTCTCCCCCCCCCCTTTTTGGTGATACTGGGGATGGAACCCAGTTACTTTCTACCTCAGAGATACACCCCCAGCCCTATTTTATGCATGTATGTATGTATGTATGTATGTATTTGCTTATTTGTTTTTGTGGAACTGAGAATTGAACTCAGGGACATTCTACCTCTGAGCTACATCCCTAGCCAGATTTTATTTTTATTTTGAAACAAGGTCTCACTAGTGTGATGAGAGTTTCACTACTTGCTGAGGCTGTCCTTAAACCTGCCATTCTCCTGTCTTAGCCTCCCAAGTACTGGGATTATTATTTATTTATTTTGAGGGGCATTCAACCTCCAAGATATACCCCCTACCCTATTTTTTATTCTTTATTTTGAAACCGGGTCTCACTAAGTTGCAGAGGGCCTCACTAAGTAGCTGAGGCTGTCCACGAACTGCGATCCTTCGGTCTCAACCTCCCGAATGCTGGGATTACAAGCGTGCGCCACCACACCCAGCCAAGTACTGGGACTATAAGATGTTCTAGCATGCCCATCCAAGACCCTCTTTCAAGATAAAAAATTAGCTGGGTATGGTGGTGTTCGTTTATAACCCCAGTACTTGAGAGGCTGAGACAGGAGGATTGCAGGTTCGAGATTAGCCTCAGCAAATTAGTGAGATTCAAAAACCTAATGAGACTCTGTTTCAAAATAAAAAATAAAAATGGAGCCAGAAGTGGTGGCCCACACTTGTAATTGTAGTACTTGGGAGGCTCAGACAGGAGGATAACAGGTTTTCAGCCAACCCCAGCTACTTAGTGAAACCCTCCACAACTTAGTGAAGACCCTATTTCCAAATAAATTATAAAATAGGTCTGGGAGTGTAGTCCGAAGGTAGAAAAGCCCCTGGGTTCCACATCCAGTACCACCAAAAAATAAAAAATAAAAATAAATAAAATAAAGAATAAAAGGTAGGGCTAGAGATGTGGCACAGAAGTAGAATGCCAAGCCAGGCGTGGTGGTGCATGCTTGTAATCCCAGAGTTTGGGAGGCTGAGACAGAAGGACTGCACAGGTTCGAAGCCAGCCTCAGCTACTTAAGCCCTTTGCAACTCAGTGAGACCCTGTTTCAAAATAAAGAATAAAAAAAATAGGGCTGGGGGTGTCGCTCAGAGGTAGAATGCCCCTGGGTTTCAACCCAGTACTGCAATAAAAAAAAAAATGCTGGGCATGGTGGCACACCCTTGTAATCCCTGGGCTTGGGAGGCGGAGACAGCAGGATCCCTCAGGTTTGAAGCCAGCCTTGCTGGTTTAGGAGACCCTGTTTCCAAATAAAAATTATAAAATAGGTCTGGAAGCCCGGCGTGGTGGTTCATGCTTGTAATTTCAGCATTCGGGAGGCTGAGACCTGGAGGATCACGGTTCGCGGACAGCCTCAGCTACTTAGTGAGGCCCTCTGCAACACAGTGAGACCCGGTTTCAAAATAAAGGATAAAAAGATAGGGCAGGGGGTGTAGCTCAGAGGTCAAATGCCCCTGGGTTCCATTCCAAGACTCGCAAAATAAAATAAAATAAAAATAAATTAAATAAATAAAATAGGTCTGGGAGTGTAGCCCAGAGGTAGAAGGGTTTCCAGGAACCCCAGTACCACCAAAGAAGAAGAAGAAGAAGAAGAAGAAGAAGAAGAAGAAGAAGAAGAAGAAGAAGAAGAAGAAATAATAGAATGCCCCCAGGTTCAATCCCAGATCTGCAAAAAATAAAAAATAAAAATGGGGCTAAGAAGTTAAGTGGCCCTGAGTTCAATCCCCAGCACCAAAAAAGTAATCATTAAAATAAACAAATCAAAATAAAAAGAGCTGAGAGTATAGCTCACATGGAGACCCCCCCTCTTCCTGGGGTCAATTGCCAGAGCCAAAAAATAAAAATAGAAAAAGGTGGTCTGAGGGTGCAGCTGGGAGGTAGAATGCCCCTGGGTTCAATCCCCACTACCCATGCCTCCCCCCAAAAGAGAAGTATCTCAAAGAAAAAGAAGCTGTCTTGTAGTCTTGGGATCTTTTTGGGAACTGGGTAGGGGTACTCTACCTCCAAGATACATGCCTAGCCCTATTATTTATTTATTTATTTGGTGGTACTGGGGTTCCTAGAAGCCCTTCTACCTCCGGGCTACACTCCCAGACCTATTTTATATTATTTTTATTTGGAAACAGGGTCTCCTAAGTCATGGCGCGCGGCTGGCATCTCCTAACCTACGCAATCCTCCTGTCTCCGCCTCCCAAGTGCGGGGATTACAAGCGTGCGCCACCACGCCCGGCTATTCTTTATTTTAAAACAGGGTCTCACTAAGTTGCAGAGGGCCTCACTAAGTAGCTGAGGCTGGCCCCGAACCTGTGATCCTCTTGTCTCACCTCCCAAGTACTGAGATTACAAGTGTGTGCCACCACGCCTGGCTGGCTTCAAGTGATTTCAATGCCATGGGCCCTCTGCTTTTTAGTGCTCCAACCATGGGCCAGCGCTCGCTCTCTCTCTCTCTCTCTCTCTCTCTCTCTCTCTCGTTAGTGGGGATGGAAACCAAGGGGTCATTATACCTCAAAACGACATCCCCAGCCCTATTTTTTTAGTCTTTTTATTTTTGAAGCAGGGTCTCACTAAGTTGCAAAGGGCCTCACTAAGTAGCTGAGGCTGTCAGCCAACTGCGATCCTCCAGTCTCAGCCTCTCAAATGCTCCACCACGCCCGGCTTCATGGGCCAGCTTTGAGGAGAGAGATGGGGGACTCATGTGGAAACTCAGACTTCATGCAATGGGCTGCTGTGTCTGACAGCTGGTCCCTTCGCTTGCTTCAGACCAGGAACAGCCCACCTGCAATCTCTCCCGTGCCCAGCAGAGGGAGCCTTCACCACAGTTCTGACAGGCTGATGGGGCCAGGATGTAGCATAAATGATCAATCTGTCCTCGCATAGACAGAAAACTGTGTGTAGGAGGGAGTAAGGTTTCCGAAGGGAGCCTCTATAGGATCTGGTACAAAGGATGGAAGCTGATGTCATTCTGAGGTAGTTTAGATCTGGGCCCTTTTGGTCTCTATTTTTGGGGAACAGGAACTGTTAGAAAAAGCTTACGAGAGTGTAAAGAACAAAAGTCATCATCTATTAGAAAGGAGTAATGAGGCAGAAAAGGGTGCTGCGGTCGGCTTTCCTCCTCAAACTCCAGTTCGTAATCCTTCTCGGGTTTTCCAGTCTCCCGAGAGCGAGGGTGGGGTGGGGTGGGGCGGGGTAGGGTGGAGAACGACCGGGAGCGGGCCGGCCAGCGCGGTGGGTGATCCCGGGATGCTGGGATTTAGGGTGAGGGCGGGGTAAAATGGGGAGCGGAACCCGGACCCTACGACCCAGCCCGAGCCCCGCAGCTCAGGCTGTACCCTTCTTAACTCCTCCTTTTCCAGTCGCGATCCAGATCCCCCACCCAAGACCTCCCAACTCGACCTTGGCACTAAAGTTGGGGGCGGGGGGCACAGCTGGCTGGCAGCTGGATGAGGGGGGCACTTCTCCCGCCTCCTTCCTCTATGACTCACCCAGGGGAAGGAGGCGGGCTCGCAAACGACCCCCCAAACACTAGAGCGACTCCCCCAAGCGTGCCTTCTCCTGCCCCACTGTCCGGCCGCCGAGAAGTGGCGATGGAAATGGGGCGACATCCCTCTTCGCCCACGCGTGCTACGGCCCACCCACGTCTCCCGACTCACTATAAAAGGAAAAGGCCGCTAGCTTTTCCAGCTTCGTTAAAGTTTTTCTGGGGTATGGATAAGAGTGCGGGATGCGGCAGGGGGCCCCTAGAGTTCCCCTGCCGGGTCCCTGAATCATCTTCGGTGTCTCGGCATTTTGAGGAGTCCTCTTCGTACCCCCGCTCCCCAACTCCCAGGAGTCGGCCCCGCCCCCTTCTCCGGGTCCCGCCTTCCCCGCCCCCGTGCCTCCTCGGCCCACCCAAGTCGCCGCCGCAGGCTCTGGCTGCAGACGGCTCCGCTTCCCCCGCCCGCCCGCCCCAGGAGCCCAGTCGAGCGAGCAGTGGTGTGTGTGGGGGGGACACATTCTTCCCTCCTCCTCTCAGCGCATCCTGAAAGCAGGCAGAGGCGCCCGGGGGGGGGGGCACTACTGGAGAGTGGCGGTCCCCGCGGTGGGTGGGAAGGAAAGTTGAATTCAGAAACTTTAGAGTGAGTGAGTGAGTGAGTGGGTAAATAAGGCGCGGGTGGGGAGGAGGACACCTCAGGTTCGAGGGTATCCCAGCCGGCTTCCTAAGGGTTAACCCTTCCAGACCCCCGGGAACCCCCTAGTGACGTCAAGGGCGGGGTCTGAGTGGTCGAGCGGGGATGCCGCGGAGATAATGGGGGGGGGTCCCTCTGGACCCCGCCCCCTAGGCAAAACCACCCCATTCCGGTCCTTCTATCTTCCCCAAGAAACCTCCCAGCCTTCTCCCTCTACTGGAAGGAAGGACCTATCCATAAAGACCTCAGTTCTCTAGTCCCCTAAAACCCTCAGTCTCTAAGGGGTCCCCTTTCCCTAATCCTGTGCCTAAAGCTATCTGCCCGGGGCTGATTGTTTCGGGGTCATGGGGCCTGAAAGAGGCTTCAGAGCGGGGAGTAAGGGCAGGCAGGGTGGTCTGAGCCAGAGGAGGGGCCTCGGTCCCCAGCTCCCGTTTGGGCGGGGGGCCAACGGCGATACACAGGCCGGCAGTAGCCAGTGGTCCCGCCCAGCCCCAGTAGGGGTCTCCCTGCGGCTGGCTCTAGCTGCCCCGGTGGTCCTAAGGTCAGAGGGTCAAGACAAGGTCTCCCCAACTCCTCCTTAGGTCCCTGCCCACAGTCCCGTGGAATCCACAATTCCTGGGGTTTTTCTAAGGCCTAGGCTACACCTTGGAGATCCTCGCCAGTTCCCTTCCTAGTCCTGAATGCTCTCCTTCCCCCCCCCCCCAACGCAGCATCCGCAGGCACATCTGTCACAAGACAGGTCAGAGGTCTAAGCCCTGCTGGCCCCCAGTGGTTTTGTAGCGGCTCACACACCCCCTGTCCCCACCCCACCTAGAGCTCCCTCCTTTGCGGTCGGTCCCCTCCTCACAAACGCTGACGTCTTCCAGCCTGGCGCTCAGAGACAAACACCTGGACTTCTCTCTCTCACGCAGACCTCTGGTCATCCCAACACCCTCTTCACCCCCAACTCATGAAAGAAAGATGTTTCTAAGATGTGGGAGAAGCAGAGACAAAGAGACCCAGGATTGCCTGAGACAGACAGCAGACTGTCAGACCAAACAGAGGAGACAGAAAAGGAGATGCGAAAGAAAAAACTCTTCAAACTTTCCCATCTCTCACCCCAGTCTCTCCCACCCCATTTTGCCTCTGCGCCCCAGGTCTCCCTCTGGGCTAGGATGAGTCCCTCGGCCGCAGAGCATCCCCTGCGGCCCCTCCCCCACCGCTCCCAGGTGGTCCCCCGCCAGCCCCCCTTCTCACCTTCGTCTGGGCGCCGGGCTCGGGATGCACGGTCCAGGGCTGGAGTCTGGGCTGGGGGGTGTGCGGTGGGGAGGGGGGGCTGACAAGGCCACGGCGGCGCAGCCTCAGTGCCACCCCCACCCCCCCAACCTGGCCCCCAGCCCTCCCGCCGGCCCAGCCCGCCGGGCCGCAAGCCGGGACCACCCGCGAGAAGCGCAAACTTTTTTTTCCTTTTGCAAAAACTTTTTCTCGCTCCAACCGCTGGCGCGCCGCCGCTCTTCCCGCTCGCCCCTCACCTCCCTTCTATTTCCCTCCCTCTTGCTGTTCTGGAAGATGAGATGGGGTGGCTGGAAACGAGAGAGGGGGTGCCCGGCTTATTGCACCCCCAGGACCCCCAGGATCCTCCCCCTCCCTTGAGGGACCCTATACTGCCTCCCCCCCCCCTCGCCCGGTGGAACACGCTGCTGCTAGTGGGCAGGAAATCCAGGCATGGATTCATGGATCGGCCGTCCACGAAAAGGCCCTGAACCAGAGCCAGGAAAACACTGTGAGGCAGAGGAAGACTGCAAAGTTCATCAGAGAGAGAGAGAGAGAGAGAGAGAGAGAGAGAGAGAGAGAGAGAGAGAGAGAGACCGCGCGCGCAAAGGACATTGAAGGTAGGGTCGTCCACTTTGGTGTGCTGCTACCTTCTGGTCTACCAGTCTCACACTTTGGATGGAACTGGGAGGAGTTGGGGGTTTGGGCAAACTCAGTTGAGGGGTTACGGCTGCGGCGGAAGATTAGGGATCTACGGAGCATAAAAGGGAGAAACAGTGCCTGGAGCTCTGGATGCAGGGTTTGTGGCCACACGGTCACTAAGGAGACCTGGGTCTGAAGCACCTTTCCCGAGGACCACCGCTCTCCATCTCCAAACTCCAAAGACTGTCTCCACCTCCGCACCTATCGCGACCGCCGTTTGTGCTCTGTCGAGCTTTGTGCTCCCTCTGCTGGCCATCCTGGCGCATGACACCCTCTTCGAGTCTAATCAAATGCTGAGTCCAGGAACTGAAGGAAACTTGACAGGTTCCCCCTACCCCAAGCCGGGTTAGAAGCCCAGGGAGCCCAGGGAAACGAAGGGAGCACTGGTGGAGGCTGCTAGCGCCCAGTTGTGGTGCCTGACAAGGGGAAAAAGGGGGTGTCCTGTCCCTTTGGATTTGTGTTGCCATGGTGACCGGAAGCAGGGGAGGGGGTAGCTATTTCAGTCTCTGACCTTTCTGAGAAAGAAGAGAAAGCACGGTGGGAGAAAGAAGTCCTTTTCCCTTTCTGTCACCCCTCAGAAAGACCTCCCACATCTTGGCTTTGCTTCTAAGGACCACCTCCTTGGGCCTGGAAGGTTAGTGGGTTAACTGCTCAATCTAGCATCGAGTGGGAGAAAAGATGAAGCTAGGGCATATCTGGGGCTCTAGAAATATAAATAGTAACTCTGGAGGTAGGAACAGATAAGGAGCCCTGTTGGAACCCCCCCATAACTGACCCAGAGCACTTACACCCAGAAAGTCAGGGACCTGCACCCAGCTCAGGGTGCCCAACAATAATTGAGGAAGATGGGACCCTATATGTGATATGCTCCTGTCCAAGATATGCCCTTCTTCCAGAAGAGCTCTAAAAGAACACACTATGGATCGGTGTTTCTTAAACTTTTTGGTTTTAAGGCCCTACTATATTGTGTGTGTGCATGTGTGTGCATGTGTGTTTGTGGTACTGGGGATTTAAATACTCAAGGATTTTCTAGTTCTGAGCTACAACTTCAGCCTTATTTTATTTTTTATTTTGTAACAAAACCTGCCAGGCATGGTGACACATGCTTGCAATCCCAGTACTTGGGACAGGAGGATCCCAGGTTTGCAGCTAGCCTCAGCAACTTGTGAGGCTCTCCGCAACTTATTGAGACCCTGTTTCAAGGTATAGAATAAAAAAAATACGGCTGGGGGTGTAGTTCAGAGATAGAATGTCCCTGGGTTTAATTCCTGGTACTGGAAAGAAAGAAAGAAAGAAAGAAAGAAAGAAAGAAAGAAAGAAAGAAAGAAAGAGAAAAGAAACAAATCAGGGTCTCACTACATTGTAGAGGGTCTCTCTAGGCTGCTGAAACTGGCTTCAAACTGTGATTGCCCTGTCACAACCTCCCAAGTACTGGAATTACAGGTATGTACTACCATGTTCAGTTAGAACTCCTCTTTATCCTTAAAAATTATTGCTTAGCTGGGTGTGGTAGTACACACGTGTAATCCTAATACTTGGGAAGTTGAGATAGGAGAATTTCAGGTTCAAGGACAACATCAGCAACGTAGCAAGACTCTCAGAAGACACTGTTATAGAGAACAAAGGGAAGAAAGAAAGAACAGAAGGAAGAAGGAGAAAGAAAGGTTGGGAGTTTAGCTCAGTGGTAGAACGCCTCTGGGTATAATCCCTAATACCACAAAAAACACACACACCAAAAAAAAATTAGTAAGCTTTTGTAGGTGTCTTCAGATCTATCAGTTCATCATATTAAAATTAAAACTGAAAAATCATGACAAGAATACACAGGTTCACATTCCATTAACAGTGATGTCAGAAAGATGATGTAATCTTATGTCACACTGGAAAACTCCACTGTACAATGTTGAGATACTGAAAATAAAGAAGGCAAGTAACATCTTGGTATTATCAGAAAAGCAAATTTGGCCTTGGGGAAAACCCTTCAAAGGGTTTCAGGGACCTCCCGAAGTCCCCCGACCACACTTTGAGAACCATTATTCTAGACCGTCACCTCACCCATTCTTCATGACTCACACTTTTTTCTCAATTTTATTAGGAAAGTATAAATGTCTCTCCGTTGGGTCCTATCCCCTGAAGAAAAATCAGAGAACTTGTTGGGTTTAGCACCCCTTTTTCCTGACTCCCCTCTTCGGTACTCTCCTAAACACCCTCCCTCGGCACCTTGCCCATCTCCCTCTTGACCCTCCCTTGAAGCACTCAGCAGTCCCTACCCTGGGCCAGCCTGTTCTCCCTGTCCCAAGCCTCCTGGGCCCTCTGCTTCTTCCTTCCCTTCATCGAGGACTTTCTCGAGAAAGACTAAGCAACTTTTTCTGTCTTTCCTTCCTTCCCTCCCCTGCTAGCTTTTGCTATCTTCTCACAGGGCCTAGGGTAGGAAATCATGCTGTCTGAGTACCTTTAGAGGAAGCACTACCTATTTGCCCACACATCAACCAGCGTGCAGCAGGTGTGTCTGGGACAAGAAAGTGCCCATTTGGGTCCCATCAGGGTCAACCCAGTCATACCGCCAGGTGGCCTGTTGGGCTGAGGCATGGATCAGGAAATCTGATTTCTCCAGACACAGATGTGCTTTGCCTGGGAACCCCCAATTGATCTCTTCACTCCAAACCCCCAGATCCTCTTGCTAGCTACAGCCACAGGCCTCTACCACCATATCTGGCACATCCGTCTTGACCACATTTCCATTATGGTCAAGGTAGAGGAGAGAGAGAGGCCTTCGGGCAGTGGGGACACAGCAGGAGGTACCCTCAGGTGAAGGGCTGTTGGCTTTGAGGAGACTGAAGACTGCAGAATGGAAGGACGCTGCGATACCCGGGCTGCCGGCCAGGTGGGGGGGACACTGACCGCTGCAGTAATTCAGCTGGTACCCCTCGGGCTGCAAGATCCAGTCCCGCCATCCCAGTTCCTGGAAGTCTACATAGTGGTCTCGCCTACAGCATAAGGGAGTCTCGGGGTCACAAGTGGGGGTCCTCCTCCTAGTCCGGCCTGTTCCAGGCTCTTTGGCTCGGATCTTAAGCTCCAGGAAGGGTCGCTGGTGTCCCGCTGTGTCCAGAAGCGGCTTCAGTGGACCAACAACTGTGCCGTTGCCTTCCAGGGGTTTGCAGTCGAGCTGGAGTTTCAGAACACCGGACTCCTCACTCCTGAAGCCACTAGAGGGCAGAGTCAAGGCATGCCAGCCCGGGGTAGTCAGCTGGTGCTCAGCCAGGAGGGTCCGGGATCTGCGGAGCCTGCTCCTCGGGCCCCATCGGAAGATCCTCAGGTAAAGACTACCAGGAAGGGTGGGGAGCACGTGCAGCCAGAGGCGGGCGTGGTACAGGCGGTGGGACCCAAGAGTGGACAGGTGGAAGGTGAGCATGGAGCTGCAGGTTGAAGTGGAGGAGTCTGCCCGAAAGACGCAGGAAGGAAAGAGAAATGTGAGCAGTGATGAACCTCCCCTCAGAAGCTCCCCCAAGCCTGCCCACTGCTCTCCCTCACACCGCCTTAAGAAAAAGAAAGGACTTCCTGGTATGTCCACAGTCACTCCCTGCCCTGCTCCTCCTGCCACACCCCACTCCCTCTGCCTCTTCTCCCTCCCCTTCCCTGTCTGCTCTCTGCCTGTCTCTCTCCTCACCCACCTGTGTTGGTAGCAAAACTGATGACCTCTTCCCCGCTCCCTGGAGCCACATTCCCCGGCCGGAGTCTCCGAAGGGCTCTGGTCAGCGCTGCCTGGGGTGGAGGATGGGTTATTCTGGGGCGACTGGTCAGGTGCAGCCCCTCCAGGATTTGCTGCTTGGCTAGCTCCAAGATCAGAGCTCGTTCTGCTTGGGGTGCCAGTGTTGGGCCCCCACAGGAGGGGCAGGCAGATCTTGCATTCTGTGCCCATAGCAGGGCCCACAGCAGCACCGGCCAGAGCTGGACATCAGGGACCCCCATGCTCCTGGTGGACGGCCCTGGTTGGGAGCCTTGTATGGCCGTGGGTCTATTGAGTCTGAGCACGAGGGGGCCAGCGAGGGCTCAGCAGCAGCAGACACCAGTGCCACAGCTACCTGTGACCAAGGGTAGGCCCTGGGACTCAGCAAGGCCGCAAGGATCATCCAATGGATAGCTCTGCTTGACCTTCAGAGTTCATGTGTATTACCAACTGGACCTCTTTAGAGCCAGCTGCCTGGGGCTTCTTCAACTAGTTGCCAGCCGGCAGACCTACCCTCTGAGCCTTAGGATTGGCCAGCTGTGCTGCCCATCAGGCCCCTGCAGGGGGTGGAGGTCCCCCCCTGGAGCTCGGGTTTCACCATCTGGCTGTGGTGGCTTGAGGCAGGGGCATGGGGGGGGGCAATGTGGACACGCATGATGCAAGAAAGAGGATGATTTCACATGCTCAACTCCCAAGGTCTGGACTCAGAGGAGGGACTCCATACGAGCCAGCTGGGAAGGGCAGTTCCCCCATAGGTCCAGCCTTCCCAGTTTGCTCAGCTGCCAGTGCTCCAGCAGTATCTGTGGGACAGCTGTGAGTTCCAGTGTTTATTTCTCTGGGGTCTCTGGGCCACAGGGAGAATTATGGTCTATTTCTAGAACTGGGGCTGGGTCAGCGGTGAGAGGTTAGGGGCGGTAGGAGAACGGAGTACTTTGCTCAGGCCAAGGTGGCAGTACCACGGGACATGGAAGTCACCCCTGACCCTGCCTATGCTGGCTGCCCAGAGTCCAATTGGACTGGTGCGCGATGTGGAGGAGGGCCAGAGCAAGGGCTGGAGGATGTGCTTCTGTGATGTCTGGGGAAACCCAAAGAGGTGGGGGTAATAGTGATGCAACCTCATAGCAGGGCAGAGTCCATCGAGTCTGGCAGAGAGGCATGCGACTCGGATGGGTCAGTACCCGGGCGACTGCTTCTCTTTCAGGGCACTGTAGGAATTGCCTAAATTTGAGGCATCCTAGAAGTGCTGCCAGACCTCTATAAATGGGGTTGGGAAATGGGAGGTTTCTTTATTTTGAAACAGGGTCTCACTAAATGGCTGAGGTCCTTGCTGAGTTGCTGAGGCTAGCTTCCAATCTACGATTCTCCTGTCTCAGCCTCCCAAGTACTGGGATTACAGACCTGTGCCCCAACACCTGGCTTTATTCCATCTTGAGATGAGGTTTTGCTCTGTTGCCTGGGCCAGCCCAGCACTCCTGAGTTCAAGTGATCCTTCTACCTCGGCCTCTTGAGTATCTGGGATTACAGGTGTGTACCACCTCGCCCGGTCCTCGCTGACTTTAATTAGAGGTAGGAGGGACCCTGCAACTTGAATTCAAGAGGAAGAGCCTTGGGCTAGTTTTTCTCTTTCTGCCCCAGTTTCTTCAAGAAGCTGGGGGAGGCGGCAGGGAAGAAACTGTTGGGAAGGAAATGTGATTTGGAAATGTGTTCCTACTCCACTTATCCTTCTCCCTCCATCAAGGGGGTATTAGATCTGGCCCTGGAAAAGGGGTTGCGTCTGGAGGGACAGGCCTCAGTACCACCGGTGTCCACCATGTGGCAGTGCCGTGCCACTGGACAGCAGCTGGCTTATGCTGCTGACCAGAGCTTCCCAGGGACAGGGAAGGGGCTGCTCTGGGAAGCAGAAAGATGGGGCATGTGCCATTCCCTCTCGCTCTGGGGACCCTGTCTCCCCTGCAGAGTCAGGGAAGGGCTGCTTCCTCCGCTGTTCCCCCTCACCACTGCCGGAGAGCAGAGGCTGTCCTCAAGACTGCCTTGCTGCTACCTTTGGTTTTAGACCCCATCACCCTGACACATGGCAGTGGAACTCATTGATGGGTACCAGACACTTCCTAGACACTCGGACACCATGTGGTGAGGGACGAGAAGGGATGCTAAGACCCTCAAAATACTCCTGTGCACTCTGCATTTCTCTCTAGGCCCTGAAACATATTCAAACCCTCTGGTCGGTGCCATCTCCAGCTCCTGGCTTCCTCTCTGTTGCTTGCTGCAGGTGAGTGGCCATCCTCTAGCCCCTGGGGTCTGGAACATGAGACTGAAAATGGAATTGTCGGCCCGTGGTGGTGGTGCCCAAAGGGCTCACCAGGTTGGGGCCAGGAGACAGAGTAAGGAGAAGTAGCAGGGTAGCAGGAAGTGGCTGCGGGAGTCACTGACCCCACCTCTCCACACCCTCTCTGTCAGGTGCCCCCAATTTCCAGCTCTTCCCACCCCCTTCCATATAAACCTGGCCCAGCCCTGCCTCCCACTGGCACTTACGTCAGAACTTCAGCTATAAATACGCTCTTCAGCATCTTAGTCACTTTTCCCAAGAAGTGCTCCCAGGTTATAAATACCCCAGCCATCTGCCTCATTGCCTGCCCTACCACCAACCTGGCTGGGGGCTGGGGTAGCGACAGGTTTGGGGGTGGGTAAGGAAGTAGAAGTGGCAGGAGTACTTATCTGGCCCCGAATGAGAACGGCCTGGAGGAGTCTAGAGGTAGGGGTAAGGCGGCTCAGGAAGAAAATGTTTGGAAGAAGACAGACCCACACTTTCCCCTTTTTACAAAAAGCAGAGCCAAAAAGAAAGGAAATAATATGGATCCTGCGTGCATTTTAAAATACGCTTTTTTGTTCAGCGTGGATTTTTTTTACGCATTGATTTTGATGTTTAAAAATTTTTCATTAAAATATTACTTCTCTTGATTAATTTTTGTGCATTCACCTTAAAAATTTGTCCCCAAGGTAAGCACCTCATTTTGCCTTACTTCAGTTTGGTCCTGGGGCTTGAAAAGGAAGAAAGATCTGGGAGAGAGGTGAAGTAGGGGGACCCTGGAAGATGGGGGAGGGGGAGACATCAGAAACCCTCTTCAGATGAAGGTCTCCACAAGGAAAGGCGGGGCGATTTCTCTGGGTTGTTCAGGAAGCCTCACTGCTCAGACTTGCTGTCCCCCAGGAGGTCACTTTCAGACTTTCTCCTCTAGCATTCCCATTTCAGGGACCTCTTACCCTGCTAGGAAGGGATTATAAACTGAGCAAACACAGACATCACGTTCCCCAAAGGACACGTGGGTTTTGCGCAAACTCGGCCTTGGGCTGCAGACAATATCGACCCCATGGTTCAGGGCTATCCAGCCATAGGGAGGAGGTGGTGGGGGAAGAAGGGCAAAGGTCTAAAGAGGACCGACCCTGCTTCAGGGCAAATGCTACCCTCTCCTCTGCCCAGGCCTTCCTCCTCTTCTTCTGGTCCCCCTCAAAGGCCCTATAGTAGCCACCCATGGAGGTGCACACTTGTAATCCCAGTATTTGGGAGGCTGAGACAAGAGAATTGTGGGTTCAGGATGAGCCTTAGCAACTTTAGTGAGGCTCTAAGTAAAGCCAGGCGTGGTGGTGCACACTTGTAATCCCGGTATTTGGGAGGCTGAGACAGGAGGATCGCGGGTTTGTGGTCAGCCTCAGTTACTTCACGAGGCCCTCTGCAATTAGCGAGACCCTGTTTCAAAATAAAAAAGAATAAAAAAAAATAGGACTGGGGGTGTAGGTTGGAGGTAGAATGGTGCTGCTGGGTTCAATCCCCAGTGCTACAAAAAAGGAGGGAACTGGGGGCATAGTTCAGAGATAGAATGTCCCTGAGTTCATTCCCCAGTACCACAGGGTGGGGATGGGGCTGGGAAAGGCCTTGCCAGTTCTAGCTTCCAGATCGGAATCCTGGCTGCAGCTCTGGGGGTGGCTGAAAGAAAGGCAAGTCAGAGGTCCTGGCAGCCAGCGTAAGCATGCCTCTGCCTCCTGCCACATGCACACCCACGGGGTGTCGGCTCACTTGATGATTGATCATCGATCTGTCTCATCTCTTGGAGCACAAAGGGAAGAGAGGAACATCCAAACCCTACTTTTTTTTCTTTTCTTTTTGTGGCACTGGAGACTGAACTCAGGGGCATTCTACCTCCAAGCCACACCCCTAGCCCTATTTTATTTTAAAATTTGAAACAGGGTCTCACTAAAATGTCAGACTTGCAATCCTCCTGTCTCAGCCTCCTAAGTATTGGTATTATAGGTGTGTGCCATCACATCTGGCTTCAATACTTAGTTTTTTATTAGCTGTGAGATCCTCAAAAGATAGGTCTGGGAGTATAGAAGGGGCCTAAGGATGAAGAGAAGGCAGCCTTGGAGAGGAAGAGGCATAAGTGTGAGATGGATACAGCAACTCAGCTCTGAGGGTCCATGCGAAAGGAGAGCAGAGCAGAGCAGGCTCGGGGCCATCAGGGTGTCAGGCAGGGCCAGGCAGGGGCCGCCTGTGTCATCAGAAGGACCTAGTGAATAATAACAATAATAACTATTATTATTATTATATAATATATTATTATATAATATATATTATTATTATCATTATTATTATTATTTTGTGGCACTGGGGGATGGAACCTACTGGTTGGTGTCACTAGGAATGGAACCTAGGGCATTCTACCTCCAAGCTACATGCCCAGCCCTATATTTTAGTTTTTTATTTTTATTTTTTGAAACAGGCTTTTGCTGAGTTACAAAGAGCCTCACTAAGTAGCTGAGGCCATCCATGAACTGCCATCTCAACATCGTCTCAACATCCTGAATGCTGGGATTACAAGCATGAGCCACCACGCCCGGCTAAAAAATAATAATGATTAAGCCGGGTGTGGTGGCACACGCTTGTAATCCCAGTACTTGGGAAGCTAAGACAGGAGGATCACACAGGTTCAAAGCCAGCCTCAGCTACTTTTTGAGGCTCTCAGCAACTCAGTGAGACCCTGTTTCCAAATAAAATATAAAAAAATTAGGTCTGGGAGTGTAGCCCCTGGATTTCACCCCAAGCACTAATAATAATAATAATAATAATAATAATAATAAATTGTTATTGTTATTTTGCGGCACTGGGATGGAACCCGGGGGCATTCTACCTCTGAGCTATGCTCCTAGCTCTATTTTTTTATTCTTTATTTTGAACCAGGGTCTCACTGAGTTGCAGAGGGCCTCACTAAGTAGCTGAGGCTGGCGCGAACCGTGATCCTCCGGTCTCAGCCTCCCGAATGCTGGGATGACAAGCGTGCGCCACCGCGCCCGGTGTGAAGAATGATTTACAGCGGTGTGGTTCCTTGTTGGTAGAGGCACCAACAAAGAATGCTGAAGCACCAGGAACTAGAAAAGGGAAAGACCATTAGAAATTCATAGTGTTGAAACAGAGTTGTCAGGACCTAGGAAGAACTGGAGCCACGGAAGGGGGTAGCTGGATAGGAGCTCTGGAGGCACAGCGGAGACACAGTTACAGAGAGCCATGGCATGTAGGCAAGTGGGCAGCAGGAATAAGAAAGTCTGATCTTCATATCCTCCTATCCTTTGGTCTCCTGCCTGGGTTTCCCCTGGGTCAAACCCAGAAAGAAGCCAGAGGAGGTGGGAGCTCAGAGGACTTAGCTTAGGCAAGTCAGCCCCAAGGACAGAGCAGGGCAGAAAAGGGCAAAGAATAGATAAGAATGTGCAGAGAGCATGAGCAGCCTACTCAGGCAAGAAAGGAGTAAATGCCTCAAAGCCCAGAATGGGGTGACTGTCACTCTGGAGAACATTAACATAGTCCTTGGTGACTCTTAGGAAGGGCTCTCTAGAGCCAGGAAAGTCAGAGGGAGAGGCTGGGTCAACTCATCCCGGAGTGGGAACCATCAGGTGGAAGGTCAAGGAGGCATCATAGATTACGGAGTTGGTGAAGGGTGAACTCAGAGTGCCTCTGCTTGGGAATAAGATGGCACTGCTCATGGCTGGAGGTGACTTAGAGTCCCTAGAGTAGGGTTTGAGCACGAGGGACATGCAGGATAGATGTGCCCTGGGAGAAAGGGCAAAGGTCATGAAGATGGCAGATAGAGCTCTCCTCAAGTCAGAGGTGGGAGAATTTCCATAGGTTGCTCGGGAAGTGGTGGTCCACATCCTAGACAGAGGCAGGAGGGGGCTCATTCCGTCCTTGGGGAAGGGCACCTCTGCTGCTATGCCACACGTAGACTAACTGCACCCACAGGCCTCTACCACCATGTCAGGTATGTCAGTCTTGACAATGTTGCTGTCCCTGTCATAATAGAGCAGAGACAGGGGGCGACGTGCCGTGGGCACACAGCATGAGCCCCCTCCGGCGGTGCCAGCAGCTGTGTTGGCTTTGAGCAGATTGAGCACTGCAGTGTGGAAGGAGGCAGCAATGCCAGGCATGCCTGCCACATGTAATGGGCACTGCCCCGTGCAGAAGTTCATCGCGTAGCCCTCAGGCTGGATGATCCAGTCGTGCCAGCCAATCTCACGGAAGTCTACAAAGAACTCTTGTCGACAGCACATCCTGGACCCTCCCTGGCAGTCGATGCCTCTTCGGCGAACCCGGTGCTTGCCCCCAGCTCTTACCCGGGCGGATACAAAAGGCCTATGGAAAGCACCCCCTAGCACGACTGAGCTTGGGGCTACCTGGCCTTCAGGTACTAGCTCCAGAGTAAGGTGCCCCTTGCTGCAGGCAGCCTGAGCTTCAGGCCCCAGGATGAGCTGGTACCAGCCAGTGGCAGCCACCTCCAGCAGGTACTGAGTAGCCAAGGTGAGGTTGGTGTCACGTGGGCTCAGCACAAGAACCCTCACGTTGGTAGACCAGGTAGCATTGGGAGGAAGCTGTATAAAGAACATGAGGCTGGCCTGCTGGATCTCCATACCACCAGTTCTATCAGAGGAGAAGTGGAAATCAAGATGAGTCTGGTTGATGTTGGAGAGGCCTGTGGACACAAGAAGCCCCAGTCACTGCGACCTTCTAAGTGTTGATACTACCAGCTACCTCTCTATTTTCAGCATTCTTGAACTCTCTTGTAGCTCTTGCCACTTGAATATGTCCCTTAAAGTTCATGTGTTAGAAAGGTCATCTCCATGGCAGTAGTGTTGGGAGGTGGGGCCTACTGTGAAGTATTTGAGTCACGGAGATCAAATCCCTCATATTGATTAATGAACTTATTAAAGGAATAGGTGCCACATAAAGAGATGAGTTTATGACCCACCCACCTGCTTGCCTTCTCTGTCCCTCCATCATGGAAAAGTAACAAGAAGATCCTCACAGGTTGGGTGTTTTAGCATATGCTTGTAATCCAGTACTTGGGAGGGTGAGACAGGAGGATCACAGGTTTGCAGCTAGCCTCAGCTACTTAAGTGAGGCCCTCTACAACTTAGTCAGACCTTGTTTCAAAATAAGGAATAAAAAGTAGGGCTGGGGTATAGCTCGGAAGTAGAATGCCCCTGGGTTCAATTCCCAGTATCAAAAATAAAAAATAAAAATAAAAAAATCTCCAGTATCAAAAAAGAAAAGAAAAGAAAAAAAGAATGTCCTCACTGATACTGGCCCCTTGACCTTGGGCTTCCTAGCCTCCAGAACCATGAGCTAACAAATGTATGTTTATTATAAATTATGCCATAGGTGGTATTCTATTACAGCACCACAAAATGAACTAAGAACATTGGTAATGAGAGTGGGCTATTGCTATAACAAATACCTGAAAATGTGAAAATGGCTTTGGAACTGGTTCATGGTAGAGAGTGGAAGAGTTTGGAACAGGTTAGGAAAAGCCTAAACTAGCCAGGTGTGGTGGCACACACCTGTAAACCCAGTACTTGGGAGATTAAGACAGGAGGATTGAGACCCTATTCCCACATAAAAAATAATATAGAGCTGGGGGTATAGCTCAGAGGTAGAATGCACCCTAGGTTCAAATTCTACTACCACATACACATACACACAAAAAATGAAAGAAGGAAGGAAGGAAGGAAGGAAGGAAGGAAGGAAGGAAGGAAGGAAAGAAAGAAAGAAAGAAAGAAAGAAAGAAAGAAAGAAAGAAAGAGCCTAGACTCCCTGCCATGAATACATGAAAAAAGTATTAAAGGCAATTCTGGGGAGGACTCAGAAGAAGAGGATCACACAGGGCAAATCTGACACTTTTTAGAGATTACTTAAGTGGTCGTGATTAGAATGTTGGTAGAAACATGGATGGGAAAAACAAGTTTGATGAGGTCTCAGGTAGAAATAAGGACTATCTTACTGGAAACTGGAGTAAAGATCCTCCTCGATACAAAGCCACAAAAATCTCGGCTCTGCTGTGTTCAGGTCCTAGAGCTTTATTGGAGGCAGAAATTAAAAGTGATGAGTTTGGGGCTGGAGGCAGTGGCACACGCCTATAATTCCAGTACTTGAGATGCTAAAACAGGAGGGTCATAGGTTTGCAGCCAGCCTCAGAAACCTTGTGAGGCCCTCCTCAACTAAGTGAGACTCTGTTTCAAAATAAAGCATTTAAAAAATAGGACTGGGGGTGTACCTTGGAAATAGAATGCCCCTTGTTCAATTCTCAATATTGCAAAAATAAAATAAAATAAAATAAACAATAAGCCAGGCATGGTGTCGCATGCTTGTAATCCCAATACTTGGGAGATTGAGATAGGAGTATTGCAGGTTCGAAGCCAGCCTCAGCAACTTAGTGGGGCTCTCAGCAATATAGAGAGACCCTGTTTCAACATAAAAAATAAAATAGGAATAGGGGTATAGTCAAGAGGTAGAAGGACCCTGGGTTCAGTCTCCAGGACCACAAAAATAATAAGGAAAGGAAGGAAGGAAGGAAGGAAGGAAGGAAGGAAGGAAGGAAGGAAGGAAAATAGGGTTGGGGGTGTGGCTCAGAGGTAGACTGTCCCTCGGTTCTATCCCCAGTACCACACACAAAAATAAATAAATAAATAAATAAATAAATAAATAAATAAATAATTTAGCCAGGTGTGGAGGTGCATGCTTGTAATCCCAGCATTTGGGAGGCTGAGACAGTAAGATTGTCATTCATGGACAGCCTCAGCTACTTAGTGAGGCTCTTTGCAACTCAGTGAAAAAAGAGGGGGCTAGGGGTTAACTTGGATGTAGAATGCACTGGGGTTCAATCTCCAGCACCACAAAAATAAATAAAATAAAATAGGGCTAGGGGTATAATAGCTTGAAAGTATAATACCCCTGGACATATATCTAATACCCCTGGGTATACCACCAAACCAAATAAAACAAAACCAAGAACCAAATAATCAAAAAACAGACTCTCTTAGGGCTGGTTGTACAGCTCAGTAGAGTGCTTGCCTAGTGTGTGCAAGGCTCTGGATTTGATCCTCAGTACCACAGAAAGGGGAAAAAAAGTCTATGTTTTTAGCTGGTATGTCATACTAATAAATAACCAAAACAGCTAGGTACGGTGGCACATACAGGTAATGCCAGTACTTGGGAGGCTGAGACAGAAGGATCACAGGCCAGCCTCAGCAATTTAGTGAGACCCTGTTTCACAATAAAAAATAAATAAATAAAGCCAGTGTGGTAGCACATGCCTATAATCCCAGTACTTGGAAGGCTGAGACAGGAGGAACACAGGCTCAAGGACAGCCTCAGCAAGGAGGTGAGGCTCTTTGCAGCCTAGCAAGACCCTATTTCAAAATAAAAATAGAAAAAAAAAAAAGGGCTGGGATGTAGCTTGGACGTAGAATACCTCTGGATTCAATCTCCACTACCAAAATAAAATAAATAGATAAATAATAAAATAAAATTGGGGTGGGAGTGTAGCTCAGAGACAGAATACCCTTGAATTCAATTTCCAGTATACCCCAAATTAGATAAATAACAACAACTTCATAAAACAAAAAACAAAAACACATGAGTGCCGGGCGTGGTGGCACACGCTTGTAATCCCAGCATTCGGGAGGCTGAGACGGGAGAATCGCGGTTCGCGGACAGCCTCAGCTACTTAGTGAGGCCCTCCGCAACTCAGTGAGACCCGGTTTCAAAACAAAGAATAAAAAATAGGGCAGGGGCTGTAGCTCAGAGGTCGAATGACCCTGGGTTCCATCCCCAGACCTGCAAAAAACAAAAACAAAAACAAAAACAAAAAACATGAAATAGAAGTTAGTATCAGAAGTGAGATGCTAACATGACAAAAATTTAAAATATGTAGCAGTGCTTTGAGACTGTCCAGCAGAGGTTAGAAGGATAGGGAAGAGATTATTAACGAAGGCAGAAGAACCATGAGGAAATTGTTATTAAAAGCTGGAGAAAGAAGAACCTGAGTTATGTATTGGCTATCACCTATGGTAACTTGGAAGCCAAAAATGATATCTAACAAAGTTGTGAATTTAGCTAGAGATATTTCCAGGCAGAATAGTGAAAATGCCAATTAGCTTATTTTAGCTGCCTATGATAAGACATTTCAGGGGAGAGATAAACCAAAAAAAAAGAAGAAGAAAAAGGAACTGTTCAGTTTTCAAGCAGAATTAGAGAAAATATTTCTAATAGGACTTGATACATTGAAAATTAAAACTTTTGTTTCTTCTTTGTCTGACAAAGGCTCTCAAAGTAAGAAAAGACCTCAGGACAAAAATCAAATCCAGTCAGGTGTGGTGGTGCACACTTGTAATCCCAGCATTTGGAACGCTTGAGACCGGAGGATTCGTGGTGCACGGCCAGCCTCAGCTACTACTTAGTGAGGCCCTCTGCAACTCAGTGAGACCCTGTTTCAAAATAAAGAATAAAAAATAGGGCAGGGGGTGTAGCTCGGAGGTAGAATGCCCCTGGGTTCAATCCCCAGTAGCACACACACACACACACACACACACACACACAAAAAAAAAAAAAAAAGAATAAAAAATATGGCTCGGGTGTAGATTGGTGATAGAATGCCCCTGGGTTCCATCCCAAGTAGCACGCGCACACACACACACACCCCAAATCCAGGCACTGCCAGTGAGTGAAATGTGGCCTTCAAATTAAGACGAGAGTAAATAAAAAGGTCAGTTGTTAAACCCTTCATTAAGACCTAACATATTGTTGAGATCTACAATTTAAGGTCATGTTCTATAATCCTCTCAACTAGACAAAAGCGCTTCTAAGAATCTTCAAGATGTGGTCCCATGACACTGACTTTAGCCTAAATAAGTGTTTGTCTTGACAGAGTACAGTGCCTTTTGTCTACGTGAATAGACTACAATTCATTATTTAAGGAGCCCATGGAATGAATACACACACACACACACACACACACACACACACACACACACTCCAAGCCCTATTTATTAAAAAAAAAAAATATAGGGTCTTGCCAAGTATGGTGGTGCATGCTTGTAATTCTAGTACTTGGGAAGTTGACACAGGAAGATCACAGGTCCGCAGCCAGCTTCAGGAAATAATGAGACGTTGATTAACCTAGCAAGACCCTGTCTCAAAATAAAAATAAAATGGAGCTCAGGGGCCAGGTGTGGTGGCGCACGCTTGTAATCCCCGCGCTTGGGAGGCTGAGAAAGGAGGATTATGCAGGTTCAAAGCCAGCCTCAGCTACTGAGTGAGGCTCTCAGCAACTTAGTGAGACCCTGTTTCCAAATAAAATATAAAATAGGTCTGGGAGTATAGCTCAGAGGTAGAAAGCCTCTGGGTTCCACCCCCAGTACCACACACACACACACACACACACACACACACACACAGTAGCTCAGGGAATAGCTCAGAAATAAAATGCCCCTGTGTTTAATCTTCATCCCCCCCCACAAAACAAACAAACAAAAAAACCCACAGGGTCTTGCTAAATTACTACCCACTAATCTCAAACCAGGTATCCTTCTGTTTCTGCAACCCAACTACTGAAATTATAGACATGTGCCACCATGCCCGACTCCCGCAGGATTGTTTTGTTTTGTTTCGTGCTAAGGATTGAACCCTGGGGCATTCTACCTCTGAGCTACACCCCCAGTTCATTTTTTATTTTATTTAATTAATTAATTAAATAATTATTTTCATATGTGGTACTGGGGATTGAATTCAGGGGTATTTTACCTCCATATCACACCACTGGCCTTGTTTTTTGTTTATTTGTTTTGTTTTATTTGTGGTACTGGGGATTGAACCCAGAGCCATTCTACCTCCAAGATATACACACAGCCCTATTTTTTATGTGTGTGTGTGTGTGTGTGTGTGTGTGTGTGTGTGTGTGTGTGTTTTACTGGGAATGGAACCCAGGGGCTTTCTACCTCTGGGCTACACTCTCAGGCTTTTTTTTTTTTTTGCGCGGGTCTGGGGATGGAACCCAGGGGCATTTGACCTCCGAGCTATACTCCCTTCCCTACTTTTTATTCTTTTATTTTGGAACCGGGCCTCACTGAGTTGCAGAGGGCCTCACTAAGTAGCTGAGGCTGTGAACAGCACCACAATCCTCGATCCTGGGGTCTCAACTCAGACCTATTTTTATATTTCACTTGGAAACAGGGTCTCACTAAGTTGCTGAGAGCTTCACTAAGCAGCTGAGGCTGGCTTCGAACCTGCGTGATCCTCCTGTCTCAGCCTCTCAAATATTGGGATTACAGGTATATGTCACATCTTTCATAGATTTTGTGTATGGGGGAGGTGAATGGGGGATTGAACCCAGGAGTGTTTTGAAACATGGTCTCACTAAATTGTGAAGGACCTCAGTTAGTTGGTGAGGCTGTCCTTAAACCTGCAATCCTTTTGTCTCAGCCTCCCAAGTACTGGGATTACAGGCGTACACCACCATGCCCGGCTCTCTTGCAGAGTTTTTTGGTTTTTTTTTTTTTGGTGGTACTGGGGATGGAACCCTTCTACCTTTGGGCTACACTCCCAGACCTATTTTATATTTTTATTTGGAAACAGGGTCTCTTAAGCCAGCAAGGCTTAAGGCGCAATCCTCCTGTCTCCACCTCCCAAGCACAGGGATTATAAGTATTGTCCACCACACCCGGCAAGAGTTTTAATTTTAAGAAGGATTCCTCTCTTTCTTTCTTTCTTTCTTTCTTTCTTTCTTTCTTTCTTTCTTTCTTTTCTTTTTTGTAATTAGAGATTGAACCCAGGGGCATTCTACCTCCAAGGTACACCCCAGCCTGATTTTTTAAAATTTATTTATTTATTTATTTATTTATTTATTTATTTATTTATTTATTTATTGGTGGTGGTACTGGGGTTCCTGGAAGCCCTTCTACCTCTGGGCTACACTCCCAGACTTATTTTCTCACTAAGTTGCTGAGAGCATCACTAAGTAGCTGAGGCTGGCTTCGAACCTGTGCAATCCTCCTGTCTCAGCCTCCCAAGCACTGGAATTACAAGTGTTGCCACCACACCCCGCTCTTAATTCTTTATTTTTTAAAAAACAGGGTCTCACTAAGTTGTGGAAGGCCTCACTAAGTAGCTGAGGCTTAAGGAGGATTTTAATAGTAAAAGAAATACCAGTTTGAACCATAAGGAATAGAGATAATTCAAAATAAAAAGAAGTCTCTGGCCCCCCAATTTCTCTGAGCAGGAAAGTCCACTCAGAGAACTACTGAGCTACAAACTTAGGTCATTTCCTATTTAGAAGGAAAGACATGCCGGGTACTTTTACTCCCAGCATTTGGGAGGCTGAGACAGGAGGATCATGATTCGCAGACAGCCTCAGCTACTTACTGAGGCCCTTTGCAACTCAGTGAGACCTTGTTTCAAAATAAAGAATTTAAAAAAAAAAAAAAAAAACAGAGCAGGAGGTGTAGCTCTGTGGTTGAATGCCCCTGGGTTCCATCCCCAGACCTGGAAAAAAAAAAAAAAATAGGACTGGAGGTGTCGCTTGGAAGTAGAATGCCACTGGGTTCAATCCCCAGTACTACACAAAGAAAGAAAGAAAGAAAGAAAGAAAGAAAGAAAGAAAGAAAGAAAGAAAGAAAGAAAGAAAGAAAGAAAGAAAGAAGGAAAGGGAGACATGTCAGAAGGTAGAGAGCCCAGGGCTACAAGGGTGGATCTAGGAGTACAGAAGAACCATGATGAGTCATAGGAAAACTTTCCACAGAACACAGTCAGGCCCTAACCCAGGGAATGCTGGATCTGGGGTGGACTGAGATATATTCCTGGATAGATATAAATTTTTTTTTTCAGGTACTGGAGATTGAACCCAGGGGATTCTACCTCCAAGCTACACTCAGCCTTTTTTTTTTTTTTTTTTTTTTTTTTTTTGGTGGTACTCGGGTTCCTGGAAACCCTTCTACCTCCGGGCTACACTCCCAGATCCATTTTATCTTATTTTTATTTGGAAACAGGGTCTCTTAAGCCAGCACAGCTGGCTTCGAACCTGTGTGATCCTCCTGTCTCCGCCTCCCAAGTGTGGGGATTACAAGCGTGACCACCACGCCCGGTTACACTCAGCCTTTTAATTTTGTTTTGTTTTGTTTTGAAAATGGGGTCTTGCTAGGTTGCTGAGAGCCTTACTGCCTTTTTCAGGCTGTCCTTGAACCTGCAATCCTTCTGTCTCAGCCTCCGAAGTACTGGGATTTTAGGTATGTGCTATCCATTCCTGGGTGAAACCAGGGGCATTCTATCTCTGAGCTGCACCTTCAGCCCTATTTTATTTTTTATTTTGAAACAGGGTCTCACTAAGCTACAGAGGGCCTTGCTAAATTGTTGAGGCTGTCCATGAACTTGAGATCCTCCTGCTTCAGCCTCCCCAACTACTAAGATTACAAGCATACTCCACCATGCCCTGCGCAGATATCAGAATTTTAATGGTTAAGTGACTGCTCTCCCATTCCCCATCTTGAAGAGTAGTGTCTCTTATCCTGTCCCTGTCTCAGCATTGTATGTTCAGTGTGTGGGAGGCAGATAACTTGTATTTTTAGGACATAAGCAGTGGTATGTTAGTAAATGTTTAACTAACAACTGGTCTCCGGGGAAAAAACTCTAAAGCCCTGATTTGCAGAGCTTGCCAGTTTCTGTAGTATAAATTCTCCCACAATGTCCAATTTCAAACAACTAACATGATGTTACTGGACAGAAGTTGTGACGAGATGTTCACAGACAGCTCTCATAAGGCAATATGAGTGAGCTTGATCAAGGACTCCACTGAAAGTCCCTGCACCTGAAGGAATGTACTAGAGGAGCCTCATCTATTGGTGCCTGAATCAAATGATGGATGAGACTTTGGACTTCAAGCCTGACCCTGATG
>NC_137797.1:63385565-63438065 GCF_963383645.1 Muscardinus avellanarius
TTTAGTTCCATCTTTCTACAAATAGGTAGCCAGTTCTTCCAGCACCATTTGTTGAAAAGGCTATCTTTTCTCCAGTGTATGAGTTTGGCCCCTTTGTCAAAGATCAATTGACTATAGGTGTGTGGGATTATTTCTGTATTTTCTATTTGGTTCCACTGGTCAGTATACCTGTTGTTGTGCCAATACCATACTGTTTTTACTACTATTGCTCTATAGTATAATTTGAAGTCAGGGATTGTGATGCCTCTTGCATGGTTCTTATTGCTGAGAATTTCTTTGGCTATTCTGGGTCTTTTCTTTCTCCATATAAAATTCCTGACTGATTTTTCTAGGTCTATGAAGAATGTCATTGGTATTTTGATCAGAATTGCATTGGATCTGTAGATCAATTTTGGCAGAATGGCCATTTTAACGATATTTATTCTGCCTATCCATGAGCAAAGGAGATTTTTCCATCTTCCAAGGTCTTCAATTTTTTTCTTTAATGTTTTATAGTTTTCATTGTAGAGGTCTTTTACATCTTTGGTTAGGTTTATTCCTAGGTATTTTATTGGTTTTGAGGTTATAGTGAATGAAATTGTTTTCCTTATTTCTTTCATTGTGGATTCATTGTTGGCATATAGAAAAGCAACTGATTTCTTTAGATTGATTTGTATACTGCAAATTTGCTGAATTTGTTAATCAGCTCCAGTAGTCTTTTGGTTGAGTTCTTTGGGTCTTCTAGATAAAAAATCATGTCATCTGCAAGTAATGATAGTTTTAATTCCTCTCTTCCTATTTGAATTCCTTTGATTTCCTTCTCTTGTCTTATTGCTATGGCAAGAGTCTTGAGGACTATACTGAAAAGGAGTGGTGATAGTGGGCATCCTTGTCTTGTTCCTGATTTTAGAGGAAATTCTTGCAGTTTTTCCCCATTCACTATGATGCTGGCTTTGGGTTTATAGTATATTGCCTTAATGACGTTGCACAGGAATCAACTCAAGATGGATCAAAGACTTAGAAATTAGCACCGGGCATGGTGGTGCACGCTTGTAATCCCTGCACTTGGGAGGCGGAGACAGTCGAGGATCTCGCAGGTTTGAAGCCAGCCTTGCTGGCTTAAGAGACTCTTTTTCCAAATAAAAATAATATAAAATGGGTCTGGGAGTGTAGCCCGGAGGTAGAAGGGTTTCCAGTAACCCCCAGTACCACAAAAAAAAAAAAAAGACTTAGAAATTAGACCAGAGACTCTGAAGTTATTAGAGGAGGGCATAGGCTCAACACTCCAACATAGAGGCACAGGCAGTAACTTTCTCAACCAGACCTCCAAAGCACAAGAAATTAAAGCAAGAATTAACAAGTGGGATAGCATCAAACTAAAAAGTTTCTTCTCATCAAAGGAAACCATCAAGAACCTAAAGAGGAAGCCTACAGAATGGGAGAAGATCTTTACCAGCCACCACTCTGATAGGGGGCTAATATCCAGAATATACAAAGAGCTCAAAAGACTCTACACTAGCAAAACAAACAACCCAATCAAGAAAAGAGCAACTGAACTGAATAGACACTTCACAATTGAAGAGACTCAGATGGTCAATAGATACATGAAAAGATGTTCAACATCACTAGCCATCAAGGAGATGCAAACCAAAACTACGCTGAGATTCCATCTAACCCCAATCAGAGTGGCAAACATGAAGAAATCAAACAACAACAAATGCTGTCGAGGATGTGGGGAAAGAGGAACTCTTTTACACTGTTGGTGGGAATGCAAAGTAGTTCAGCCACTATGGAGATCTGTGTGGAGATTCTTAGAAAACTGGGAATAGATTCACCATTTGATCCAGCTATTCAACTCCTGGGTATCTTTCCAAAGGGGTTGAAATCAAAGGACTGCAGTAACATATGCATACCCATGTTCATAGAGCACAATTTGTAATAGCCAAAATATGGAACCAACCTAGGTCTCCATCAACAGATGAATGGATTGCAAAATTATGGGAAGTACACACAATGGAATTCGACTCAGCAATAAAGAAAAACAAAATCATGTCATTCACAAGAAGATGGAAAGACCTGGAGAACATTATGTTAAGCGAGATTAGCCAAGCACAGAAAGAGAAGGGACATATGTTTTCTCTAATATGCCCAAACTAGGGAGTATTAGAGATACCAGAGGGACCCCAGATAATGAAGGGGAAACCTCAGCAAAGCTAGAAAGGAAGGATAGGAGAGGAAGAAGGCTGAGGTTGATGAACTGGAGGAGCTACATCTGAATATGTGTATAAGTGTGAGTGTAGCATGCTCAACCTGGACACTCATTGTTGGGAGGGAAGAAAAGGGAAGTGGAGGCGGGGGAAGAGGGCACCAAGCACAGTCTGAATGTATGCCATTTTCAATATGATCCACATAAAAATAATAAAAAACAAAAAGGGCTGAGGGTGTAGTGTGGAGGTAGAATGCCTCTAGGTTCAATCCCTAGTAACACATACACACACAGGGTCTCACTAAGTTGCTGAGAGCCTCACTAAGTAGCAGAGGCTGGCTTTGAACCCATGCGATCCTCCTGTCACAGCCTCCCAAGCGCGGGGATTACAAGCGTGCGCCACCACGCCCGGCTCCGGCTTTTTAAATATTTTTAAAGAGATGAGGTCTTGCTTTATTTCCCAGGTTGGGTTAGAATATCTTAGCTCAAGTGATCCACCTTGCCTCAGACTCCGTAGTAACTGGGACTATAGGAGTGTGCTACCTCGCCAACTCTAACATTTAGTCTTCCTTCCTTCCTTTCCTCCTCCTCTTCCTCCTCCTCCTCCTGCTCCTTCTTTTTTTTTTTTTTTTTAAGTACTGGGGATTGAATCCATGGCCATTCTACCTCTAAGCTACACCCCTAGCACTATTTTATTTTTTATTTTGAAACAGATTCTCACTAAGTAGCTGAGGCTGGCTCTAAACCTGTGATCCTTCTGTCTCAGCCTCCCCAATACTGGGATTACAAGTGTGAGCCATCGTGTCCTGCTACATTTTAGTAATTCTAATTGCATTCTTGGATGACAATCTTGAGTTTGGGGGTGGTAGTTCTATTGCTATTTATTTCAGGTCTTAACTACAGAATGTAGTTCTAAGACGCCTGAGCTCCTAGGATGACTTCAGTTGCTCCTCTTCTCCCTGTGAAGTTTGAGAATAAGCCTAAATAGATTAAAAAAAAAAAAAAGGTGGGCAAAAGGGGAGAAGCAGAGGCGGGCTTCCCTCAGAGGCAGATGCCTACTTGTCTTGGAAAGAATCTAGGTTGTTTGACTCTATATCATGGTACATAATCTTTGATAATTTGACCTTTCCGGTTACATTTATTCCTTTTTCTTTTCCTTCCTCCCTTTCTTTTCTCCTTTCTGTCTTTTGCAGAATTTGGGATTGAACCCAGGGGCACTTGTGAAACGGGGGGTTTCTTGAGAAGAAACTCGGTGTTTCCTTACCAGGTTCTTGTTTACGGTGAGTGAAGAATGACACCCTCAGACCGCAGGAAGGGGAGTAAAAAGGTTTATTGGAAGCAGCAGGGAATAGGGAAAAGTGGCCGAACACCTCGAAAGGGCTGTCGGAACTCTGAAGTCCAGCAGCTGCCTTCAGTACAATACTTGAGGGTAGCCCAAGCCGAATGCCTTCAGTTGCAAGCTGCTTTCTCCCAAAGTCCACGCGATCTGCCAAAAAGGAGTAGGGAAAGTGGCAGAACACCTCTAGGACTATCGGGGCTCTGGTGTTCAGCAGCTGCCTTCAGGACAATACTTGAGGGTAGCCCAAGCCAAATGCCTTCAGTTGCAAACTGCTTTCTCCCAGAGTCCACGCAATCTGCCAGAAAGGAAGTACAGGTCACCCCTAGGGGCCCTGGTCAGCCTTAATGTCCAGTGGAGGCCTTCAGGTCACTACCCGAGTGTATCCCGTGCCATGTGCCTTCAGTTGCACTCTGCCTTCTCTCAAGGCTAACGCGACCTGTAAGAGAGAGAAAAGCTCCCCAAAGGGGAGGGGTTCCCAGAGAGGGTAAAACCATCTTGGTGACTGCGCTAGGGGTTCATATATGTCTGCATGTCCTCTGTTGGTTGTGGTGAGTTTGGGATTCTGGGGATTCTGGGAAGCAGCTCTCAGAATTTGCATAGGGTATATGCATGTCCTTTGAGGGGTCTCCTTTCAGTAGGAGTGTCAGACTTGCTCCAGTGATGTCTCCTGGGTTTGTTGATTAGTAAACAGATGGTTTTGTGAAGCTTTGGCCGTTCTTATCTCTGAACCTTGAAAGTTCTGATATTCATCACCCTTCAGGAAATTAACTTTTTTTCTACCTAGGCCTCTTTCCTATCTGCCTATTTCCTTCTACCTCCTCACTAGCACTGAGTTACATCCCCAGTCATTTAATTTTTATTTTATCTAATTAATTAATTAATTAATTAATTTTTTGTGGTATTGGGGATGGAACCCAGGGGCATTTAACCTCTGAGCTACACTCCTGGCTCTATTTTTAAATCTTTTTTATTTTTTGAAACAAAGTCTCACTGAGTTGCCAAGGGCCTTGCTAAGTAGGCTGTATGTGAACTGTGATCCTCCTGTCTCAGCCTCCCGAATGCTAGGATTATAATTGTGTGCCACCACGCCAGCCCCCAGCCATTTTTATTTTTATTTTTTATTATTTTATCATTTTGTGGTACTGGGGCTCTCAGCCGTATATTATTATTATTATTATTATTATTATTATTATTATTATTATTAATTTTTTGTGGTACTGGGGGTGGAATCCAGGGGCTTTTCTACCTCCAGACTATACTCCCAGACCTATTTTATACTTTATTTGGAAACAGGGTCTCACTAAGTTGCTGAGAGCCTCACTCAGTAGCTGAGGCTGGCTTTGAACATGTGTGATCCTCCTGTCTCAGCCTCCCAATCACTGGGATTACAAGTGTGCATCACCATACCCGGCTTTTTATTATTCATTTTGAAACAGAGTCTTTGTGGGTATTTTTTGTTTGTTTTTTGCGGTACTGGGGATGGAACCCAGGGGCTTTCTACCCCCAGGCTACACTCCCAGGTCTATTTTATATTTTTATTTGGAAACAGGGTCTCACTAAATTGCTGAGAACCTCACTACGTAGCTAAGGCTGGCTTCGAACCTGTCTCAGTCTCCCAAGTGCTGGAATTACAGTGAACCACCATGCCCAGCTTTACTTATTTATTTATTTATATTTATTCATCTTGTATTTATTTATTTATATTTATTCATCTTGAGACAGAATATAAGTTTCCCAGGCTGGCCTCAAACTTGCTTTCTGCCTCAGCTTCTTGAGTTGCTTGGATTATAGGTGTGTACCACCACACCCGGCTTTATTTATTTTTGTGTGTGGTACTAGGAATTAAACTCAGGGGCATTCTACCCTTGAGCTATACCCCCAGTCCTATTTTAGTTTTTAGTGTAAAACTGTTTTTAGTGTAATTTAGTCTCACTAAATTGCTGAGGCTGGCTTTGAACTTACAATCCTCCTGTCTCAGCCTCCCAAATATTGGGATTACAGGCATGTTCCACCATGTGGCTTTATTTTTTTTAAACAATTTTAATTTTTTTTTGTAGTACTGGGAATTGAACCCAAGTGTGTTCTATTCAGAACTACACTCCTATCCCTATTTTACTTACCTACTTCTTTTGTGTGAGTGGTGCTTAGGACTGAACCTGGGGACATTCTAACCTTAAGCTACATCCCCAGCTCTATTTATTTTTTATTTTGAAACAGGTCTCATTAAGTAGCTGAAGCTGGCTGTGAACCTGCAATTCTCATTTCTCACCCTCCCAAGCACTGAGAGTTCAAATATGTGCCACCAAAGCCAGTTTATTTTTAATTTTGAAACAGGGTCTCACTAAGTTACTGTATGCTGACCTCAAACTTGCAACCTCCTGTCTCAGTCTCCCAAGTATTGTGATTACAGGTGTGGGCCACTTCACCTGGCTATACAATTTTTTTTTTTAAAGGCTAGGGATGGAGCCCAGTGGCATTCTATCTCTGAGCTATACTCTCAGCCCTATTTTAATTAATTAATTTATTTATTTATTTGCAGGTCTGGGGATGGAACCCAGAGGCATTTGACCTCCGAGCTAGGCCCCCTGCCCTATTTTTTATTCTTTATTTTGAAACAGGGTCCCACTAAATAGCTGAGGCTGTCCACAAACCCCGATCCTCCTGTCTCAGCCTCCTGAATGCTGAGATTACAAGCGTGGCCACCACGCCCGGCTTTATTTTTATTTTGAAGCAGGGTCTTGCTAAGTTGATGAGGCTGGTTTTGAACCTGCAATCCTCCTGTCTCAGCCTCCTAAGAACTGAGAATACAGGCATGTGCTATCAAGCCCAGTTTATAATTATTATTATTATTTTTTGCAGTACTGGGGATGGAACCCAGAGACATTCTACCTCCGAGCCACACCCCCAGCCCTATTTTTAATGCTTTATTTTGAAATAGGTCTCACTGAGTTGTAAAAGGCCTAAGTAGCTGAGGCTGTCCTTGAAACACAATCTTCCTGTCTCAGCCTCCCAAATGCTGGGATTATAAGCGTGTGCCACCATGTGCGGCTTTATTATTTATTGATTGATTGATTGAGATGGGTCTTGTTATGTTTTCCAGGCTGGTCTGGATCACTTGGACTCAAGTGATCCTCCAACCTTAAGTCTCGTGGGACTATAGACGTATGCCACCATACCTGACTTTTAACATTTTTCCCCCCTCAGTTATATTTGTAAGTATAGAGTGGTTAAGAACTAGCTCTGAAGATAAACTGCCTTGGTTCAAAATTTGGGACTTTGATTTAATGTGCCTATTGTTCTGGGGGTTAAATAGAAATAATAGATGCAGAATGCTATACATTCCATATTATGCATACAAAATATAAATATTAGCTATTACTTCTGGCTATAACTGCCTTCTGACATCAACTTGAAAACTGGAAATTGCTGATCCTTCAAGGAAAGATACATTTCATACTTCTTTTTTGTACTGGGGATTGAATGCAGGGGCATCTACCTCCAAGCTACATCCCCAGCCCTGTTTTTTATTCTTTATTTTGAAACAAGGTCTCACTAAATGTGGAGGGCCTCACTAAGTAGCTGAGGCTGGCTGGGAACCTGCAATCCTCCTGTCTCAGCCTTCCAAATACTAGGATTACAAGTGTGCGTCACCACCCCTAGCCATTTCATACTTTTATGAAGGGCTGGGGATGTGGCTCAGTGGTAGAACCCTTGCTTAGCATATGTGGAACTCTGGAGTTTATCTCCAGCACCACACACATGTGAGCATGCTTGTACACACACATACACACACACACACACACACACACACACACACACACACACACAGTAAAAAAAAATTATGACATTGCTCAAATCTCCATTCTTCCCTTTCTAGTGAACTCCTATTTATATTTTTCTTTTCTTTTCTTAAATTTTTCTTTGTGGTGCTGGGAATCAAACCCTGGACCTTGCACATGCTAGACAGTGCTCTACTACTAAGTTATATCCCCAGTCCCCAATTTATATTTTTCAAGGTTAGCTGACAAATCATCTGTAGTTTCTCTGTAGATTACCCATTCTCTCTTACCTCTAAGAACTAATTGCTCCTCACTCCCTTCCTTCCTTACACTGGAAACTGAACCTAGGAGCATTCTACCTCTGAGCTACAAACTTAGCCCTATTTTATTTTTGAAAAAGGATCTTAATAGGTTGATAAAAATCTTGCTACTTAATGAGACTGTCCCGGAACTGGGATCCTTCTGTCTCATCCTCCCAACTACCAGGGGTTGCAGACATGTGGCACCACAGCTGGTTTCCTTGCGTTTCCACAGCACACTGAAACCCCTTTATTGTAACACTTAAATTGCAGTATAATTATTTTATTTTTTTTTGTGTGTGGTACTAGGGCTGGAACCCAGGGGCATTCTACCTTCAATCTACACCTCAGCCCTATTTTTTTATTCTTTATTTTGGGTCTCACTGAGTTGCAAAGGGCCTCACTAAGAAGTTGAGGCTGTCCGTGAACTAAGATCCTTCTGTCTCAGGCTCCCAAATGCTGGGATTACAAGTGTGTGCAACCATACCTATCTATGCAGTATAATTATTTAATTTTTGGCCTACCACAATTTCTGTTGCATAGTAAATATTTAATGGTGGAATTATATCAATGTAAAACTACACTGATACTTTGAGGGCTTGGTCAGTAAATTATCCAAATACAAGCTGGGAATGGAGTGGTTCTTGTAACCCCAGTACTTCAAGTCTGAGACAGGAGGATCCGGGTTCACTGACAGCCTCAGCTACTTAGTGAGGCCCTCCGCAATTTAGTGAGACCCCGTTTCAAAATAATAAAAAAATAATAAAAAAAATAGGGGTGGGGATGTAGCTTGGAGGTAGATTAGAGTGCTCCTGGGTTCAATCCCCAGTACCGCCAAAAAAAAAAATTATCCAAATACACATAATTAATAACTGAATCTATTCTGCTTAGAGTGGACAGAATGAGGGAGGTCAGAAATTTCAGATTACTAGCTGGGTGTAGTAGGGCACGTTTGTAATCCCAGTAATTGAGAGGCTTAGACAGGAGAATCACAGGTTCGAAGCCAGCCTCAGCTACTTAGTGAGGCCCTCTGCAGCTTAGTGAGACCCTGTTTCAAAATAAGAAATAAAATCGGGCAGGGGGGTTTAGTTCAGAGGTAAGATGCCTCTGGGTTCAATTCTCAGTGCCATACACACACACACACACACACACACACACACACACACAAATTTTAGATTACTATTATGAAAAATATGTGAAAAAGAATCATATCTTGTCAGACATGGTGGCATACTCCCGTAATTCCAGTACTTGATGCCTGTAATCCCAGTATTTGGGAGGCTGATACAGGACTATTGCAGTTCAGGGACAGCCTTGGCAATTTAGTGAGGTCCTCAGGTGTATTTATTTATTTATTTATTTTTGTTCGTTTGTTTTTTGTGGATCTGGGAATGGAACCCAGGGTCATCCAGCCTTAGAACGGCACCCCTCAGTCCTATTGTTTATTCTTTATTTTTAAACAGGGTCTCACTAAATTGCGCAGGGCCTCAGTAGCTGAGGCTGTCTGCTAACCTGATCCTCCCTGTCTCAGCCTCCAGAACGCTGCAATTATAAGCGTACACCACCATGCCCGGCCTCTGACCATCTTTTTTTTTTTTTTGGTGTGTGTGTGTAGTACTGGGGGTGGAACCCAGGGGCTTTTCTACCTCTGGGCTATACTTCCAGACCTATTTCATACTTTATTTAGAAACAGGGTCTCATTAAATTACTGAGAGCCTCACTGAATAGCTGAGGCTGGCTTTGAATTTGTGCAATCCTGTCTCAGCCTCCCTAGCGCTGGGATTACAAGCGTGTGCAACCATGCCAGGCCTGACCGTGTTTTAAAATAAAGAATAATGCCGGGCGTGGTGGTGCACGCCTGTAATAACAGTACTTGGGAGGCTGAAATACGAGGATCACAGGTTCCAGGACAGCCTCAGCAAATAGTGAGACTCTTATCAACCTAGTGAGACCTTGTTTCCAAATAAAGTTCGGCTGGGGGTGTAATGCTGAGGTAGAATGCCTCTGGGTTCTATCCGGAGATAGAAAGTTCCTGGGCTCAATCTCCAGTAATACACACACACGATGGCTGGGATCCCAGGAGATCTGGGTTGGTGGCTTCACACACACACACAAACACACACACACACGCAGGGGGCTGGAGTCCCAGTGGCCCTGGGTTGGTTGCCTGACACGCGCACACACACATGCACACGTGCGGTGGGTTGAGGACCCCAGTGGCCCGAGGTTGGTGGCCGGACACGCACACACACGTGCACACGTGCGGTGGGTTGAGGACCCCAGTGGCCCCGGGCTGGTGGCCGGACACGCACACACACGTGCACACGTGCGGTGGGTTGAGGACCCCAGTGGCCCCGGGCTGGTGGCCGGACACGCACACACACGTGCACACGTGCGGTGGGTTGAGGACCCCAGTGGCCCGAGGTTGGTGGCCGGACACGCACACACACGTGCACACGTGCGGTGGGTTGAGGACCCCAGTGGCCCCGGGCTGGTGGCCTGACGCACACACACGTGCACCCGTGCGGTGCAAGCCTGGGCCGGCGGCCCGGCTCGGGCGCGCACGCGCGGCGGCCGGGACCCCAGGGGCCCCCGCGGCGGCCGGCCACCGAGCGCGGGGCGGGCCGTGACGGCGCGCGGCACGCAGGGGCGCGAGCGCAGGACGCGGTGACGACCGGGGCGGACGCGGTGACGTGGCGCGCAGGCCGCAGCGGGGGGCGGACTCGGCCTTTCTTCCCTCCGGGCTCCCCCCTCGCTCCCGGCCGGGCCTGGTCCCGCTCTCCCCGTCCCCTCCTCCCCAGGCCCCCTCCCCTCCCCCGCCCCGGCCCCGCTCCCCCGCCGGGAGCCCCTCGGAGGAGCCCGCCCCCAGGAGCGCCGCCGGCGGCGGGGCCGAGCGCAGCCGAGCGCCGGCCCGGGCGGCGGGCGGAGACGCGGGCGCCCTCCCCGCGCGGCCCGCGTGAGGTGAGGCCCCCTCGCGGCCGAGGGCGGCGGCCTGCGGGCGGGGGCGTGGCGGGCGGCGGCGGGCGGCGGGCGCGGGGCGGCGGGCGGGCGGCGGCGGAGCCCGAGGTGCGGGCGCGGGCCGAGCGGGCCGAGCGGGCCCGGCGAGCTGGCGCCACCTGTGGCCTGTGCGCCGGACCCAGAACTGTTGCGCCCTTGGCGGGGCTTGAGGGTGACCGGCTTCCATGTGTTCCTCCCGTGTCCGTTTGCCTTCGAGCCTGGAAGAAAAAAAGGGACAGAGGGATGTTGGAGTGTTTAAATTCATGCCGGTGTCCGAGTTCGTAAGCGGGACAAGGATTAGAGTTGGCACATGCAGGGGGTGTTTCTGGAGCTTAATAAAGTTGGGCCTACACTAAGCTCCTAACTCACTCTTGAGACCCCGAAAACTCTCCTCCTTTTGGTTTCCCACAAGGGCCAACATTTTTCAGCGTTCGTGAACGTTGGCTTACACCAAAGAACATTGACTCAAAGTGAATTGTTCTTGGATAATGATTAGAAATTACAATAATAATGACCTTAGAACTGCTTTGAAAACCAAAGGAAGAAAAGTGGGAAATTTTAAATTCAGATATCAGTTGGAGGAATGTCTCTATATATCTTCATATGAAAAGACTTGAGAAGCCTGAGCCCTGTCTGATGTTAGTAGACAGCATAGAAACTGAGGAGGAGGAGGAGGAGGAAGAGGAGGAGGAGGGTGACAGGTTCCATTTCAGAAATGTCACAAATTTCTAGCAATTTGTTGTATTTTCAGATAATTAAGTATACACTATAACTAGTTGTTTGTAGCTCCTCTTCTTAATGCATTTTTTTCTTTCCTTCG
Source organism: Muscardinus avellanarius (assembly GCF_963383645.1). Lineage (NCBI taxonomy): Eukaryota > Metazoa > Chordata > Mammalia > Rodentia > Gliridae > Muscardinus > Muscardinus avellanarius. The sequence goes on from NC_137797.1 coordinate 63,396,985, forward strand.
ATATATTGCCTTTTGCTTCCTTTTTTGAACTTCGAGCATCAGGACAAAAAGTTTAAGTAGAGGTGAAAAGTTGTAGGTTAGGGTAATTGAGTTCACTTTTTTCTTCCCTGTTGCTGTTCTGCACAGGGACTCAGTGAACAGAGCTTTTCTTGAAGATCTGATGACTGTTAGCTCAGAAATTTCAGAATTGCAGTTCTAGTTGCAAAAGCTAAATTTAAGAGTTGCAGTTTTAGTTATCTCTGTGTCCACACAAAGACCTGTAGAACTTAGCAATTTAAAACAAAAATTTAGAGCCGGGCGTGGTGGCGTATGCTTGTAATCCCAGCATTTAGACTGGAGGATCGTAGTTCGTGGACAGCCTCAGCTACTTAGTGAGGCCCTCCACAACTTAGTGAGACTCTGTTTCAAAATAAAGAATAAAAAGTTGGGCAGGAGGTATAGCTCAGAGGTCAAAATGACTCTGGGTTCCATCCCTAGACCCACAAAAAAATAAAAATAAAAAATAAAAACTTAATAAAAATAGCTTAAGACAGGCCTGGTGTCGAACGCTTGTAATCCCAGCATTTGGGAGGCAGACACTGGAGGATCGTGGATTGTAGCCAGCCTCAGGTACTTAGTGAGGCCCCTTGCAACTCAGTGAGACCCGGTTTCAAAATAAAGAATAAAAAAATATCGCTGGGGGTGTAGCTCGGAGTTGGAATGCCCCTGGGTTCCATCTCCAGTACTGCAAAAAACAAAACAAAACAAAAGAATTAAAAAAAAAAAATAGGGCTGGGGGTCTAGCTCAGATGTAGAATGTCCCTCGGTTCCATCCCCAGTACCTCCCCAATAAAAAAAAAAAAGCTTGCCTGAGCCAGATGTATTTCCTGTACTTGGGAGGCTGAGACAGGAGGATGAAGGCTTGAGGTCAGCCTCAGCAACTTAATCTGGGAGTGTAGCCTGAAGGCAGAAAGTCCCTGGGTTCCAGCCCCAGTAGCACAAAGAAATAAAACATAAAAATAAATTAATTAACTTTTAACATCTTTAGTACCCTTTTCCCTCAGAATATTCACTGACCTCCTGGCTGTTCCTAAGCACCCAAGGCACACTTCTACCTCAGGGACTCTGAGCTTGTTCCTTCTTGGATCACCTTTCCCTTACAAAGCTGCATGACTTGTCTGTCTCCCCTCACCTCCTTCAGAGCTTTACTGTCAGTAACTGACATTTGCTTGACTATCTGAATTGCAAAGCCTCTATTCTACATCCATTTACAGAATTCCCACTTCTGTTTCTTTGCTTTATTTTTTCCTACACTTTGTTAACCTATAACATTCTATATAGTCTCCACCATAATAAGAAAGTAAGCTTTAGGGGGCAAATATTGTTTTGTAATTGCTGTCCCCTTATCATTTACTAAAGTGACACAATATTTAAGCCAGGCGTGGTGGCGCACGCATGTAATCCCCTTGGTTGGGAGGCGGAGACAGGATGGTGCAGGTTCGAAGCCAGCCTCTCTGGCTTAAGAGACCCTGTTTCCAAATCAAAATATAAAATAGGTCTGGGAGTGTAGCCTGGAGGTAGAAGGGTTTCCAGGAATCCCAGTACCACCAAAATAAAATAAAGTGATACAATATTTGACATATGGGCAATATTCAACAAATTTATAGGCTGATTAGGTAAGAAGGAGGAAGTTTTTTTTTGTGTGTGTGTGGTACTGGAGCTGGAATCCACGGGCATTCTACCTCCAAGCTACACACCCAGCCCTATTTTTAATTCTTTATTTTGAAACAGGGTCTCACTGAGTTGCAAAGGGCCTCACTAAGTAGCTGAGGCTGTCTGCAAACCGCAATCCTCCTGTCTCAGCCTCCTATATGCTGGGATTACAAGTGTGTGCCACCACACCCGGTTTGAAATTTTTTTTAAGGTCTCATAGTGTTTGGCATCTAAATCTTAGACTCAAGCCATCCTCTTGCTTCAGTGTCCCAAGTGTTTGGGACTATAGGCCTGTGCTTCAGAGCCTGCTCTATTTTTGTATTTTGTCCTTGTAATGAACAAAGATTACATTAGGAATTTGTAAAGGTACTACTTAATTGTAAGATGTTGAGGTTTTTTTTTTTTTTTCTGCCAGTTTTTGGGACTTTTTTGTGATACTGGGGATTGAATCCAGGGACGTTCCACCTCTTAGCTATACTCCCAACTATATTCACTAGAAATAGAGTCTTAAGTTGTTGAGAGTCTTCCTAAATTGCTGAGGCTGACCTTGAAACTATAGTCCTCCTGTCTGAGGCTCCCAAGTACTGGGATTACAGACCTACACTACCATATCTGGCAGGACTGTGTGTGTGTGTGTGTGTGTGTGTGTGTGTGTGTGTGTGTGTGGAACTGGGAGATGGAACCCAGGGGTCTACAGCCCCAGCCCTATTTTTTATTCTTTATTTTGAAACAAGGTCCCAATAAGTAGCTTAGGCTGGCCGCAAACCTGTGATCCTCCTGTCCCAGCCTCCCATCTACTGGGATTACAGGTGTGCCACCATGCCCTGGTTTAGGACATTTTCTTTTTTTCTTTTCTTTCTTTCTTCTTCTTTTTTTTTTTTTTTTTTTTTTTTGGCGGGTCTGGGGATGGAACCTAGGGGCAGTCAACCTCCGAGCTACACCCCCTGTCCTAATTTTTATTCTTTATTTTGAAACAGGGTCTGAGTTGCAGAGGGCCTCACTAAGTAGCTGAGGCTGCCCGCGAACCACAATCCTCCGGTCTCAGCCTCCTAAATGCTGGGATTACAAGAGTGTGCCACCATGCCTGGCTGACATGTTCTTTTTTTTTTTTTTTTTTTTTTGTGATACTGGGGGTGGAACCCAGAGGCTTTCTACCTCTGGGCTATACTCCCAGACCTTTTTTATATTTTATTTGGAAACAGGGTCTCACTAAGTTGCTGAAAGCCTCACTAAGTAGCTGAGGCTGGCTTCGAACCGTGCGATCCTCCTGTCTCAGCCTCCCAAGCATGGGGATTACAAGCATGCGCCACCATGCCCGTCTGACATGTTCTTTTTGACAGAGGCTTTGTGCTTCCAAATTATTGAATCAAAAGTACTCTGAAGGCAGAGAGGAAGATGGATTACGGAGATCTTTAGTGTTGGTCTTAGTTTTGTGTGGCTAGAATTTTTATATAGTCTGGACTCTTCCTCTGAGGTTAATTCACATCCTGCTGAAACAGATTTCTTTATCCTTACCTTTGTCCCAGGAGCAGTCTGGCTCCTTTAATATTTCTGGTAGACTGAAGATACTAATACACATAGTTCTGGCCTTATAGGGTAGTCTTCCCTCCCCTTCATGTAGATAACAGTTGAGTTAAAAAAATTATAAGAGTTGCTTTCTCTAACAATAGTGGGATGTTTGGTTCTAGAGGACATTTGATTTTTTTTTTTTTTTTTTTTGTGGTACTGAGAATTGAGCCATTTTACCTCCGAGCTATACTCCCAAGCTGATTTTTTGTTTGTTTGTTTGTTCTTTATTTTGATACAGTGTCTCACTAAGTTATGGAGGGCATCACTAAGTAGCTCTGTTATGGTGTGAGATAATATGGTTTTGGGGAAACTGTCCCCAAGGACCCCTGTTAGGATTCCGGACACAATTTCCCTCAAAACACAAAGAAACCGAAAAAGAAAAACCGCGGGTTCTTGTCCTGAGCTAAGGGTCAATACACATTAGCCCGGACTCTTGCTGAAAATTTAAAGAAGTTTATTAAAAAAGATAGAAATACAAAAGACAGTTAAAGCCCGGCTCCTATTTTAATTTTATTTTTTGCAGTACTGGGGATTGAACCCAGGGGTATTCTACCTCTGAGCTATATTCCCCGCCTTATTTTTAATTCTTTTTTCAGTACTGGAGGTAGAACTCAGTGGCATTCTACCTCTGAGTTATACCCTCAGCCCTGTTTTTTGCTCTTTGTTTTTTGTTTGTTTTGTTTTGGTGGTACTGGGAATGGAACCCAGGGGCCTTCTACCTCCGGGCTACACTCCCAGACCTATTTTTATTTTATTTGGAAACAGGGTCTCTTAAACCAGCTGAGGCTGGCTTCGAACCTGCGCGCGATCCTCCTGTCTCAGCCTCCCAAGCGCTGGGATTACAAGTGTGCGCCATCACGCCTGGCTTTTTGTTCTTTATTTTGAAACAGGGTTTCACTGAGTTGCAAAGGGCCTCCCTAAGTAGCTGAGGCTGTCCACAAACTGATTCTCTTGTTTCAGCCTCCCAGATGCTGGGATTACAAGTGTGTGGCAGTGTACCTGGCAAATTTTTGTTGTTGTTGTTGTTGTTCAGGGGATTGAATCCAGGGCCTTATGCATGCCAACCATGCTCTCTACCACTAAGCTACAATCCCAGCTTTTTCACCTCATTCATTCATTCACTCCCAGCCCCTTCTTCCCTTCCTCCCTCCCTCCCTTTCTTTCATTTTTTCTTTCTGTCCTGGGGATGGAACCCAGGGGCATCCCTCTGAGTTGCACCCACAGCCCTTCCATCCATCAAACCAACCTTCCTTCCTTTTACTTAGTTTTTTGCAGTACTGGGGCATTCTACCTCCAAGCTACACCCCCAGCCCTATTTTTTATTCTTTTTATTTTAAAACAGGGTCTCACTGAGTTGCAAAGGGCCTCACTAAGTAGTTGAGCCTGTCCGTGAACTGCGATCCTCCTGTTTAGCCTCCCAAGTGGTGGGATTAAAAGTGTGGTCTACCACGCCTGGCTAATTTTATTTTTTCTTCTGGGGATTGAACCCAGGACCTTTTGCATGCCAACCATGCTCTCTACCACTGGCTACACTCCCAGCCTTTTCACTTTATTTATTTATTTATTTATTTATTTATTTACTTATTTATTGTGGTACTGGGGATGGGATTATAAGCATGTGCCACCAAGCCCGCCATTTGTGTGTGTGTGTGTGTGTGTGTGTGTGTGTGTGTGTGTGTGTGTGTGTGTGTGGTGATACTGGGGGTGCAACCCAGAGGCTTTCTATCTCCAGGCTATACTCCCAGACCTATTTTTATTTTTATTTTTATATTTTATTTGGAAACAGGGTCTCACTAGGTTGCTGAGAGCCTCACTAAGTAGCTGAGGTTGGCTTCAAACCTGTGCAATCCTCCTGTCTCAGCCTCCCAAGCGCGGGGATTACAAGCGTGTGGCACCATGCCCAGCTAAGCCCACCTATTTTTTAAAACAATTTGAAACAGGATCTTGCTAAGTTGTTGAGAGTCTTGTTGCTTGCTGAGGCTGTTCTTGAACCTGTGATCCTCCTGTCTCAGTCTCTCAAGTACTAGAATTATAGGTATGTGCCACCAGGCCTGGCTTTCAGGTGTGTGTGTGTGTGTATGTGTGTATTTTTTGTTTTCTGTACTGGGGATTGAACCCAGAGGCATTCTACCTCTGAGCTACACCCCCAGTCCTATGTTTTACTCTTTATTTTGAAACAGGGTCTCACTGAGTTGCAAAGGGCCCTACTAAGTTGCTGAGGCTGTCCTCGAACCACGGTCCTCCTGTCAGCCTTCCAAATGCTGGGATTACAAGCATGCACCACCACACCCTGCTTTACTTCTTTTAGATAACTATTTCTGACAATGCTTCAGTGTAGATTACAATTCCTGAATGACTATGGTACTTATTATTTTACCAGGTATTATCACAAACTTATAAGGAAAACTTTCAGAAAAAAGTAGGTTTTTTGCTGGGCGTGGTGGCGCATGCTTGCAATCCCAGCACTTGGGAGGCCGAGACAGGAGGATTGCGCAGGTTCAAAGCCAGGCGCGCTGGTTTAAGACCCTGTCTCAAAAATATAAAAAATAGGTCTGGGAGTGTAGCCCGGAGGTAGAAGGGCTTCCAGGAACCCCAGTACCACCAAAAAAAAAAAAAAAGTAGCTTTTAAGATGGGCGTGGTGGCGCACAATTGTAATCCCCGCGCTTGGGAGGCAGAGACAGGAGGATGGCGCAGGTTCGAAGCCAGCTGCGCGTGCTGGCTTAGGAGACCCTGTTTCCAAATTTAAAAAAATGTAAAAATAGGTCTGGGAGTGTAGCCTGGAGGTAGAAGGGTTTCCAGGAACCCCAGTACCACCAAAAAAAAAAAAAAAAAAAGTAGGTTTTAAGAAGGGAATAAATGGGCCGGGCGTGGTGGCGCACGCTTGTAATCCCCGCGCTTGGGAGGCAGAGACAGGAGGATCGCGCAGGTTCGAAGCCAGCCGCACGCGCTGGCTTAGGAGACCCTGTTTCCAAATAAAAATGTAAAAATAGGTCTGGGAGTGTAGCCCGGAGGTAGAAGGGCTTCCAGGAACCCCAGTACCACCAAAAAAAAAAAAAAAAAAAAAGAAGGGAATAAATGTTGTATTTTGGTAATATGGTTCTAGGAAGTACAAAGGAGAGATAAGTGGTACTACTTTTTTCTTTTCTTTCTTTTTTTTCCCTCTCCCAATACTGGAGATTGAGCCCAGGGTTATTCTACCTCTGAATTACACTCTCAGCCCAACTTAATTAATTAATTAATCTATTAATTGATTTTTGGTACTGGGAATGGAACCCAGGGGCATTCTACCTCTGAGCTACACTCTCAGCTCAGCCCTGTTTTTTATTCTTTATTTTGAAGCAGGGTCTCACCAAGTTGCAGAGGGCCTCATTAAGTACCTGAGGCTGTCTGTGAACCGCAGTCTTCCTGCCTCAGCCTCCCAAATTCTGGGATTACAAGTGTGCACTATCACTCTCGGCTTTTATTTATTTATTGTTTGTTCATTTATTTATTTTTTGTGGTGCTGGGAATTGAACCCAGAGGCCGTCTATTCCCGAGCTACACTTCCAGCCCTCATTTTTTGGTACTGGGATTGACCAAAGGGACATTCCACCTCTGAGCCACATTCCCAGCTCCTATTTTATTTTTATTTTAAGGTAGGGTCTTGCTAAACTGCTGAGGGTCTCAAAAAGTTTCTGAGGCTACAGCTTGTTGAACTTGCAGTCTTCTTGTTTCAGCCTCCCAAGTGCTAGAATTACAGGCATACACCACAATGCCCGGCTGCCAATTTTATTTTTATTTTTTTATTTTTTGTGGTACTGGGAATTGAACCTAGGGCATTCTACCTCTGAGCTACTCCCCAGCCCCATTTTGTTTTGTAGTTTGAAACAGGGTCTCTTGCTGGACGTGGTGGCACATACTTATGATCCCAGTATTTAGGAGGCTGAGATGGGAGATTGATTTCAGGTTCAAAGCCAGCCTCAGAAGCTTAGTGAGGCTCTCAGCAACTTAGTGAGATCCTGTTTCCAAATAAGAAATAAAATCTTGCTAGGCAAGTGCTTTACTACTGAGCCATATGCCCAGCCCTGTCTTACAAAGCTAGAAGTATAAATATAAGTGAGGTAATCAGCAGGGTTTATGGAATTCAGTTTTTTTTTGTGTGTGTGAGTATATAGTTCTGGGGATTGAACCTAGGGCCTTGTGCATGTGAGGCAAGTGCTCTACTATTGAGCTACTTCCTTAGCTCTACTCAGTTTATTTCTTAATTAGTATTGATTTTGAGTCTGTAGTAGGAAGAGAAAGAAAAACTGTTCTGCAGACTGAATTCTATCTTGATCCTTTGGTGGTGGTAATTTTGCTTGTACTATCAGTCTTTTTACAGTTTTTATTTAATGTACAGAATAGAGATAAACTGTTTTAACTTTATTAACTAGTTTCTTTTGCCACTTAATCCTTTATCTTATTTGTGTGGATGCTTTGGTCTATTTCATGTTGATAGCAACATTTGTGTTGCAGCTTATTAATATCAACAATAATCAAGCTGCAAATGGTGATACACTCCTGTAATCCTGCACTTAAGAGACTGAGATAGGAGAATGAAGGTTCAAGGACAGCCTCAGCAAGTAGTGAGACTCAGCAACCTAGTGAGATCCTCTTTCCAAATAGGAAATAAAAATCGGGCTGGGGGTGTACCTTGAAGGTAGAATGCCTCTGGGTCCAATTCGTAGTACCACACACACACACACAAATAATAATAGTCAAAACTGCATTTCATATCTGCAGAGCATTTTCCTCTTTACTAAAAGCTCAGTGAGCCGGGCATGGTGGGGGGTAGGCTTGTAATCCCAGTACTTGGGAGGCTGAGACAAGAGGATTTCAGGTTTGTAGCCAACCTCAGCTACTTAGGCCTTCCACAATTAGTGAGATCCTCTTTCAAAATAAAGAATAAATAGCCGGGCATAGTGGTGCACACTTGTAATCCCAGCATTCCGGAGGCTGAGACTGGAGGATCGCGGTTTGTGGACAGCCTCAGCTACTTAGTGAGGCCCTCCGCAACTTAGTGAGACCCTGTTTCAAAATAAAGAATAAAAAATAGGGCAGGGGGTGTAGCTCGGAGGTAGAATGCCCTTGGGTTTCATCTCCAGACCTGGAGGGGGAAAAGAAAAAGAAAAAGAAAAGAAAATAAAGAATAAAAAATTGGAAGCTGGGTGTGGTGGCATGCTTGTAATCCCAGCATTTGGGAGGTTGAGACAGGAGGATTGTGATTCTCAGACAGCCTCAGCTACTTAGTGAGGCATTTTCCAACTCAGTGAGATCTTGTTTCAAAATAAAGAATAAAAAAAAAAAATAGGGCTGGCGGGTATAGTTCGGGGGTAGAACTATTGAACTGGGTTCAATACCCAATAACTCCACCTCCCCACAAGTCAATGAGCCTAAAAGCGATGCCAACAGGGATTAATCAGGGCAGCATTAACATACCTGCTTACACTTCCTTTTCAGGGAACAAATGGGAAGGAAGAGGCAGGGAAGAAGATGACAAGTTCTGTAAACAGAAAGTTTTTGATAATGTATTATACGTGTAACAATATGTGAATAATAGACCTTGGATGTGTTAGAAAATTAAGAGACTAGGTTTTGCTGGGCATGGTGGCACACACCTATAATCCCAGTACGTGGGCGACTGAGACAGCAGGATGGCAGGTTTGAGGCCAGCCTCAGCAACATTGTGTGGCCCTTAGCAATTTAGTAAGAACTTGTTTCAAAATAAGAAGGGCTGGGAATATAGCTTGGAGGTAGAATGCCCCTGGGTTTAATCCCCAGCACCAAAAAAAAAAAAAAAAAGTGTTTTTCAAATATGTCATTCATAATTTTGTTGGGGCAGCGTTTTTGTTTCGTATGACATTTGTAAGAATTTATGCAGGGTTTTGGCTTATGAGCAGTATTAAGGGTATCAAGTAATCCATAATGCCTTGAAGAAAGGTGGTTCAGACTGGCAAAAGCTTTTTTTGTGTGTGGTGCTAGGGATTGAACCCAAATATATTCTACCTCTGAGCTACACCCCCAGCCCGATTTTTTTATTTTTTATTTTTGAAACAAAGTCTCACTAAATTGCAGAGGACCTCACTAAGTAGCTGAGGCTGGCCTTGAACCTGGATCCTCCTGTCTCAGCTTCCCAAATGCTGGGATTACAAGCATGTTCCGCCAAGACAGCTCTGGTGAAAGCTTTTGCAGGCTTAATAAGAGAATGAGGGTGAAAGGAATCAAGGCACTGGCATTTACTTAATAATTTATTTATTGTACTGGGGATTGAACCCTGGGGATTCTATCTCTAAGCTACACACCTAGCTCCTTTTTTACTTGTTTTTTGTGGTACTGAAGATTGAAACCAGGTGCATTCTACCTCCTAGTTATACCCCTATCTCTATGTTTTATTCTTTATCTTGAAATAGGATCTCACTAAGTTGTGGAGGGTCTCAAAAGTTGGTGAGTCTGGCCAAGAAACCATGATCCTCCTGTTTTAGCCTCTCAAGTACTGAGATTACAGGTGTGTGTCGCCACACCTGGTTCAGGGTACTGACAATATAAACTTAATACTGGACATATTTGTATATTTTTCCTATTCTCAGACATTCTGTGATTCTGTGAGACAAAAAAAAGTCTAGGACAGTGAACAATTTCTAGGAAGCAGTGTTTTGTGAATTGGTAGCAGGTAAATGTACACCATGAAAGAAGAAGTCACTGTTTCTAATGTTACTGTGGAGGCAGTCCCAGTAGACATCAAAATCAGGAAGAATTTGGCAGACTTTGTAAACTATAATGGACCTCTTTTCATTCTTGCCTTATTCTTTTTTTTTTTTTTTGCAGCACTTGAAATTATTGACCTGTTCTTGAAATATTCCCTCACTAACCTTGGTTCTTTTTTTTGAGGGGGGTATAACCCAGGGGATGGAACCCAGAATTGGGGATGGAACCCAGGGGCATTCTACCTCTGAGCTACACCCCAACCCTATTTTTTATTTATTTTTTATTCTTTATTTTTAAACAGGGTCTCACTAAGTTGCAGAGGATCTCACTAAGTAGCTGAGGTTGGCTGTGAACCTGCAGTCCTTCTGTTTTAGCTTCCCAAGTACTGGGATTACAGGCATGTACCACCATGCCCAGCTGACTCTGGTTCTTAAATCTAGTGGAGTAAATATTCTTTGGAGAATTTGTTAAGAATATGGCTTATATAAGCCAGGTGTGGTGGCTCACGCATGTAATCCCAGCATTTGGTAGGTTGAGATAGGAGGATTGAGGTTCTTGGACAGCCTCAGCTACTTAGTGAGGTCCTTTGCAACTCAGTGAGACCCAGTTTCAAAATAAATATTAAAAAAAAGATAGGGCTGGGGGTGTAGCTCAGAGGTAGAATGCCCCTGGGTTCCATCTCCAGTACTGCAAAAAAAAATAAATAAATAAAATAAAATTATGCCTTATTGCTAGGTGTGGTGGCCTGCACCTGTAATCCCAGCTATTTGGGAGGTTGAGGCAGGAGAATTACAAGTTTGAGGACAGCCTAGGCAATTTACTGGGATCTGATTTCTTTTTCTTTTCTTTTCTTTTCTTTTTTCATTGAGGTACTGGGGATGAAACTCAGGGGCATTATACCTCCAAGCCACACCCCCAGCTTTATTTTTTTTTTATTCTGTATTTTGAAACAGGGTCTCACTGAGTTGCAAAGGGCCTAAGTAGCTGAGGCTGTCCGTGAACCATGATCCTCCTATCTCAGCCTCCTGAATGCTGGGATTACAAGCGTGCGCCACCACGCTTAGGAGATCCTATTTCTAAATAAGATTTTAAAATAGGGCTGTGGATATAGTTAAGTTGTGGCCGGCTTGCCTAGCATGTGTGAAGACCTGGGTTAAAAAAAAAAAAAAAGAAAAGAATGCTGGGCATGGTATTACATGCCTGTAATCTCAGTAGTTAGGAGGCTGAGACAGGAGGATTTCAGTTTGGCAGCCAGCCTCAGAAGTTTAGTGAGGCTCTTAGAAACTTAGTGAGAGGACCCTGTTTCAAATAAAAAAACAGGAGCTGGGTGTGGTGGCACATGCTTGTAATCCTAGTATTTGGGAGGCTGAGACAGGAGGATTGTGGTTCGCAGCCAGCCTCAGCTACTTATGCCCTTTGCAACTCAGTGAGACCCTGTTTCAAAATACAGAATAAAACAAAATAAAGTTGGGGATGTAGCTTGGAGGTATAATGCCCCTTTGCAACTCAGTGAGACCTTGTTTCAAAATAAAGAATTAAAAAATAGGGCTGGGGGTATAGCTCAGAGTTAGAATGCCACTGGGTTCCATCCCCAGTACTGCCAAAAAAAAAAAAAAAAAATAGGGCTGGGGGTACAATATTATATATTTTTTTACCTCTGGGTACAAAAATATATCTATGTATTTGGACACATACACACATGTCTATGACTTACGCCCTTCATGATCTGACCCCTGCCAGCCTCTGACTTACCTTGTACCACACATTCCTGTTCTTCTGCTTTAGCCATGTGGCTGCCCCTGGCCCCTGTGCCTTTGTACTTGTAGTTTCTTCTACTTGATATGTTAGAGTACCTTCAGTCTAAAATCAGATGGTTCAGCCAGGCATGGTGGCCCACACTTATAATCCTAGTACTTGGGAGGCTGATACAGGATAATCACAGGTTTTCAGCTAGCCTCAGTTAGTGAGGCTCTCTGAAACTTAGACCCTGTTTTAGAAATAAAGAATAAAAAACAGGGCTGGGGGTGTAGCTTGTTGGTAGAATGCCCCTGAGTTCAATCCCTAGTACCATGGGGGGGGGGGAGAATAAAAAATAGGGTTGGGGCTATTTCTCACAGGTAGAATGCTCCTGGATTTAATTCTTAGTACTGCCCCCCCCCCAAAAAAAAAGATTCCTTTATAGATTTCTCTGAGCATCTTTTCCAAAATACGCAACTTCCCCAACAGTACTTAACTTTTTTTTTTTTTTTTGTGGACATGGGTGCTGAACCAAGGGTGATTCTATAGCCGAGCTACACCTCCAGCTCTACTTTTTGCAGTACTGGGGATGGAACCAAGGGGCATTCTACCTCCAAGCTACACCTCCAGTCCTATTTTTAATTCTATTTATTTATTTATTGGTGCTGGAGATTGAATCCAGAGACATTCTACCTCCTAGGTATACCCCTTCCCAATTTTTTATTATGCATTTGAAACAAGATCTCACAGAGTTGCCGAGGGCCTCACTAAGTAGCTGAGGCTGGCCGTAAACTGTGATGCTCCTGTCACAGCTACCAAGTACTGGGATTACAAGCGTGTGCCACCATACCCGTTTATTCTTTCTTTTTTTCTTGGGTCTGGGAACCCAGGGGCATTCAACCTCCGAGCTACACACCCTGTCCTATTATTTATTCTTTATTTTGGAACTGGGTCTCAATGAGTTACAAAAGGCCTCACTAAGTAGCTGAGGCTATCTGCGAACTGCAGTCTTCTGGTCTCGGCCTCCCAAATGCTGGGATTACAAGCGTGCGCCACCACGCCGGGCTTATTCTTTCTTTCTTTCTTTTTTTTTTTTTTAGTGGTACTAGGGGTGGAACCCAGAGGCTTTCTACCTCTGGGCTATATTCCCAGACCTATTTTATATATTATTTGGAAACAGGGTCTCACTAAGTTGCTGAGAGCCTTACTAAGTAGCTGAGGCTGGCTTCGAACCTGTGCGATCCTCCTGTCTCCGCCTCCCAAGTTCGGGGATTACAAGCGTGCACCACCACGCCCGACTCCGGCTTATTCTTTATTTTTATTTATTTATTTATTTATTTATTTATTTATTTATTTATTTATTTTTTGGTGGTACTGGGGTTCCTGGAAGCCCTTCTACCTCCGGGCTACACTCTCAGACCTATTTTCTATATTTTTGAAACAGGGTCTCTTAAGCCAGCGCGGCTGGCCTCGAACCTGTGTGATCCTCTTGCCTCCGCCTCCCAAGCGCGGGGATTACAAGTGTGCGCCACCACTCCCGGCGTTCATTTATTCTTTATTTTGAAACAGGATCTCACTGAGTTTCAAAGGGCCTCAACTAAGTAGTAGCTGGGGATGTCCTTGAACCGAGATCCTCCTGTCTCAGACTCCTAAATGCTGAGATTACAAGTGTGGGCCACCATGCCCAGCTCTTTATTTTTAATTTTGAAACAGGGTTTCACTAAGTTATGAGGGGCCTCACTTAAGTAGCTGAGGCTAACTGCAACCTGCAATCCTCCTGTCACAGCCTCCCAAGTATTGGGATTACAAGCATGTGCCATGGTGCCTGGCTACTCCCCCTTCTATTTTTTTTTATTTTAATTTTTAATTTTTATTTTTTGGTGGTACTGGGGGTGGAACCCAGAGGCTTTCTACCTCCGGGCTATACTCCCAGACCTATTTTATATTTTATTTGGAAACAGGGTCTCACTAAGTTGCTGAGAGCCTCACTAAGTAGCTGAGGCTGGCTTCGAACCTGTGCGATCCTCCTGTCTCAGCCTCCCAAACGCAGGGATTACAAGCGTGCGCCACCACGCCTGGCTTTTTTTTTTTTTTTAAGTACTGATGATTAAACCTAGGGTCATTCTTCTTCTGAGCCATACCGCCAACTGTTTTTATTTTGAAACAGGGTTTGGCTAAGTTGGTGATGCTGGCCTTAAACCTACAGTAATCCTGTTTCAGCCTCCAAAGCAATGAGAACATGGGCCACTATGCATCACAGTGCCTGACTGCACTTAGCACTTTTCAGTTGTTATCTTTTTGCCAGCTGTGGTTGTGTACACCTGTGTCATATTAGGGATTGAACACAGGGGCATTTAACTTATAAGCTACACCTCCAGCCTCCAGCTCGGTCTTGCTAGGTTGATGAGATTCTGACTATTTGAAGAGGCTGTCATCCTGTGATCCTCCTGTCTCAGGCTCCCATAGTGCTGGGATTACAAGCATGGGCCACCATGCCTGGCTCACTTACCACTACTTAATTAATTAACTAATTAATTTATTTGTGGAACTGGGGATTAAAGCCAGGGACATTCTACCTTAGAGCTATATATATATGTATATAGGGCTATATACCCAGCCCTATTTTTTATGCTTTTTTGTGTGTATGTGTGGTACTGGGGATGGAACCCAGGGGCTTTCTACCTCCAGGCGACACCCCCAGACCTATTTTATATTTTATTTGGAAACAGGGTCTCACTAAGTTGCAGAGGGCCTCACTAAGTAGCTGAGGTTGTCTGCAAACTGCGATCCTACAGTCTCAGCCTCCCAAATGCTGTGATTACAAGCGTGCACCCCATGCCCGGCTTATGCTTTGATTTTGAAACAGCATCTCACTAATTTGCAGAGGGCCTCACTAAGTAGCTAAAGCTGGCTGTGAACCTATGATCCTCCTCTCTCAATCTCCCAAGTACTGGCATTACAAATGTGGGCCACCATGCCTGGCTTACTTACCACTTTTTTTTTTTTGATGGCACTAGGGATTGAACCGAGGGGCATTCTACCTCTGAGCTACACTCCCAGCCCTATTTTTTTTATTATTTATTTTTGAAATATGGTCTCACTAATTTTCAGAGGGCCTCACTAAGTAACTGAGGCTGGTGGGGAACCTGTGATCTTCCTGTCTCAGCCTCCCAAGTACTAGGATTACAAGCTATGCTGCTGTGCCTGGCATTTACCACTATTTATTTATTTATTTATTTATTTTGTGCTTTTATTGGTGCATTATAGTCTTACATCATGATGTAAAATCATGTTGACAGTGACATATATGCACACCCCCCATTTCCCTCCTCAATATAGAGTACCCAGATTCACGTTGGTATATAGTCACATGGATACACATAATCTATGGTAGTATTTCTATTAATGAACCTAAGTCTTCCTCCACCCCTACCTTTATATCTCCTCCCTGGTTCCCTGAGGTTTCTCTTCATCATCTGGAGTCTCTCTTGTATTCCCAATACTCCCAATCCTGCACATATTAAAGAAAATATATGACCCTTCACTCTCTGATTGGCTAATCTCACTTAACGTTCTCCAGGTCCTTCCATTTTCTTGCAAATGATATAATTTTATTTTTCTTTATTGCTGAGTAGAATTCCCTTGTGTGTATTTCTCATAATTTTGTAATCCATTCATCTGTTGGTGGACACCTAGTTTGATTCCATAGTTTGGCTATTGAGAACTCTGCTGCTATGAACATAGGTATGCATATATTACTGTAGTTCTCTGGTTTCAATTCCTTAGGAAAGATACCCAGTAGTGATATGGCTGGATCATATGGTGAATTCATTCCCAGTTTTCTAAGGACTCTCCACACTGATCTCCGTAGTGGATAGACTATTTTGCAATCCCATCAACAATGTAGGAGAGTATCTATTTCCCCACAGCCTACCACTTTTTATTTATTATTATTATTATTATTATTATTATTATTATTATTACTACTACTACTACTACTACTACTACTATTTTGCCGAACTGGGGATGGAACACAGGGGCATTCTATCTCCAACGTACAACCCCAGCCATATATATATATATATATATATATATATATATATATATATATATATATATATATATATATATTTATTCTTTAATTTGAAACAGGTTCTCACTGACTTGCAAAAGGCCTCACTAAGTAGCTGAGGCTGTCCACGAACTGTGATTCTCCTGTTTCAGCCTCCCAAAGGCTGGAATTGCAAGTGTGCTCCACCATGCCTGACTCAGCCTACAACTTTTTAAATGTTATCTTGTGAGGCAGGTGTGGTGGTACACATATTCAGGAGGCTGAGACAGGAGGATCCGGGTTCATGGCCAGTCTCAGCTATTTAATAAGGCCCTCCACAACTCAGTGAGACCCTATTTCAAAATAAAGAATAAAAAATGGGCTAGAGGTGTAGCTCGAAGGTAAAATGGCCCTGGGTTCCATCCCCAGTACCACCACCAAAAAAAAAAAGTTATCTTTTTGCTGGATATGGTGGCTCACACCTGAGCCCAGTACTTAGGAAGTTGATATAGGAGGATCTCTGGTTTGTGGCCGGCCTCAACAATTTAGTGAGACCCTCTGCTTCTTAATGAGATGCTGGATCAAGAAATAAAAAGTAGGGCTAGGGGTATAACTCAGAGGTAGAATGCCCTTGGGTTCAATTTCCAATATCCCTCCCCCAAAAAAGTTACTTTTTTTGTGTGGTGCTGGGTTTTGAACCCAGGCCCCTTCTACCCCCAAGCTACACCCCCAGCCTCATTTTTTATTTATTTTGAAACAGGTCTTACTAAGTTTTGGAGGTCCTCACTAAGTAGCTAAGGCTGGTTATGAACCCAGATCCTCTTGTTTCAGCCTCCCAAGTACTGGGATTACAAGTGTGCACCACTATGCCTGACAAAAGTTACCTTTTTGAGCTGTACATGGTGGCACATTTGGGAGGCTGAGACTAGAAGTTAGTAGGTTTGAAGCTATTTTCAGCAACTTAGTGAAATCATGTTTCAAAATAGAGGGAGAAAAAAAGGAGGGCTGGCAGTGTAGCTCAGATGTAGAAAGCTGTTGGGTTTAATCCCCAGTACCAATAAATAAGTTATCTTGTTTAATTTGTCTGTAGTCTCATTCATATCTAGAATTTAAGGCTGGGTCGTGGTGGTGCACCCTTGTAATCCCAGCACTTGGGAGGCTGCGACAGGAGGATTGCACAGGTTCGAAGCCAGCCTCAGCTACTTCGTGAGGCTCTCAGCAACTTAGACCCTGTTTTCAAATAAATTATAAAATAGGACTGGGGTGTAGCCCGGAGGTAGAAAGCCCCTTGGGTTCCACCCCGACTCCAGTAACACACAAAAAAAATCTGTATTATTATATCTAGAATTTAAGCCTATGAAAACAAGGACCTTGTTCATTTTTATTAACTACTATATTCCTAATGCCTATTAGAGTTCCTCTGTTCAGTTCATTTAAATGAATGAATGAAATTTGGGTTCTTGGATCTATTCTGGAGATTTTTATTTTTTTATTTTTATTTTTATTTTTTGACACTGGGGATGGAACCCAGGGGCATTCTATCTCTGAGCTATATCCCCAGCATATTTTTTAATTCTTTATTTTGGAACAGGGTCTCACTAAGTATCTGAGGCTGTCTGCAAACCACGATCCTCCTGTCTCAGCCTCCCAAATGCTGGGAGTACAAGTGTGTACCACCATACCTGGCTCTTTTTTAAATTTTTGAATCAGGGTCTTGCTAGGTTGCTGAGAATCTTGCTAAACTGCTGAGACTTTTTTTTTTTTTTTTTTTTCGGTACTGAGGATGGAACCCAGGGGCATTATCCCTCTGAGCTACACCTCAGTCCTATTTTTTATCTTTATTTTGAAACAGGGTCTCACTGAGTTGCAAAGGGCCTCATTAAGTTAGCAGAGGCTATCTTCGAACTGTGATCCTCCTGTCTCAACCTCCCAAATGCTGGAATTACAAGCATGCGCCACCATGCCTGGTTGTAGGTGTTTCTGATATCTGTGGTCAGTTGTCTTGGATGACATTTCAAAATACTCAGCTCTACAGCTTGAAAATCTCATTAACTCTGATGATTTCACTTAGCAAAAACCAGTATTTTGTGTGTTTCTGTCTAACTGATCTCTCACCTAAGCCCTAAGCTCATTTAGTCACTGTTCCCTTGAACATCTCCATTTGGATATTACACAGTACCTCAAATTGACATGACTAAAGCAAAAATAATTTTTCAGGGCTGGGGTATTGCTCAGTGGTAGGGTGTTTGCTTACCATGCATGAAGCCTTGGGTTCAATTTCCAGCACTACAAAACAAAACAAAGAAAAACAACAATATTTTTTTTCATGATCATCAGTTTTTCCTTCTGAGTTCTTTTTTCTATGAGTGATACCGTCTAGTTGTATATGCCAAATGCCAGAAACTTGGAGAGGAGTTGTTGTCTTCTTGTTGCCACCACTGCCGCCGTCGTTGTCGTCGCTTTTGCCGCCGCCCTCCTCCTCCTCCTCCTCCTCCTCCTCCTCCTCCTCCTCCTCCTCCTCCTCCTCCTCCTCCTCCTCCTCCTCCTCCTCTTCCTCTTCTGCTTCTTGGAATTGAACACAGAGGTATTCTACTTCCAAGTCACACTCCCAGACTGCTTTTATTTCTTATTTGAAAACAGGGTCTCACTAGGTTACTAAGAGCCTCACTGAATTGCTGCAACCTGCAATCCTCCCTTCTCAGCCTCTTAGGTACTAGGATTATTTTTATTTTATTTTATTCTATTTGTGGTGTTGGAAATTGAACCCAGGGGCATTCTACCTCTGAGCTACACCTCCAGCCCTATTTTTTTGTACTTTATTTATTTATTTATTTATTTATTTATTTATTTATATTTTTGGTGGTACTGGGGTTCCTGGAAACCCTTCTACCTCCAGGCTACACTCTCAGACCTATTTTTATATTATTTTTCTTTGGAAACAGGGTCTCTTAAACCAGCGAGGCTGACTTTGAACCTGCCCGATCCTCCTGTCTCTGCCTCCCAAGTGCGGGAATTGCAAGTGTGTGCCACCACGTCCAGCATTATACTTTATTTTGAAACAGGGTCTCACTGAATTGCAGAGGGCCTCACTAAGTAGCTGAGCCTGTCTTCGAACCACGATCCTCCTGTCCTAGCCTCCCAAATGCTGGGATTACAAGCCTGTGCCACCATGTCCTGCTTTATTCTTTCTTTATTTTATTTTTTATTTTTTGGGGGAGTACTGGGGGTGGAACCCAGGGGCATTCTATCTCTGAGTTACACCACCAACCATATATATATATATATATATATATATATATATATATATATATATATATTTATTTATTTATTCTTTATTTTGAAACAGGGTCTCACTGAGTTGTAAAGGACCTCACTAAGTAGCAGAAGCTCTCAGTGAACCTGGATCCTCCTGTCTCAGCCTCCCAAGTACTGGGATTACAAGCGTGTGTCACTAAGCCCAACTTCTGTTTCTTATCTTTTTAATAGCCAATAGTCAAAAAGTTAGTAGATTCCTATCTTCTTAATCTCTTTTGAATCTTTACATCTTCATCATTCTTGCTACTTCTTTAGTTCCGGAGACCATTTTTACAGTTGTGATGGTCTTTAACTGGCTTCCTGGCTGTAGTTTTGCTCTTTTCAGTCTTTCTGGATCCTCAGCCAAGGGAAATTAATTATTTTATTTTTTCTTGCTTTTTATTTTTTCTTCTTTTGGTACTAGAGATTGAACCCAGGGATATTCTACTTTGGAACTACAATCCCAGCCCTATTTTTTACCCTCACTCCCTCCTTTTCTTCCTCCCTTGTTTTGGAGTTTGAACTCAGAGACACTTTACCTTCCAGTTATACTCCTACCCCATGCACACAAGTGTGTGTGTGTGTGTGTGTGTGTGTGTGTGTGTATTTTACTGGGGATGAAACTCAGGAGCTTTCTCTCTCTGGGCTATACTCCCAGACCTATTTTTTATATTTTATTTGGAAACAGGATCTTAATGAGTTGCTGAGAGCCTAAGTAGCTGAGGCTGCCTTCAAACCTGCAAGATTCTCCTTTCTCAGCCTCCCAAATGCTGGGATTACAAGCGTGTGCCACCATGCCTGGCTTCACCCTAGCGTTTTTTTATTTTTTTTGTAGTACTGGAGATTGAACCCAGGAGCATTCTACTTTCAAGCCACACCCCAAGCCATTTTTATTTTGAAACAGGGTTCTCCTGAGTTGCTGAGGGTCTTGCTAAGTTGCTAAAGCTGGCCTCAAACTTGCAATCCTCTGTCTCAGCCACCTAAGTACTGGGATTGCAGGCATGTCCCACAATACCTGGCTTTATTTTTTATTTGGAGACAGAATCTTGCTGGGTTGCTGAGGGTCATTGTAAATTGCTGAGGCTGGCTTCCAATCTGTGACCTTCTTGTCTCGCCTCTCAAATACTGTTATTACAGTTGTGTATTAACAGGCATACCTCTTGAAACAGTGTCTCACTAGGTTGATGAGTCTCACTACTTGATGTGGCTGTCTTTGACCTGTGTTTCTCATGTCTGGCATATTTTTTATTTTTTGTAATGTTGGGCATTGATTCCAGGAGCATTATACCACTGAGCTATACTCCTACCCCTTTTTACTTTTTATTTTGAAATAGAATCTTGCTAAGTTACTGTGTGTTGACCTCAAACCTGCAGTCCTCTTGCCTCAGCCTCTCAAGTACTGGGATTACAGGTGTGGACCACAGCACCAGGCTTTAGAACCTTTTAGTATCTTTTTCTTACTCCCAGTACAAAATATACACACTTTCACTGGCCACTTGGTGCCTTATATTTTGCTATTTTCTCTTTGTTTTCAGGGTTAGGCTTCATCTACAGATACTTTACTTGTTCTTTAACCATCATTGTACTCTAACTTTGCTGCCTTCAAATACCAACATTTCTCACTGAACACCTCTGTACCTCAAAACCCCACAGCAGGTGGTACACAGTTGTAATCTCTACACTTGAGAGGCTGAGACAGGATAATCATAGATTTGCAACAAGACTCAGCTACTTAGGCTCTCTGCAACTTAGTGAGATCCTGTTTCAAAAATAAAGAATAAAAAATAGGACTGGTTGCTTGGAGTTCCTGGGTTCAAACCCTAGTACCCCACCCCACCCCCACCCACAAAATTAACCACCACCACCATCACAGAAAGACCATTACTGGGTTAGTTATGTAAATTTTGCTCTTTTGAACCAGTTTCCACAAAGCCAGGTTCCTCTCTGTATTCACATTACCATGTTTCCTTCTGTACTTTCCATTCTGAGTTTCTGCTCACACTAAAGTAAAATTGCTGGGATCGTGATCACTTCTGTGCCAAAAGAGCTCTCCAGAGCATGTGATTTTTGTCTTACTCCTTTACCAGCTGTAAGTAAAAGAGAAAGGAATGGTTTGAGTCATATGTTCTAGAGGTATATGATCTAGATTAATATATGGCCAGTTTTGCTCCTCCTAACTAATACTATGCCCTAGAGTAATCATGGTTCTTGAATCTTGATTTGGGATTGAGGTGTACTAAAGTCAATAACTGAGACCTGGAACTTGGTATTTGCCTTTGTTATCTCTATCATCAAAGTTCAGGCTGGGTATGGTCGTGTATGCTTGTAATCTCAGTACTTGGGAGGATGAGACATGAGGATCACAGGTTGAGGACAGCCTCAGCAAGTAGTGAAACTTTGGTCAACCCAGTGAGACTTTGTTTCAAAATAAAAATAAGATAGGGTTGGGGGTATATCTCAGAGGCAGAATGTATCTGGGACAATCCCCAGTACCACAAAGTTCTACCTGGTGCTTGCCTGGTATAAGGCCCTAGGGTTTGATCCTCAACACTGAAAAAAATAGTTATTATTTGTGTTTTACTCTCCATACTGGCATTTTTTTTTTTTTTGGACCATGAAGAAATAGGAAGATTAAGAAGGGTTGCACTTGGAGTATTTTTTCTGAATGACAGCTTGGAAATTTTGTTTTGTAGTACTGGGAATTGAATACCAGTGTTCTACCTCTGAGCTACACCTCTAGGCCCCCTCCTTTTAATTTAGTTTTGAAATCTGGTTTCCTAAGTTGCTGAGGCTGGTATCAAACCTGTAATCTTCCTGTCTCAGCCTCCCAACTGGTGGGATTATAGGTGTGCCCCACCCCACATACATATATATATATATATATATTGTGTGTGTGTGTGTGTGCGTGCATGTGTGTGTGTGTGCGCATGCATGTGCTGCTGGGGTTGAGCCCAAGGACACTCTGCCTCCAAGCTACACCCCCAATCCTATTTTTTTTTTTTTTTTAAGTACTGGGGATGGAACATAGGGTCATTCTTTCTCCAAGCTACACCTTCAGTTATTTATTTATTTATTTATTTATTTATTTATTTATTTATTTATTTTTGGTGGTACTGGGGGTGGAACCCAGAGGCTTTCTACCTCTGAGTTATACTCCCAGACCTATTTTATATTTTATTTGGAAACGGTCTCACTAAGTTGCCGAGAGCCTCACTAAGTAGCTGAGGCTGGCTTCGAACCTATGTGATCCTCCTGTCTCAGCCTCCCAAGCACTGGGATTACAAGTGTGCGCTACCATGCCCAGCTTTATTCTTTATTTTTAAGCAGGGTCTCACTGAGTTACAAAGGGCTCACTAAGTAGCTGAGGCTGTCCATGAGCCCAGGTCCTCCTGTCTCAGCCTCCCAAGTACTGGATTATAAACGTGTGCTACCACGCCTGGCCCAATCCTATTTTTTTATTCTTTATTTTGAAGCACAGTCTAAGTTGCAGAAGGCTTCACTAAGTAGCTGAGCCTGGCCTCAAACTTGTGACCCTCCTATCTCAGCCTCTCAAGTACTGTGAGTACAAACATGGGCCACCACGCCTCCTGGCTAATATTTTTCTTTTTAAGTAAACATGATGGCATTCTACTTCGGAGCTATACTCCCAGACACATTTTATTTTTTATTTGGAAACAGGGTCTTGCTAAGTGGCTGACAGCCTCACTAAATTGCTGAGGCTGCCTTTGAATCTGTGATCCTTAAGTCTCAGCTTCCCAAATTCTGGGGTTATAGGCAAGCACCACCATGTCCAGCACAGTAGTACTTTTCTTTTTTTCTGGTACTGGGGATTGAAGCCTGAGGCATTCTACCTCCAAGCTATACACCCAGCCCTTTTCATATTTTGTTTTGAAACAAGGTCTCATTAGGTTGCTGAGAGGCAGTCCTTGAACTTTCCATCTTCTGGTCTCAGCCTCCCAGGTACTGGGATTATAGGTGCAGACCACCATGCCTGGCTCAGTAATACTTTTTTATTTTATTATTATTATTTTTTTAATTTTTAATTTTTATTTTTATTGGTGCACTGTATTCATACATCATAATGGTATAAAGAAAATACTTTTGTAAACATACATGTACACATTGCCCAGTTAGCCCCTACCCGATCCGCCCCCCCCCCCCCCGTTCCCTCCCCATCCCTCCTTCCCATGCTTGGCTTAGTCGTTGACATCTAGTATTATAGCAATTTATCCAATATTAACGATGATAATCTCACATAACAGTTTCATTTGTCTGATACCAAGCTTTTGATGACTTAAAGATAACATTTCAATATTTTTTTTTGCCTTCTTTCCTACCAGAGAATATTTTTTTCTTTTTTTTTTTTTAGGTAAAACTATCATACATTTATCTATTTATTTTTTCAGAAAAATCTATCCTGATATGGAATATGGACTCTAGATATCCAAAACAATCTCAAAGAAGAACAAAGCTAGAAGATGTATATTTTCTGATTTCAAACCATATAAAGCTACAATAATTGAAACAGTGTAGTACTGTTCTAAAGGCAGATATATAAACCATTGGAGTTAAATAAAAGCCTAGAGATAAATTCTTCCATATATTGTCAAGTTATTTTTGACAAGGTTTCCACGAGCATTTGGTGGAATAAATACTAATCTTTTAACTAAATATTGTTGAAAAATAATAATTACATGAAAAAGAATAAAATTGGACCCTTACCTAATCCCATATACAAATATTAACTCAAAATAGATAAAAGACCTAAATATAAATCTTAAGACTTATTTTATTATTTTTAATTAATTTTCTCTATATGAAATGAGGTATGTCAATCCTATCCATAAAAACATCTTACTTATTTTTATTTTATTTTTCATGGTACTGGGGATGGAAACCAGGGGCATTTTTGTCTCCGAGCTACACCCCTAGCCCTATTTTTTATTCTTTATTTTGAAACGGGGCCTAAGTTGCAGTGGCCTCACTAAGTAGCTGAGGCTATCCTTGAACCTGTGATCCTCCTGTCTCAGCCTACCAAGTATTAGGATTACAAGCATGTGCCACCATGCATGGCTCATAAAAACATTTTATACCGAAGGTCAAACTTGTTATTAATTCTGTGTATATTTACCTGTGATGTGGAAACATAGGTGTAAACCGAGCGTGGTGATGCACACTTATAATCCCAGTCTTCAGGAGGCTGAGACAGAGGATCCCTCTTCGCAGACAGCCTCAGCTACTTAGCGAGGCCCTTCACAACTCAGTGAGAACTGTTTCAAATATAAAAAGACTAAAAAATAGGGCTGGGGTGTAGCTTAGAGGTAGAATGCCTCTGAGTTTCATTCCCAGTACCGCAAAAACAAAACAAACATAGGCATAAATTATAAGAAAGGTGATGATGTGTTAATATATTCTGTTCAAATATCTAAAATCTCACATATTATTTCTGTGTAATAAATATAGAAAAAGTTGGGGAGGTGATTATTTTTAGAAGTTATAGATCGTTTCTTAATCAGTACCATTACCAAACTATTATTTGATTGTATAGCTTATTTATTTTAATTTGTGTGGATGACTATTGTAAGGCTACTTAAGAAATTAGCTGCCTGAACCTGGTCTGGTGGCGCACGCTTGTAATCTCAGTGCTTGGGAGGCTTGAGACAGGAGGATCCCACAGGTTCAAAGGCAGCCTCAGGTACTTAGTGAGGCTCTCAGCAACTTAGTGAGACCCTGTTTCCAAATAAAGTATAAAATAGGTCTGGGAGTATAGCCTGGAGGTAGAAAAGCCCCTGGGTTCCACCCCCAGTACCACACACACACAAAAAAAAAAAACAAAAAAACTGCCTGGTAAACCAGGTGTGGTGGTACAACGCTTGCAAATCCCAGTATGAGAGACTGACACTGGAGGATTTACAGGTTCGTGATCAGCCTCAGCTACTTAGTGAAGCCCTTTGCAACTTAATAAGACCCTGTTTCAAAATAAAGAATAAAAAAACTGGGCTAGGGGTGTAGTTTGGAGGTAGAATGTCCCTGTGTTCCATCACCAGTACTGTAAAAAAGGGGGGCAGGTGTAGTGGTGCACGCTGTAATCTCAGATTTCGAGGTGCTGAGACAGGAAGATTATGATTTAGTGACAGCCTAAGCTACTACTTAGGTGCTTTGTAACTCAATGAGACTCTGATTCAAAGTAAAGAATAAAAAAATAGAGCTGGGAATGTAGCTCAAAGGTAGAATACCCCCTGGGTTCCATCCCCAGTATTGAAAAAAAAAAATTAGCTGCCTGGCAACATAAAAGTGCAGATATTAAAATGAATTGCATGCCTTCCAACTATTTCTATAACTTGGCTATATTTAGAACCATGTAGAGCTCCTGTAGAATTGGAATCTTTGGAGATTTTAATAGTTAAGACACACAATATTTAGCTTTTCAGAGTAAGGTAAAAGAAAGATAGCTTCCAACTAATTTTTGTACTGTCACCCAAATCACTTAATCAAGAGACAAAGTCTAGTGAAAATTCAGACTGTTGTGAGAATTAATTAATTAATTAATTTATTGTGGGACTGGAGATGGAACCCAGGGGCATTCTACCTCCAAGCTCTACCCCCAGCCCTGTTTTTTATTCTTTATTTTGAAACAGGGTCTCACTGAGTTGCAAAGGGCCTCTCTGAGTACCTGAGGCTGTCCGTGAACCACAGTCCTCCGGTCTCAGCCTCCCAAATGCTGGGATTACAAGCATGTGCCACCACACCTGGCTTTATTCTTTATTTTGAAAGGGGATCTCAGCAGAGTTGCAGACGACCTCACTAAATAGCTGAGGCTGTCTACCAACCTCGATTTTCCTGTCTCAGCCTCCCAAATGCTGAAATTACAAGTGTGTGCCACCACACCCAGCTGTGAGAATTTTATTTGACTACTATATTGCTAAAAGTTTGTTAGAGCTTGGGTTCAGGGTGATGAAAGAGATAATTTTTTTCTCTCTTAGGTGAATTGTTAGAGGCTGTCCACTACCTTTTCCTGGTGTCTCGCCAAGTTATATTTGATAAATATAGTTCTTAATACTTCACCTGGATGGATGAAACAATTAATCTCAGCTAGTGATCAGGTGAGTATTAATCATACTTGGGTGCTTATGTGTGTGTGGTATTGAGAATTGAACCCAGGGGCATTCTACTTTGGAGCTATACCCCATCCCTATTTTTTATTCTTTATTTTGAAACAATGTCTCAACTAAGTTTTGGAGGGCCTTACTAAGTGGTTGAGGCTGGCTGGAACCTGTGAACCTCCTGTTTCAGTTCCCAAGTACTGGGATTACAAGTGTATACTACCACGCCCTGCTACAGTTGGTGAATTTTATGATGTTGGAATTGTTTTTGTGAATTCAGACTTGAGTTTATATTGGATATTTTGAGGAGAAATTAACTTATTCCATGTTCATTTAGCCGTCTGCAAAATGTGACAGTGTTGATGTAGTTGGGTAAGACCTCAAAAAAAGAAGTGGCAGATATGATGAATAGAATAAATTAAATATAAGTTAAAATGGAATAAGATTTACATATAGTGAATATGATATATTTAGTAACTGATTTGGTAATTGAAAAAGTAGGACTTTTTTGCTACTATAGCAAGAAATTTTATTGACATTGGAGAAAAATAAAAAAAATTGATTATAAACTGAAAAGAAAAAGTTGAAACAAGGTGTGGTGGTGTATGCTTATAAACGCAAAACTTGGGAGACTAAGACAGAAGGATCGTAGGTTCTAGGCCAAACCCAGCAGTTTAGCAAGACCCTGTTTCAAAGGGAAAAAGAGGGTTAGGGTTGTAGCTCAGAGGTAGAATTTTCCTAGGTTCCATCCCCAGTACCCCCAAAAAGAAAATTTTATAAATATGAAATGCATTGTTATTATGACTCTGGATTTATCACAGGTTCAAGTACAGCCTCAGCAACTTAGTGAGACCCTGTTTCAAAACAAAACAAAAATGAAGTTGAGGTTGCAGTTTAGAGATAAGAGTGTTTCTAGTTTCAATTCCCAGTCCAAAAAAAAGGAGAATTTTGTGGAAGGGGAAGGAAATAAACTGTGCTTTGAAGAAAGATTAGAGCTGACTGTAGTGGCTCATGCTTGCAATCCCAGTTCTTGGTAGACTGAGATAGGAAGATCCCAGGTTGGAGGACAGCCTCAGCAAGCAGTGAGACTCATCAACTGAGAGAGACTGTTTCAAAATAAAAATTAAAAAAATAGGGGTAAGGTGTAGCTTGGAGATAGACTGACCTCCAGTTCAATCCCCAGTATCATCCGCACACACACAAAAAAAAATTTAGTATACAGAAATTTTTTGAGCCATCGTGTGTGTGTGTGTGTGTGTGTGTGTGTGTGTGTGTGTGTGTGTATGTGTGTGTTACTGACAATGGAACCCAGGGACATTCTACCTCTGAGCTACATCCTCAGCCATATTTTTATTCTTTATTTTGAAACAAGGTTTCACTGAGTTGCAAAGGGCCTCACTAAGTAACTGAGGCTGGCTGCAAGCAGGGGAGGGGGTCTTCCTGTTTCAGCCTCCCAAATGCTGGGATTATAAACACGAGCCACCATACCCAACTGAGCCTTTTTTTTTTTTTTTTTTTTTTTGTACTCAGGGTTGAACCCAGGGGCATTCTGCCTCTGGGCTAGATGCCCCAGCCCTTTTTATTTTTTATGTTGAAACAGGGTCTCACTAAATTGCTGAGGCTGATCTTGAACCTGTGATCCTCATGTCTCAACCTCCCAACTACTGGGATTATAGGCTTCACACCTGACTCCCATCACATTTTAAATATGTTTATTTTTTCTCTCTCTCTTTTCTTTTTTTTAGTGGTACTGGGGTCTTTAGTCAGGGCTCTGTCAGTGATCCACACCCCCAGCCCTCTTTCTAAATTTTATTTTGAGATAGGGTCTTTCTTGCTTTTGGCCTAGGCTGGCCTAAAACTTGTGAACCTTCTGTCTCCTGGTGTAGTCTCCCACATAGCTGGATTCATAGGCATGCATACTGCACCCAACTGATTTTTTCTTTTTTGAAATTAGCTGTTTTTAAAACTTACTTTTTTCTTTTTGTAATGGTACTGGGGATTGACCCAGGGGAGTTTTACCATTGCACTGAACTCTCAGCTAGCTAGCTAGCTAGCTAGCTGGCTTCCTTCCTTCCTTCCTTCCTTTCTTCCTTCCTTCCTTTGTGTGTGTGTGGGTTAGTTCTAGGGATTGAACCCAGGGTGTTCTACCTCTGAGCTATTTTATTTATTTTGAAGCTGGGCATGATGGTGTATGCTTGTAATCTCAGTACCTGGTAGGCTGAGACAGGAGGATCCTAGCCTTATCTACTTAAGCCCTCCGCAATTTAGAGAGACCCTGTTTTAAAATATAGAATAAAAAATAGGGCAAGGGATGTAGTTTGGAGGTAGAATGCTCCTGGTTTCCATCCCTGATATCACAAAAAAAAAAAAAAAAAAAAAGAAGAGAAAAGAAGAGAGCCTCTGTAATGTCTTGTTAAACTGCCAAAGGTAGCCTTTCAAGTATTGGAATTATAGGCATGTTCTACTACTCCCAGATACTTTTTTCTCTCTCTCTCTCTCTTTTTTTTTTTTTTGTGGGTCTGGGGATGAAACTTCCGAGCTACACCCCCTGCCCTATTTTTTATTTTTTATTTTGAAACCGGGTCTCACTGAGTTGCAGAGGGCCTCACTAAGTGGCTGAGGCTGTCTGCAAACTGCGATCCTCCAGGTCTCAGCCTCCCAAATGCTGGAATTACAAGCGTGTGCCACCACGTCTGGCTGAAATTTGGTTTTCTAAGCTGGGTATGGTGGTGCACACTTGTGATCCTGGTACTTGGGAGGCTGAGACTAGAGGATTGTAGGTTCAAGGACAGCATCAGCAAGTAATGAGACTCACCAACTTAGCAAGACCTGTTTCAAAATAAAATAAAATAGGTTGGTGTGTAGCTCTGAGGTAGGATGCCCCTGGTTTAATCCCCATTACAACAAACAAACAAAAAACAAAAACACACACACAATTTTTTTCTCTGCAAATAGACAGGGTCTGTGTGTGTGTGTGTGTGTGTGTGTGTGTGTGTGTGTGTGTGTGTGTGAGAGATACTGGGGATGGAACCCAGAGGCATTCTACTTCTGAGCTACACCTTCAGCCCTATTTTTTATTCTTTATTTTAAAACAGGGTCTCACTGAGTTGCAAAGGGCCTCACTAAGTATCTGAGGCTGTCTGCGAACTGCAATCTTCCTGTCTTAGCCTCCCAAATGCTGGAATTACAAGTGTGGGCCACCATGCCCAGCTCTGGCTTGTGTGTGTGTGTGTGTGTGTGTGTGTGTGTGTGTGTGTGTGTGCGCGCGCGCGCGCGCACGCGTGAGCGCGCGCGCGTGTGTGTGTGTGGTACTAGGGGTGGAACCCAGGGCCATTCTACCTCCGAGCAACTCTTTAGTCCCATTTTTTATTCTTTATTTTGAAACAGGGTCTCACTGAGTTGCAAAGGGCCTCACTAAGTAGTAGCTGAGGCTGTCCAAGAACTGCAATCCTTCTGTCTCAGCCTCCCAATGCTGGGATTATAATGATGCACTACCATGCCTGGCAAGCTTATGTATTGTTTGAAGATCATTCTTGGTACACTATACTTGGTAAGGAGGCCAGTGGGAAATGATGATGTCCTAAACTAAGGCACTGACTTGGTCATGTAGCCACAGAATGTCAGATTGTACATACCAGTGCAGAACTCGGAGTTATGTTCTTCCTAAAGCAAAACTCAGCCTAGCAGCATCTTGTCTGTAGGCTTGAATGGGCAGAAATATGATCAGCTACTTACATGAAATTAGTTATAAAATGTCCCCTCAAATAATCTTGTTAGCCAGGTGTGGTGATGCATGCTTGTAATCCCAGTACTTGGGAGGCTGAGACAGGAGGATTGTAGGTTTGCAGCAAGCCTCAGCAACTTAGTTAGACCCTGTTTCAAAATAAAGAATAAAAAATAGGGCTGGAGGTAATGCCTTGGGTTCAATCCCCAGTTCTGAAAAACAACAACAAAAAATCTTGATTAGGTAGTTTTCTCTGAAAGGTTACCTAATCAAACATCAGAAATGTTCTAACATCTCTTTTTTGTATAAATGGCTTCCAAAGGAAAACATTTTTTTTTTTTTTCTTCTGGCTTGGAATCTGCAATCTTCTGTGTCGGCTTCCCAAGTATTGGGATTATAGACATGGGCCACTTCACTAACTTTTATAGTTTAAATTTGCATTTTCTTGATGACTTGACCTTGAGTCATATTTTCAAATGCATTTTTGACCTTTTAAATATCCTCTTTTTGTGTGTGTGTAGTGCTAGAGATTGAACCCAGGGGCAGTCTATCTTAGAGTTACACTACCAGCACTGTTGTATTTTTAGTTTGAAACCGGTTCTTTCTAGGTTGATGAGAGCCTTATTACTTGTTGAGCCTGACCTGGAACTTGAGATCTTCCTGTCTCAGCCTCCTAAGTACTGGGATTATAGGTGTGCACTATCACACCAGGCTAGGTATCCTGTTGTCTAATGTGCCTTTTTAAGTTTTTTGCCCATTATTTAAATTTGGTTTTCTTATTGTTTGGTAGAAATTATTGATTGGTAGAGATAATTTGTGTATGAGTCTCTCATTAAATACATACATTTGTAATATCTCTTATTGTTACTTATGCATGGGATAGACATGAGAACAGATTGATAAACCTGAGCATTTTGCTGTAATTCCTTGATATATGTCTTATCAGTGGAGGATAGTTTTTTTTTTTTTAAAGGAGAAGATATTTATTTATTTATTTATTTATTTATTTTTTGGTGGTACAGGAGGTGGAACCCAGAGGCTTTCTACCTCCGGGCTATACTCCCAGACCCATTTTATATTTTATTTGGAAACAGGGTCTCACTAAGTTGCTGAGAGCTTCACTAAGTAATGAGGCTGGCTTCAAACCTGTGCGATCCTCCTGTCTCAGCCTCCCAAGTGCGGGAATTACAAGCGTGTGCCACCACGCCCGGCTGGAGGGTAGTTCTGTATATAGTTCTTTATAGATTTACATTACTTTACCAGTTGGGAACGCACATGATGATTTTCTGTAGTAACTGGTGATGTTTCGAATTACTCTCAGCTGACTGTGGGCATTTCCGTTATCTACTGCTGTGGAATAAACCACCCCAAAATTTAGTAGTTCAGACAACTAAATTTTCTAAACTACTAAATAGACAACTATTTAGAGCTAGGTGTGGTGGCACATGCTTTTAATCTCAGTACTTGGAAGGCTGAGACAGGAGGATCACCGGTTCGTGGCCAGCCTCAGCTACTTAGTGAGGCCCTCCACAACTTAGTGAGACCTGTTTAAAAAAAAAAATAGGGCTGGTGGTGTAGGTTAAGGTAGAATGCCCCAGTCCCACAAACACAAGACAAAAAAGCCCCAACTATTTATTTGCTTATGATTTGAGTGGGTTGGCAATCTGGGCAGGGCTTATTTGGCACAGTTTGCTTACTCAGAGTTTGTGTTCAGTTAGGCTGGTTGAACTCTAGTGAGATTTACTCACATGTCTAGCATTCGACTAGCGCTGTCAGCTAGGTAGCTATGGCCTCTCCTGCAGGCTGTCTTGGCTTCTTTGCATGGTCGCTAAGTTCTAAAATGGTGAGAGTGGAAGTTGCATGGCCTCTTGAGGCCTGGGTTCAGAAGTTGGAGTGTCGTTCATGCCATACCCTATTGGGTCAAAGCAAGTCACAAGGCTAGATCAGATTCAAGGTGTGGGGAAATGAACTCCACTTCTTGGTGGAAATTGTTACAGATAATTATAGTCACTTTAGATAACTGTAGACATGTTAAATGTGGGTATGGTTCATCCCTGTTCTTTTTTTCTTTTCCTTTCATTCCTTTTAAATAAAATATATGGTTTTTATTTGTTTTTATTGCCTTCCTCACTTTTCTTTCTTTTATTCTTTCTCTCTTTTTTATATTGGGGATTGAACTCAGTGGCATTCGACCTCCAAGTTATAGCCCCAGCCTGATTTTATTTCTTATTTGGAAACAGGATTTCAGTAGGTTGCTGAGGGCCTTGCTAAGTTGCTGAGGAGGGCTACTCTGATCCTCTGTCTTAGCCTTCCAAATGCTAGGATGACAAGTGTGCGCCACCATGCCCAGCTCTTCAGCCCTCTTTCTTATTTTTATTTGAAACTAGATTGATGATAATCTCATTACTTGCTGAGGCTGTGTTTGAACCTGTGAATCTTCCTGTCTCAGCCTCCCAAGCACTGGGATTATAAGTGTGCACCACCATGCAAGGTTTGTCTTTTTTTCTGAAGTTAATATAACAAAGCTTATTGATTAAAGACTGTCTTGTTTGATTGTTTTAGTGTGGCTAAGGACTGATATTTTTATGTCCTGTTTTGGTACTGGGGATTGAGCTCAAGGAGCATGTCTCACTAGGTTGATGAGAATCTCACTGCTTGCTGAGGCTGCCCTTTGACCTGTGATCTTTCTGTTGCAGGCTCCTAAACACTGGGATTACAGGCGTGTACCACCAAGCCTGGCTCAGGGCCTGGTTTTGCATCTGTTTTCCAAATTATCATAATAATACTACACATCTCTTAATGCTGAAAAAAAAATTAGTTTCTTCCCCAGATGATTTTAATCTTTTTTTTTTTTTAATTGGTAATTGCTAAGTGGTAATACTCTGGTTCTTTTATGGTCTGTTCCCAGCCCTTCCATGACTTGTTAGTCATTCAGAGTTACTAATATGGGCCTGAAATAACTTTTTTTTGCCAAGTGCTCAATGAAAACACGGAGAGGAAGGCTCCGCAGCAGGAGAAGGTGTCTAGATTGTAGTTGTCTTGAGTAGACAGTGTTTTTATATGTGAAATAAATAAGATTTTTGGGTAGGCTTAGATGTCAATGACCTCAGCCTATCAGGATGAATCAGCGTAAATCCTAGGTGAGGTGACAGTGTCAGCACCATGAGCCCCTTGCCATGAGCTTATTGGGTCTCTCGTTAAAGTAACTGTCATAGCCCTTATTTTAGAGAAAAGTAAGAATCATTGTTTAAGATTCATCTGCAGCCGGGCGTGGTGGCACACGCTTGTAATCCCCGTGCTTGGGAGGCTGAGTCAGGAGGATCGCACAAGCTGAATGTGGTGGGAGACACACACACACACACATGTAATCCCTGTACTTGGGAAGCTGAGATAGGAGGATTATAGGTTTGTTTTCAGCTTCAGCTACTTAGTGAGTCCTTCTGCAACTTAATGAGTCCTTGTTTCACAAAATTAAATTAAATTAAAATAAAATTAATATGGCTGAGGGTGTATTTCAGAGGTAGAATGCTCCTGGGTTCAATCTCCAGCACCGAAACAAAACAAGACAAAAAAACTATAAGTTTTTTGGAGGTTATGGAAGATGGAGGGAAGAAAGGAATTAAATTTCTTCTAGAAAGTATTCAAGTTTTAATTTTGATAAAATTACAAGCTGGGCAAGAAAACCATTATATCAATAAGTGCTAATGTGTGTTTTGAATTACTATATTTCCCTTGATTCTCTGTCTCAGAATTAGCCACTTTTTTGTGTGGCTCAGCTCTCATTGTGAATGTATTATGTCCACAAAAAAAAAATAATAACATGGATTAATTAGGGCATAGCTTAAAGGCTGATTGGAAAGGAAACCAGTTATTTCTTGGCATGGAGAAGAACAAAGCTTTTCATTGGAAGTAATTTACCATTTGTCGGTAAATTCAAGTTTGGTGGCGAAAAGAGGAAGGGCATTATTCTTGAGCCTTGCCTTTACAACATTACCGAGTAAATCCTAATGCCCAAACCCTGAGGTAGGTGCAAGGCGCTATGACAAACCAAGAAGAAGTAGGGATGATGGTGTGCACCTATAATCCTAGTGCTTGAGAGGCTGAGAACTAAAGGACCCTACGTTTGTGGCCAGCCTCAGCAGTTTAGCAAGGCCCTTCACAACTTAGTGAGACCCTGTTTCAAAAAATAAATAAGTAAAGCTAGGCGTGGTGGTGCACACTTGTAATCCCAGCGTTTGGGAGGCTGAGACAGGAGGATTGCACAGGTTCAAAGCCAGCTTCAGCTACTTAGTGAGGCTCTCAGCAACTTAGTGAGACCCTGTTTCCAAATAAAGTATAAAATAGGTCTGGGAGTATAGCCTGGAGGTAGAAAAGCCCCTGGGTTCCACCCCCAGTAACACCAAAAAAAAAAAAAAAAAAAAAAAAAAAGGATTGGGGTATGTGTGGCAATATCCAAGGTTTTTTTTTCTTTTCTTTTAATCCCAGGAACAGTTTTTGATAGTGATCTTTATAAGATATCAATAAGACAGCCAGGCATGGTGGCATAGGCCTGTAATCTCTGTACTTAGGCTGAGACAGGTGGATTGCAGGTTCAAGGACATACCCAGCAACTTAGTGAGATCCTGTTTAAAAATGAAAGAGAGAAAGGGCTGTGAGTGTAGTTCAGAGGTAGAATGCCCCTGGATTTAATCCCAAGTAAAAATTAAAAAAAAGGCAGCCTTCAGTGATGTTATATTTGTTGAACAGAGTTGTGAAGTAAAATGGTGCTTTGGGGATGATCCTCACTTCAGCATAGAATATAGTAGGGCTTAGGTTTTTGGGAAGCTCCCAGCAGTACAGAGAGACTTGGGCATCAAGTAGTAACACTCTGATTTCAAGGTTCCTGAAGTGAATTCAGGAGCAACCAGCCCTAAGCATCTAAATCATCATCATCACCATCACCATCATCATCATCATCATCATCACCATCATCATCCTGTATTTGGGGTGAGGAGATACTAAATTATCTGTTTGTTCTGTTTCTGGTCTCTTTTTACCTGTATTTCTCACCTAGTAAGAGATTTTAGATCTGCTTGTTCAATTCTAGACTGTATAAAAGGATAATGGGCAAAAAGCAGCTGAAGAATCCAAAGGAGCAAGACTGGATGATTGATTATGTTGGAAAGTGTGGTCCAAGAACTGCTGATAAGAAAAGGGGATCAAATGCCAGGCATGGTGGCACATGCTTGTAATTCTAGTACTTGGGAGAACCATGGGTTTGTGGCCAGCCTCAGGTACCTAGTGAGGCCCTCTGCAACTTAATGAGACCCTGTTTCAAAATAAACAATAAAAATAAAAAATAGAACTGGGGGTATAGCTCGAAGGTAGAATGCTGCTGGGTTCTATCCCTAGTCAGTCAGTCAGTCTCTCTCTTTCTCTCTTTCACACACACACACACACACACACACACACACACACACACACACACACACACACACCCCACCATCATCATCATCATCACCATCATCATCATCAATAGAGAATAAAGAGCCAAAAGAAAAGAGTTTCTTTTTTTTGTGAATTGAGAATGGGAATGGCTAGAGAGGGTTCAGGGCAGGTATAGGGTTATAAGAAACAAGTAAAGAATTATGAAAGAAGGCACTAAGAGGTGCTGCAGCTATGAGTTTTGAATGAGAACTCTATTTTCTTTGAGGGTCTCAATATATTAAGACTTAAAATTGTTTTTAACTTCTTTTCTTTTTGAGGTTAGACTTGTTTCTTATATGTGATGCCATTCCAGCACTGGACTCATGGAGGCTGAGCATTTATTCAGGTAATAATTATAGGTAATATTTATAGAATACTTTCTGTGTGTCAGGCAACAAACCTAAGTACAATACCTACTACCTTCTCACCTTATCTTCACACATTTTTATTGGATTGGAAGTATTATTGGACCCATTTAATAAATGAAGAAACTGAGATTGAGGGGTATATGAAGATTTAGTTCAGCTAAGTTAAAAAATAAAGCCTATTGCTGCAGTTGAAGTGAAAGATGCCAATACCTTGGGTTAGATGATGTTATTTGTTCATTTGCCATCAATAACATGAAGGTAAAGTGATTTGGGTTGGCTGAACTTCACTACAAATTCCATAACTTTTTCCCAGTAGTGAATATATCATACTTTTTGTCTTATTTTTCTTTTCTTTGTTTTGTTTTGTGATTCTGGGAATTGAACCCAGGGGTGATCTATCCTTGAGGTATACTCCCAGCCCTATTTAATTTAATATAATTTATTTATTTTTATGGTATTGGGGATGGAACCTGGGGGCATTCTACCTCCGATCTACACCCCCAGCCCTATTTTTTTATTCTTTATTTTGAAACAGGGTCTCACTGAGTTGAAGAGGGCCTTACTAAGTAGCTGAGGCTGGCCACAAACCTGGATTCTCTTGTCTCAGCCTCCCGAATGCTGGGATTACAAGCATGTGCCACCACGCCCTACTACAATTAGCAATTTTAAAGTCTATAATTCAGTGGTATTTTGAGTTTTTACAGTGTTGTGCAACCACCACCTTTCTCTAGTTTCAGAAAATTTTCATCATCCCAGAAATAACCCCATACCTATAATGTAACAATTTTTCATTTTCTCCTCTGTTAATCTCCTGATAATTTCTAATCTGCTTTCTGTCTTTATGGATTTGCCATATTAAAGGAATAATATAAAATAAGTCATACAATATATGACCTTCTGTGTCTGGCTTCTTTCATTTAGCATAATGTTTTTGAAGTTTTTCCAAGTTGTAGCATATATCTGTACTTTGTTCCTTTTTATGGCTGGATGATATTCTGCTGCATGCATATATATATATATATATATATATATATATATATATATATATTTGTCCATATATAAGTACTAGGATTATAGGTATGTGTACCATACCCAGCCAAATTACATCTTTATACCTTGTGACCTCATCAAAATAGATTTAGTATTATAGCTTCATAACAGGGCATGGTGGTGCATGCTTGTAATCCCAGTACTTGGGAGGCTTAGACAGGAGATCTCAGATTCGCATCCAGCTTCAGCCATTTAGTGAGGCCATCTGCAACTTAGTGAGACCCTGTTTCAAAATAAAGAATAAAAAAATAGAGCTGGGGATGTAGCTTGAAGGTAGAATGCCCTTGGATTCAATCCCTGGTTCTGCCAAAAATAAGAATGATAGCTTCATGCAATTGTCTTTAAATCAGAAGAAAAAAAGAGTTACAAGTAAACACATTTACATAGTTCTTTATATTTACCTATGTACTTAACCTGTGTTGAAATGGCTCACTTTTTAGTATTTCTTTCTTTTCCTTTTGTTTATTTGTTTGTTTGCTATATTGGGGATTTGTTTGCTATATTGGGGATTAAGCCCAGGCTTTAAACATTCTAGGCAAGATTTGTACTTAGCTACATTCCTTTTATTCTGATTTTGAGATAGGGTCTCCTTAAAATTCCCAGGCTGGTCAAACTTGAGATCTTGCATCAGCCTCCTAAATAACTAAGATAACAGGCATGCCCAACAGTACTTTTCTCTTTTTGGGGGGGGGCATGGGGATTGAACCCAGAGGCATTTTACCTCCAACCTATACCCCCAGATCGATTTTATTTCTTATTTGGAATCAGGATATCACAAGGTTGCTGAGAGTGTCGCTAAGTTGCTGAGGCTGGCTTTGAACCTTTGATCCTCCCATCTCAGCTTCCCAAGTACTGATATTACCAATGAGTGCCACTACCCCTGGCATTATTTTTTTTAATTTTTTATTTGGAAATAAATCTCAGGAAGTTGTTGAGGGTGGCCTCGAACTTGTGATCCTCCTATCTCAGTCTCTCAAGTAATGGGATTACCATCATGCCCCACTACCTACCTCCTTTAGTAGTATTTCTTATAGAAGGCTAGGAATGTAGCTTAGTGGTAGAGTGCCCAGAATATGAGGTCTTGGATTCTATTTCCTTCCTTCCTTCCTTCCTTCCTTCCTTCCTTCCTTCCTTCCTTCCTTCCTTTTTTACTTTTTTTTTTGTGTGTGTGGGTCTGGGGATGGAACCCAGAGGCATTTGACCTCCGAGCTACACCCCCTGCCCTATTTTTTATTCTTTATTTTGAAACAAGGTCTCACTAAGTTACGGAGGGCCTCACTAAGTAGCTGAGGCTGTCCGCGAACCGCGATCCTCCTGTCTCAACCTCCCGAATGCTGGGATTACAAGCGTGTGCCACCACACCCAGCTCCTTGGACTCTATTTTCTGTATGGCAAAAAAAAAAAAAAAGCATTTTTTATACAGTAAGTCTGCTATTGATATATAGTCTGTGTAATTTCTCTTATTTGAGAATATTTTAATTTTATTCTCATTTTTGAAGGATATTTTTGCTGGATATTGATTATTATTATTATTTTTAAAACAGTCTTCCTTTCAGCACTTTGGATATATCTTTGTACTGTCTTCTGGTCTCCATGGTTTCTTTCTTTTTTGTTTTTATTATTTTTTTCAGAACTGGGATTGAACCCAGCTATACCCAGCCCTATTTTTTTTAATCTTTATTTTGAAACAGGACCTCACTAAGGAGCTGAGGCTATCTGCAAACCTGTGAGCCTTCTGTCTCAGCCTCCCAAGCATTCTACCTCTGAACTACATACACCCTAGCCCTATTTTTATACTTATTTTTATATTTATTTATTTATTTATTTATTTATTTATTTATTTATTTAGTGTGTATGGGGATGGAACCCAGGGGCATTCAGCCTCCGAGCTACACCCCCTGCCCCATTTTTTATTCTTTATTTTGAAATCAGGAGGTCTCACTGAGTTGCAGATGGCCTCACTAAGAAGCTGAGGCTGTCTGCGAACTGTGATCCTCCAGTCTCAGCCTCCTGAATGCCGGGATTACAAGTGTGTGCCACCATGCCCGGCTTATTCATTTATTTTTGAAAAGGTCTCACTAAGTTGTGGTGGACCTCACTAAATAGCTGAGGCTGGCTGTGAACCTGTGATCCTCCTGTCTCAGACTTCCAAGTACTGCGATTACAAGCGTGCGGCACCGCACCTTGCTGTGCTATTAATCTTATTGAGGATCCCTTGTATGTAATGAGACACTTCTCTTACTACTTTGAAGATTCTCTTTCTTTTTTGTGGTAATATAGATGGAACCCAGAGGCAATCTTGCTACTGAGCTGTATCCCCAGCCTTTGTTTGTTTGCTTGCTTATTTATTTATTTATTTATTTATTTATTTATTTATTTTTATGTGTGTGTGGTACTGGAATGGAACCTCAGGGGCATTCTATCTCTGAGCTATACCCCTAACCCTATTTTTTTTATTATTTTTTTTGTGTGTGTGGTACTGGGGGTGGAACCCCAGAGGCTTTCTACGTCCGGGCTATACTTCCAGACCTTTTTGTATATTTTATTTGGAAACAGGGTCCTACTAAGTTGCTGAAAGCCTCACTAAGTAGCTGAGGCTGGCTTCAAACCCTTGCGATCCTCCTGTCTCAGCCTCCCAAGCGCGGGGATTACAAGCGTGCGCCATTATTGTTTATTTTGAAACAGCTTCTCACTGAGTTGCAAAGGGCCTCACTAAGTAGCTGAGGCTGCCCACAAACTGCGATCTTCCTGTTTTAGCCTTGCAAATGCTAGGATTACAAGCTTGCGCTAACACGACCGGCTTATATTTCATTTTGAGACAGGGTCTTCCTAAATTGCCAATGAATTTTCAAATTTTCTACTTCAGCCTCCCAGATTGCTGGAATTATAAGTGTGCGCCACTGTGCCTCCCTGCAATATGTTTTATTTTTTTGTGTGTGTGTTTGGTACTGGGAATGGAACCCAGGGGCATTCTACCTCCAAGCTGTACCCCAGTCCTATTGTTTTCCTTTTATTTTTATTTTTTTTGTGGTACTGGGGGTGGAACCCAGGGGCTTTTCTACCTCCGGGCTATACTCTCTGACCTGTTTTATACTTTATTTGGAAATAGGGTCTCACTAAGTTGCTGAGAGCCTTACTAAGTAGCTGAGGCTGGCTTCCAACTTATGTGATCCTCCTGTCTCAGCCTCCCAAGTTCTGGGATTACAAGTGTGCGTCACCATGCCAGGCTTCTTTTTATTTTTGAAACAGGGTCTCACTAAGTTGCGAAGGGCCTCACTAGGTAGCTGAGGCTGGCTGCGAACCGTGATCCTCCTGTCAATGCTGGTATTACAAGAGTGAGCCACCATGCCTAGCTAATAGCCTCCCAAGTACTGGGATTACAGATGCACGGCCCCATGCGGCTAGGGATAGATTTCTCCTTTCCTTCTTTTCTTTTCTTTTCTTTCTTTCTTTCTTTCTTTCTTTCTTTCTTTCTTTCTTTCTTTCTTTCTTTCTTTCTTTCTTTCTTTCTTTTTTTCTTGTACTGGGGTTCCTGGAAACCCTTCTACCTCCGGGCTACACTCCCAGACCTATTTTTAATATATTTTTTAAAATTTGGAAACAGAGCCGGGCGTGGTGGTGCACGCTTGTAATCTCTGCACTTGGGAGGCGGAGACAGGAGGATCGCGCAGGTTCGAAGCCAGCCTCAGCTACTTAGTGAGGCTCTCAGCAACTTAGTGAGACCCTGTTTCCAAATAAAATATAAAATAGGTCTGGGAGTATAGCTCAGAGGTAGAAAGCCTCTGGGTTCCACCCCAGTACCACCAAAAAAAATTAAAAAATAAAAATAGGTCTGGGAGTGTAGCCTGGAGGTAGAAGGGCTTCCAGGAACCCCAGTACCACCAAAAAATAAAAATAAAATAAAATAAAATTTGGAAACAGGGTCTCCTAAGCCAGGGAGGCTGGCTTCGAACCTGCTTGATCCTCCTGTCTCCACCTCCCAAGTGCAGGGATTACAAGGGTGCGCCACCACGCCCAGCAGTAGATTAATTTTTAATGATAGTTAAATAACAAGCAAAAGAAGTCTTTATATTTACCAACATAATTACCATTTTTGGTGCTTTTCATTCCTTTGTATAGATCCAGATTTCTGTTACATTTATTCAGTCTTACTAGTACAGGTTTATTGGTGATGGTTTTTTTTCTTTGAACCCAGGGGCATTCTATCCCTTAGTTAAACTCCCAGCCCTATTTTATTCTTTGTTTTGAGACAGGGTCTCACTAAGTTGCAGAGTACTTCACTAAACTGGCCATGAACCTGCAG
>NC_137797.1:63440565-63528065 GCF_963383645.1 Muscardinus avellanarius
GAACCTGCAATCCTCTTGTGTTAGTCTCCCAAGTAATGGGATTATAGGCATGTGCCACCATGCCTGCCTTTATCTTTTATTTTGAAACAGAGTCTCACTAAATTGCTGACACTGGCCCAGATCCTTGATCCAGATCCAGATACTGGGATTATGGGTGTGCCACTCTATGCAGCTTCTGTTGAACTTCAGCATCAACACCCTCTCTCCCATTTCCCCAACCTCTATTTCTGATCCTGGAAATTGCTAATATGTTCTTTTTTTCCCCTTTGGAGATTTTTTTTTTTAAAAGCTCAGTAAATTCTCCTGTGATCCAAGAGATCTCTAGGATGTTTATCAATAATTTGTTCTTTTTTATTTCCGAATACTCTTTCTTGGGGTGACTATAGCATACTTTATTTAATCATTCATCTATTGAAGGACTTTTTGTATTTGTTTTGGTTATGAATGAAACTACTATAAACATTCATATACTGATTTCTGTGCAAATATGTTTATTAATCTGGAATAAATGTTCAAGAGTACAATTGCTGGGTGAGAGGTTTATTACTTATTTCTTTCTACTTTTTTTTTTTTTTTGGTACTGGGGTAGAACCCAGGAGCATTCTACCACTGAGCTACACTCCCAACCTTTTTTTTGTTTTGTTTTGTTTTGTTTTGTTTTTTGCAGTACTGGGGGTGGAACTCAGGGCATTCTACCTCTAAGCCACACCCCTAGACCTATTTTTTATTCTTCATTTTGAAACAGGGTCTCACTGAGTTGCAAGGGGCCTCACTAAGTAGTAGCTGAGGCTGGCCGTGAACCACGATCCTCCTGTCTCATCCTCTCAAATGCTGGGACTACAAGTGTGCGCCACCACACCTGGCTGAATTCATTTTCTTATAGTACTACGATTGAACCCAGGGGCATTCTACCTCTGAGCTACACCCTCTGCCCTATTTTATTTTTATTCTGAAACAGGGTCTTTCTAGATTGATGAGAGCCTCACTATTTGCTGAGGCTATCCTCCAATCTATGATCCTCCTGTCTCAGCCTCTGAATTATTGGGGTGTAGGTGTGTGTCACCACACCAGCTTGTGATTTTATTTTTTATTGTTTTGTGTATGTGGGGGTACTGGGGTTGAACCCAGGGGTGTTCTACTACTGAGCTGCATAATTGATACCCTTTTTATTTTTTTATGAGCCAAGGAACTGGGTGTGGTGACGCATGCTTATAATTTCAGTACTTGGGAGACTGAGACAGGAGGATTGCGCAGGTTTGACGCCAGCCTTCAGCTACTTAGTGAGGCTCTCAGCAACTTAGTGAGACTCTCTTTTCAGATGAAATATAAAATAGGTCTGGGAGTGTAACCTGGAAGTAGAAAGCCCCTTAGTTCCAGGGATTACAAGCATGAGCCACCACACCCGGCTCCTTGGCCCCATTTTTTATTCCTTATTTCGAAATAAGGTCTCACTGAGTTGCAAAGGGTCTCAGTAAGTAGCTGAGGCTGTCCACAATCCATGATCCTTCTGTCTCAGCCTCCCAAATGCTGGGATTACAAGCATGCACCACCACGCCTGGCTCTTTGTCTATTTTCTAATTGAATTGTTTCTTTACTGTTATGTTTTGAGAGTTCTTTACATATTTTCATATACCTCATTTGCAGTATCTTCTCCAGTGTTCAGCTTAGTCCCCACTTCCCAGCGAACACTTGGACTCCTTAGCTTTCTCATATTCTCAGTCCTGTGTTCTCAACTCAGGAAGCATATTGACCTCTGTCGTTGTTCTCCCTAGACTCTCTCTGCATTTAACATTACTTGGAAATACTCTAGACTTTAAGCTTGGTCAGTCATAAAGCTTACTCGATAGTTTTCTATCTTCCAGGAATCCTGTTCATTTCCTAATACTTAATGTCTTTAAAAACATAATTAGGACAGGCGTGGTCATGCTTGTAATCCCCTTGCTTGGTGCTTGGGAGGCGGAGACAGGAGGATGGTGCAGGTTTGAAGTCAGCCTCCCTGGCTTAAGAGACCCTGTTTCCAAATAAAAATATAAAACGATAGGTCTGGGAGTGTAGCCCGGAGGTAGAAGGGCTTCCAGGAACCCCAGTACCACCAAAAAAATAATCAGAACAGAAAAGAAGAGATGCAAATGACCAATAGATACATGAAAAAAATGTTCAACATCATTAGCCATCAGGGAAATGCAAATCAAAGCTACACTGAGATTCCATCTAACCCCAATCAGAGTGGCAAGCATAAAGAAGTCAAATAACCAAAAAATACTTGCAAGGATATGGGGAAAGAAGAAATTTTTTACACTGTTGGTGGGAGTGCAAACGAGTTCAGCTGCTATGGAGATCAGTGTGGAGATTCCTTAGAAAACTGGGAATGGATCCACCATATGATCTGGCTATACCACTCCTGGGTATCTTTCCAAAGGGGTTGAAATCAGAGGACTATAGTAACATATGCATACCCATGTTCATAGAGCACAATTTGTAATAGCCAAAATATGGAACCAACCTAGGTCTCCATCAACAGATGAATGGATTGCAAAATTATGGGAAGTACACACAATGGAATTCGACTCAGCAATAAAGAAAAACAAAATCATGTCATTCACAAGAAGATGGAAAGACCTGGAGAACATTATGTTAAGCGAGATTAGCCAAGCACAGGAAGAGAAGGGACATATGTTTTCTCTAATATGCCCAAACTAGGGAGTATTAGGGATACCAGAGGGACCCCAGATAATGGATGGAAAAGCTCAGGAAAGCTAGAAAAGAAGGAGAGGAGAGGAAGAAGGCTGAGGTTGATGAACTGGAGGAGCTACATCTGAATATGTGTATAAGTGTGAGTGTAGCATGCTCAACCTGGACACTCATTGTTGGGAGGGAAGAAAGGGGAAGTGGAGGCGGGGGAAGAGGGCACCAAGCACAGTCTGAATGTATTCCATTTTCAATATGATCCACACGGAAAAAAAAAAAAATCAGAAGCCAGATGTGTGTGGTGGTGCACCTTTGTAATCTCAGTATTTTTTTTTTCCTTCCCCGTACTGGGGATGGAATCCAGGGGCATTCTACCTCTGAGCTACACCCCCAGCCCTATTTTTTATTTTTTATTCTGAAACAGTGTCTCACTGAGTTTCAAAGGGCCTCACTAAGTAGTAGCTGAGGCTGTCTGTGAATCCTGATCCTCCAGTCTCAGCCTCCCAAATGC
Source organism: Muscardinus avellanarius (assembly GCF_963383645.1). Taxonomy (NCBI): domain Eukaryota; kingdom Metazoa; phylum Chordata; class Mammalia; order Rodentia; family Gliridae; genus Muscardinus; species Muscardinus avellanarius. The sequence goes on from NC_137797.1 coordinate 63,443,765, forward strand.
TAGGATTACAAGTGTGCACCACCATGCCTGGCTCTCAATCTCCGTATTTGGGAGGCTAAGACAAGAGAATTGCAGGTTTGTTACCAACTTTAGCAATTAAGCAAGGCTCTCTGCAACTTAGTAAAACCCTGTAATTCAGTGAGACCATGTGCAACTTAGTGAGACCCTGTTTCAAAATAAAAGAATAAAATAGGGCTGGAGGTATAACTCAGAGGTAGAATACCCCTGGGTTTTATTCTGAGCCCCCCCCCCCCCCGCAAATCATACATTTAGTCTGATTTTTTAATTGTTTATGCTAGGCACATAACATCTGATCCCCATTATTTTATGTTAATCGGAAGTAGAATCTCCCCACCCCCACACCCATAAAGTTTTCACTAATATTAGATATTTTCATTCTTACTCTTGGCCAATAATTCTTTCTCGGGTTCTTAAAAAAGGAAAGTGGATGCTAAATAGAGCTCAGACCAAAAGATACTTACCTTTTTCAGTGTCTCTTGAGGCCCAGCTACTACTGGAGTTTGCACATCAATCAGATACAGGGTTAAAGTTAGAAATAGGTCAGCTACCATAGCACAAGATAATGGTGCGAAAAGATTTTGGTGACAGCTTGTGCATAATAATATATTCTTTCTTGTTCATGGAACCATGCTCTTTGGGTATACTCCTAAATTCTAGGTATCATGCTTTTTCTGTATTCTTTTTTTTGTCAAAAGAATGGTCATATTTGTAAAAATAAATTTCTAAATTTATTTATTTGTTTTATTTTGGTACTATTTAACCCAGAGACATTCTTCCTCTGAGCTACATCTCCAGCTACCCCCCCCCCATTTTTTAAACAGTCTCACTAAATTGCTGAGGGTCTTGATACGTTGCTAAGGCTGGCCTTGAACCTGCAATCTTTATGTTTCAGCTTCCCAATACTGAAATTACAGGTGTACACCACTGCTCCTGGCTCTACTTTTTTATTGGTACTGGAGATGGAATCCAGGGGTATTCTACCTTTGAATTATACCCCCAGCCCTATTTTTTATTCTTTATTTTGAAACAGGGTCTCACTATGTTGTGGAGGGCCTTACTAAGTACCTTTCTCTGCCCAAGTACTCTGATTACCACCATGCCTGGCTATGCTGAGATTGATTACAGATTTATCTCTGTATTTCAAAGTTGCCCTTACCTATGTAAAATATCAGTGGGGTTATATCATTGCCATAGGATTACTCAAACATTTAAGAAAATGTTTTTTGGAGATTTTCTGGAATTAGGCTACATTTCAGTAACAAAATAACTTTGTGCTATGGGAATCGCCTGCTAGAGTTACTTGGGGTTGGGAATACCCCAGGAGTATTCTACTTCCAAGCTACACCCCAAGCCCTATTTTTTATTTATTTATTTATTTATTTATTTATTTTATTTATTTATTTATTTTTTGCGAGTCTGGGGATGGAACCCAGAGGCATTTGACCTCAGAGCTATACCCCTTGCCCATTTTTTATTCTTTATTTTGAAGCAGGGTCTCACTGAGTTGCAGAGGGCCTCACAAATAGCTGAGGCTGTCTGTGAACCACGATTCTGCGGTCTCAGCCTCCCGAATGCTGGATCACAAGCGTGCGCCACCACGCCCGGCCTTAGTCTTTATTTTGAAATACGGTCTCATTAAGCTGTGCAGAGCCCCACTAAGTAGCTGAGGCTGGCCGTGAACCAGGATCCTCCTGGTTTAGCCTCCCAAATGCTGGGATTACACGCATGCACCACCATGCCCAGCCGATTTTTTATTTTTTATTTTTATTTTTATTTTTTTGTGGTGCTGGGGATTGAACTCAGTGACATTCTACCTCCAAGCTACACCCCGAGCCCGATTCTTTATTTTTTATTTTGAAACAGGGTGTCACTAAGTTGCAGAGAGCGTCACTAAGTAGGTGAGGCTGGCCTCGAACCTGCGATCCTCCTGTCTCAGCCTCCCAGGTACTGAGATTACAAGCGTGCGCCACCACACCAGGCCCTAGAATTACTGTTGATTGTGCTGATCTCAGTGATATATTTTATTTCTGTTTCCAATCTATTACTTTTGCTTGATAGGTCAAGAGTGTAACTTGGTATATTAGTCATTCTTGACAGTACCTGTCCTGATCCCCTGGCGGTAGTCATTCGGTAATTTTGTTGAATTACGGACTGCCTTCCGTGAGGCAGGGCTTTACTTAGCTCCCTCCTTGTATTTCTCTCAGGATCTTTCTTTTTCTATCCATCTCTACCTTCTGGGATTTTTTTTTAAACTTATTTGCATTTCCTCTGGAGGGCAAAGGAGATGAACCTGAACCATTCTGTTGTTTATGAGTAACTCTGATAAGAAAAAAGTATCATATGAGAAAAGTTTATAATACTTGGTGAAATGATATTTTTGAGTTAATGATGAGTTTTATTTTTTCATTGTTTCTCCCTGCCGTTATTAGAGGTGGATTGGGCTTTTGCTGGTTTTTGCTTTTCTTCAAAGCTTTGACCTTCTTTTTCTCTCTTTAATTTATAGCAAGTGATGTCCTGTTTTACTATTCATTTTAATTTCTCACTTTTGTAACTTTTCCCCCAGCCATAGGAAGTCTCTTCCTCTTCTCTGTTCTTTAAATAGTAGTATGTTCTGAGGCCTTTGCTTCTCTTGGATCTTTTATCTTTTTTTCTTTTACTGTGCTACCGTTCTTACCATGCGTTCTACCTTTGTAGGCCATTTGAAATTCAAGGTTTCAACATACTTTAGAGTTTGGTGGTCTAGATGTCCCATACAACCTGTGTAACTGCCTCTTGAACGCTTTGATTTTGTTGATCCGTGGGCATATCACATTTACCATATATGAAACAAATCTTTTTTTTTTCTTTCAGTATTGGGGATGGAACCCAGGGGCATTCTACCTTTGAGCTACACCCCCGCCCTGTTTTTTAATCTTTTACTTTTGAAACAGAGTCTCACTGAGTTGCGAAGAGGCTTGCTAAGTAGCTGAGGCTGTCTGTTAACTGTGATCCTCCTGAATGCTGGGGTTACAAGCATGCACCACCACGCCCGGCTAAGCAGATCTTTATCATCTCTTTCTCTTTTTTTCTTTTGTGGTGCTGAGGATGAAACTCCAGATGAACCTTTGAGCTGCATCTTCAGCTTACTTTTATTTTTTATTTGGAAACAGTGTCTCAGTAAATTGCTAAGTGCCTTGCTAAGATGCCAAGGCTATCCTCAAACCTTCAATCCTCCTGTCTCAGCCTCTCAAGTACTGGGATTACAAGTGTGAGCCATCATGCCTGGCTAGAAAATTTAATTTCTTTGGCATAGGAATATTAGATTGCATCCCATAATGCAAGAATGTATGAGGATATATGTGTTTGTGTGTATGTGTGTGTGTGTGTGTGTGTGTGTATACATATATATATATATATATATATATATATATATATATACACATAGTTTTATTTATTTATTTATTGGTGGTACTGGGGTTCCTAGAAGCCCTTCTACCTCCGGGCTACACTCCCAGACCTATTTTTACACTTTTTTAAAATTTGGAAACAGGGTCTCTTAAGCCAGCACGGCTGGCTTTGAATCTGTGCGATCCTCCTGTCTCCGCCTCCCAAGTGCTGGGATTACAAGCATGCGCCACCACGCCTGGCCTATATACACACACACACACACACACACATATATATATATATATATATATATATATATATATATACATGTATATATGTGTATATATATATATATGCACACACATACATATATATATATATTTTTAATTTTTTTTTGGTGGTACTGGGGATGGAACCCAGAGGCATTCTACGTCCAAGCTATACCCCTAGCCCTATTTTCTATTTTATTATTTAATTTTATTGCCTTCTACCTCCAGACTACACCTCCAGACCTATTTTATTTTAGTTTTTATTTGGAAGCAGGTCTCGCTAACTTTTTGGAGGCATCACTTAATATCTGAGGCTGGCAGAGAACAACACACGATCCTTCAGTCTCAGCCTCACAAGTATTGGGATTACAGGCATGCTGGCTTATATTGAGGTTCTTTACATTTATGTTTCTTTGAGATAACTTTCTCTGTTTATTCTAGGCAAAGAGGACCCTTAGTTTGGGAGGATATATAAAACAAGTCATGTTACTTCAAGTGTTTTATTTTTTGCTAGGGATTGAATCTAGGAACATTCAGCCTCTGAGCTACACTCCAGTTCTTTTTATTTTTTATTTTGAAATGGTCTAAATAGCTGAGGCTATTCTCAAACGTGTGATTCTCCGGTCTCACCCTCCCAAGTACTGGGATTACAGGTGTGTGCCACAACTCCTGGTTTCTTGTAGGTTTTTAAAATACTGACCCTAGCTGGGCGTGGTGGCGCACACTTGTAATCCCAGCATTTGGGAGGCTGAGACCAGATCGTGGTTTGAGGACATCCTCAGCTACTTAGTGAGGCCCTCTGCAACTCAGTGAGACCCTGTTTCAAAATAAAGAATTAGAAATAGGACAGGGGGTCTAGCTCGGAGGTCAAATGCCCCTGGGATCCATCCCCAGACCCACAAAAAATAAAATAAAATAAAATACTGACCCCGATCTTGCTGAATAAGTTTAGTGAAGACTAAACAACAAAAATAATAGCTAATATTTATATATAAGTGTTTTCCATGTGTCTAAGCATTATACCTGTATATTCATTTATTTTGTACAACCACATGAGGCAGTTACTTTTACCTTTGTTTACAGGTAAACCGAAACTGGAGCACTAAGAGGTTAAATAATTGCCGGGCGTGGTGGTCGTTCTACCTCCAGGCTACACTCCCATACCTATTTTATACTTTTTATTTGGAAACAGGGTCTCCTAAACCAGCAAGGGTGGCTTTGAACCTGTGTGATTTTCTGTCTCCGCCTCCCAAGCTCCATTTTAAACAATGCTTTTGAAGGTTTTTATTTGCAATATTTTATGTATTTTTGATTACTGAAAATATGATGTCAATAAAAAGCATTTAAAGTTCCTAAAATAGTATATACACTAGAAAATACTCAAAAAGATTCTGACAAATGCAACTTTCTTTTATCATGTAATATGTTCTACAGGTCTTTTCATACTACATGGACATAGTAAATGATTTTGTGTAGGGGGGTTGCTGGGGATTGAACCCACAGTCATTCTATTTCTTTATTTTGTGTGTGTGTGTGTGTGTGTGTGTGTGTGTGTGTGTGCGTGCATGTGTGTATGTGGCACTGGGGGTGGAATCCAGGAGCTTTTCTACCTTTGGGCTATACTCCCAGACCTATTTTATTTTATTTTATTTATTTATTTTTTCCATCTTCTAAGTTGTTCTTTTTTTTTTTTTTTTTTTTTTGGTGGTACTGGGGATGGAACCCAGAGGCTTTCTACCTCTGGGCTATACTCCCACACCTATTTTATATTTTTATTTAGAAACAGGGTCTCACTAAGTTGCTGAGAGCCTCACTAAGTAGCTGAGGCTGCCTTTGAACCTGTGCGATCCTCCTGTCTCAGCCTCCCAAGTGCAGGGATTACAAGCGTGCGCCACCATGCCTGGCTCAGACCTATTTTATATTTTATTTGGAAACAGGGTCTCACCAAGTTGCTGAGAGCCTCACTGAGTAGCTGACGCTGGCTTTGAACCTGCACGATCCTCCTGTCTTAGCCTCCCAAGCGCCGGAATTACAAGTGTGCACCACACCAGGCTCAGTCATTCTATTTCTGAGGTACACCCCCAGTTCTGTTTTATTTTTAGAAACAGGATATTGCTGAGGCTGGCCTTGAATCTGAGATCCTTTTGTCTCAGCCTCTTAAATACTGGGATTACAGGCATTCACCATTATTCCTGACTTTAGTAAATGATTTTGGGGGGAAGGCTGGGTATGGAACCCAGAGGAATTTGACCTCCAAGCCACACCCCCTGCCCTATTTTTATTCTTTATTTTGAAACCGGGTCTCACTAAATTGTGGAGGGCCTCACCGGGATCCTCTGGTTTCAGCCTCCTGAATGCTGGGACCACGCCCCTCTTTGTAAATGATTCTTTTTTGTTGTTGTTGTTTTTTGTTTTTGTTTTTTGGTGGTACTGGGGTTCCTGAAAACCCTTCTACCTCCGGGCTATACCCCCAGACCCATTTTTATATTTTTTATTTGGAAACAGGGTCTCTTAAGCCAGGGAGGCTGGCTTCGAACCTGCGCGATCCTCCCGTCTCCGCCTTGGTGGGCGGGATTACAAGTGTGAGCCACCATGCCCGGCTGTGATCCTTAATGGAGTGTCAACATGCAAATGCATGTTTGTAAAAACAAAAACTTTCCTCTGAGCTGGGCCAATACTTGAAATCTCAGTACTTGGGAGGCTGAGACTGGAATTCACAGCCAGCCACAGCTATTTAGTGAGGCCCTCCAGGATTTTGTGAGACCTTGTTTCAAAATAAAGAATAAAAAAATAGGGCTGGGCATGTAGCTTGGAAGTAGAATGCCCAGGATTTAATCTCCAGTATCACTAAGCAACAACAAAAAACTTGTTGATCCTGTTCTTGCTATAGCAACCACCTCATTTCTCTATAATAGTCAACTTGTTTGAAAGAGTTGTCTAGTGTGGCTATTCCCAATTTTTCTGTTTTCCTTTTTTAAACCTATCTCAAGGTCAGGTGTGGTAGTGCAGGTTTGTAATCTCAGTAATTGGGAGACTGAGACCAAAGAATAAAAATAGGGCTGGAGCTATAGCTTGGAAATAGAATGCCCCTGAGTTCTATCCTTAGTAACACACAGAGACACACACACCACTCCCCTCTACCACAGAGCCTGGAGTGGTGGCACATGCTTATAATCCTAGTATTTGGGAGGCTGAAACAGAAAGAATGCAAGATTGTGGTCAGCCTTAGTGACATAGGCCCTCTGCACCTTAGTGAGTCCCTGTATTCATTCATTCTTTCCTTCTTTCTTTCCTCCTTTCTCTCTTTCTTTCCTATCTGGGACATTTATTGTCATATTCCCTTCAAAACAGACAATATGCTTATCACACTGTAAAGATTATAGGTTGCCACTGAAAGAAAAGTTTTACACAATCACTGTACATCAAGGTTGAAAAACTGTTCTGTTGCAGTTTGGCGCCCTTAGAAAGAGGTAAAGCTAGAGCTTGGAGCAACACACCACGCCAGAGTGACATAGTGGGTGACCCAAAACAAAGTTAGCCCTGCGTGGCGCCAAATATGTTTCGGATTGGGAGAATATGGTTTGGGGAAGCCGTTCCCCCGGGAACTCCTGCTAGGGCCCTGGACATACTTACCCCCAACCCATAACAAAACCCAAAACGACCCCAAACAGAAGAAAAACCGTGGATTCTTGTCCTAAGCTAAGAATAAATATGCATACCTTGGACAGTTGCTGAAGATTTAAAGAAGTTTGTTATAAAGATATAAATACAAAAAATAGAAATACATCCTCATGCCAAAATGGCATAGGGGGGGTGACTCGAAATGAATACACCCAAGGGATTACACGCGGACTCGGCCTTTTATACCCATGACCTCCATCTTGTTTGCGTGACTCTGATGTACTGAACGTCCCTGTAAGGTACCTCCCTTTAACCCTGAAAGGTACGTCCCCCAGCAAGGTGTGGTGCATTGTCTCCTTTCATAAAGGGCAAGGTCAAACCCTGCCCCATCCTCCCTAGATCATGTAGATCTGTCTTTAGATAAAAGCCTAGTTCTCCTCTCTTAAGATCTGTCTTTAGATAGAGACAGGCCTAGTTCTCCTCTCCTATTGACTTGCTAATTACATGTAGCTAAGTCAATCTAAATTTCAATAGATGTTTGCTTCCTGACCAAAGCCGAGTCTTTCTCCAGGTCTGCCATTTTGACACAATTATTTTTGAAATATATTAATAATCATAGCTTTCTCAAATCTTCCTAGGCCATTCCCAATACTGGTACATTTCTGTATGAAAAATATATTTAGAGGGCTGGGCATGGAAGTTCATGCTTGTAATTCCAGTATTTAGGAAGCTGAGACTAGAGGATTATGGTTCTAGGATGTCCTCAGCTACTACTTAGTGAGGCCCTTTGCAATTCAGTGAGACCCTGTTGTTACGGTGAAATATGTTACGGATTGGGAGAATATGGTTGCAGTGTGGGATGATACGGTTGTGGGGAAACTGTTCACAGGGACCCCTGTTAGGGTCCCGGACACAATTTCCCTCAAACCACAACAAAACCCCCAAAACAGAAAAACCCGCGGGTTCTTGTCCTGAGCTAAGGATAAGTATTGCAAAGCTCGGACACTTGCTGAAGATTTAAAGAACTTTATTAAAAAGATAGACATACGCCGGGCGTGGTGGCGCACGCTTGTAATCCCCGCGCTTGGGAGGCAGAGACAGGAGGATTGCGCAGGTTCGAAGCCAGCCGCGCGTGCTTGTTTAGGAGACCCCGTTTCCAAATAAAAATGTGAAAATAGGTCTGGGAGTGTAGCCCAGAGGTAGATGGGCTTCCAGGAACCCCAGTACCACACACACACAAAAAAGATAGACATGCAAGCTGGGCGTGGTGGCGCACGCTTGTAATCCCCGCGCTTGGGAGGCTGAGACAGGGAGAATCGTGCAGGTTCGAAGCCAGCCTCAGCTACTTAGTGAGACTCTCAGCAACTTAGTGAGACCCTGTTTCCAAATAAAATATAAAATGGGTCTGGGAGTATAGCCCGGAGGTTGAGTTGAAAGCCTCTGGGTTCCACCCCCAGTACCACCAAAAAAAAGAAAAAAGACATACAGAAGATAGTTATAGCCCCATGCCAGAATGGCATGGGGAGGGGGTCCGAGCCAATTCACCACCCAAAAGATACAGCATGTGGACTGGATTTTTTATACCCATGACCTCCATCTTGTTTACGTAATTCTGAAGTAGTAAAAGTCCCTGTAAGGTATCTCCCCAGCAAGGTGTGGCCAAGGTGTCTCCTTTCTGGAAGAAAGGCGGCCCCTCCTATCATTTTAGCTAGCTTATCTGATCATGAAGATCTGTCTTTAGACAGAGAAAGGCCTAGTTCCCCTCTCCTATTGACTTGCTAATTACTTTTAGCTAAGTCAATCTAAGTTTCAATAGCTGTTTGCTTCCTGACCAAAGCCAAGCCTTTCTCTCTCCAGGTCTGTCATTTTGATACAGTTATTTCTGAAATATATCTATTAATAATCAGAGCTTTCTCAAATCTTCCTAGGCCATTCCCAATACGGGTACACCTATTTCAAAATAAAGAAAAAAATTGAGCCAGGCATGGTGGCACAGGTTTGTAAGTCTGGGAGTCAGACAGGAGGATCATGGTTAGAGGAGGGCCTCAGCTACTTAGTGAGGTCATTTGCAACTCAGTGAGACCCTGTTTCAAAATAAAGAATGGAAAATAGGGCTGGGGGTGTAGCTCAAAGGCAATAACCCTGGGTTACATCCCAGTACTGCAAAAAAAAAAAAAAAAGAATAAAAATTGGACTTGGGGGGTATAGCTTGAAGGTAGAATGCCCCTGAGTTCCATCCCCATGATAAGTAAAATAAAAAATTAAATGCGAGTAAAATAAAAATAATGTGCATACGGCGGAGTGTGAAAAACACGAGAGAGGTCCGGTACACGTGGCATGTAAAGTTTTAATGGCACGGCTCTCCCGGGGATCAGGGCGAGGCACTGTGGGGCCCGCGCGCCTGTCCGAAGCTTGAGGACGCGGGCTCTCCTTTTCAAGGTATGCATCTCGCGAGATGAGGGTTTACTCGCGAGAACGCCCAATTCTCGCGGGGGTTTCAGCCCCTCCCTTGCCCTGCAGAGGTCATGTGACACAAAGTCACATGAGTGCAGGACCCAACTTAACATCCCGGCCTTTTGATGGTAGGGATAATGGATGACGTTGGACCCTCTAGCTTCTTCCTGCTGTCAAGGGGCGTCATCAGGGGCCCCAGGCCGGGAGGAGTCGGGAGTCCAGTCCCCCAGAAGGGGGTGCAGGTGGGTGCATAGCTGCAGTGCGAATTGGAGGTTACCCTGGACAGCTTAGTGATGTGCGCTTGAGGAGGCTTGAACAGGCAAGGGCCTGAGCTGGCAAAGAGGATGGAGGTTGAGGGATCCAGGAGCCGTCAGTCTTCAGCCAGGCTGAGTAGAACCAGCGGCAGGGCCTGGTCTGGAAAGGTGCTCCCCCTGTGTTGAGGCAAGGGCTATTAAGGAAAAAACACGTGGCATGTAAAGTTTTAATGGCACAGCTCTCCCAGGGATCAGGGCGAGGCACTGTGGGGCCCGCGCGCCTGTCCGAAGCTTGAGGACGCGGGCTCTCCTTTTCAAGGTATGCATCTCGCGAGATGAGGGTTTACTCGCGAGAACGCCCAATTCTCGCGGGGGTTTCAGCCCCTCCCTTGCCCTGCAGAGGTCATGTGACACAAAGTCACATGAGTGCAGGACCCAACTTAACACCCCAGTACCACACACACACAAAATAAATAAATAAAAGATATATTTAGAAATCATGTGAATAAAAGAAAAAGAGAGCCAGGCGTGGTGGTGCACCTTTGTAATCCTAGCATTTGGGAGGCTGAGACAGGAGGATTTTGCTTTGTGGACAGCCTCAGCTACTTAGTGAGGCCCTCCGCAACTTAATGAGACCATTTCAAAATAAAGAATAAAAAACAGGGCAAGGGGTGTAGCTCAGAGGTCAAATGCCCCTGGGTTCCATACCCAGACCCGCAAAAAAAAAAAAAGAAAAAAAAAGAAACTATTATTGTGCCAGTATTGGGAGTGACCTAGGAAGATTTGGGAAAGCTCTGATTATTAATATATTTCAAAAGAAAATAATTGGTATATTTCAAAATAGTTGTGTCAAAATGGCGGCAGACATGGGCAAAGAAAGGACTTGATTTCTGCCTAAAACAGGCAGCTATTCCAATGCAAATTAACCTAGCTCAAAGTAATTAACCAGTCAGTAGGAGAGGAGAACTAGGCTTTTATCTAAAGACAGATCTACATGATCTAGGGAGGATGGGGCAGAGTTTGACCTTGCCCTTTATGAAAGGAGACACCTTTCTGGTGTCTGGGGGAGGTACCTTTCAGGGTTAAAGGGAGGTACCTTACAGGGACGTTCAGTACATCAGAGTCACGCAAACAAGATGGAGGTCATGGGTATAAAAGGCCGAGTCCGCGTGTAATTCCTTTGGTGTACTCATTCGAGTTACCTCTCTGTGCCAGTCTGGTATGGAGCTGTATTTCTATCTCCTGTATTTCTATCTTTTCCTCTTTTTCTGTTTTCTGTTTTTTTTTTTTTTTTTTTTTTTTGTTGTTGTTTCTTTGGGAGTTTTTGGGAAGTTATTCCCAGGGGTCTAACAAGGATCCCTGGGGACAGTTTCCCAATCTGTAACAATTATTATGTTTAAGGAAAGATTTAAAATCCTCATAACCTACCAGCACATGTAGAAACTCATCCATCTTGGAGGCACATAGATGAGGGATTTCCTGTTTTTGCCCATTTCATTAATCTTACTGTGTGTTTACAAAGCAATATTTTTAGAGACAAACAAATCCTTTTCTGAAGAGGTCTTAAGGAAACAGTGGGCAAATAGCAAACTCTTGGCATTAAAACAGGTTAACACTAAGCTGGGTGTGGTGAAACAGTCTTACTAAGTTGCTTAGGATCTCTAAGTTATTTAAGCTGCCCTCAAACCAGTGATCCTCCTGTCTCAATCTCCCAAGAACACAGTGTGCCACTGTGCCAGTTTATATTTATTTGTTTGTTTTTTGTTTATTTATTTAGTGGTACTGGAGATGGAACCCAGGGGCATTCTACCTCCGAGCTCCATCCTCCTTTTTGTTTTTTATATTTTATTCTTTAATTTGAAACGGTCTCATTGAGTTACAAAGGACCTCACTTAGTAGCGAGGTTGTCTGCGAACTCAGATCCTCCTGTCTTAGACTGCCAAATGCTGGGATTGGGATTACTAGCATGTGCCACCATGCCCAGCTCTAAGACTAGTTTCTTTCACTCAGCATAATGTCTTTGGGATTTCTTTCTTTTCTTTTTCTTTCTTTTTTTTCTTTCTTTTTTTTTTTTTTTGTGGTACTGGGGTTCCTGGAAGCCCTTCTACCTCCGGGATACACTTCCATGGGCTACACTCCCATACCTATTTTTTTTTAACATTTTTATGTGGAAACAGAGTCTCTTAAGCCAGCAAGGCTGGCTCCGAACCAGCACGGGGATTACAAGCGTGTGCCACCACGCCAGGCTGTCTTTGGGATTTCTAAGTTGTTGCATATATTAGTTCCTTTTTATTACTCAGCAGAATTCCATTGTATGAATACATTGGTTTATTGACTCACTAAAGAATATATTTAGGATTTTCTCCTCCCCCCAATTATGAGTAGAGCAATTATAAACATTCTTTTACAGGTTTTGTATGAAAGTAGTTTTTATTTACCTAGGGTAATAACTGGGAGTGGCGCTGCTGGGTTGTACAGCAAATACATGTTTAACATTATAAGAACTAAAGTGAGTCAAGTGTGGTGGCACACACCTGTATCTCAGTACTTAGTAGGCTGAGACAGGAGGATTATAGATTTGTGGACAACCTCAGCAAGTAGTGAGACTTTTAGCAACTTAGCAAGACCTATTTACTTATCTATTTATTTACTTATTTATTGTACTGGGGATTGAACCCAGGAGCATTCTACCTCCAAGCTGTACCTGCAGTCCTATTTTTTTTATTCTTTATTTTTGAAACAGGGTCTCACTAAGTTGCAGAGGGCCTAAGTAGCTGAAGCTGACCGGGAACCTGTTATCCTCCTATCTCAGCCTCCCAAGTACTGGGATTACAAGCAAGTACCACCACATCTGGCTCACAAGACATTTTAAAACCACAAAATAAAAAAAAGGCTGGGGGTGTAACTAAGAGGTAGAATGCTTCTGAGTTCAATTCCCAGTACACACACACAAAAGAGTCAGACACTTAAGCTGGGCGTGGTAACCCTTCTTCCCTAGTTCTTTTGAGACTGAGATAAGAGGATCACAGGTTTGAGGGCAGGCTTGCATGACCCTGTTTCAAAACAAAATAAATAAATAAAAAGGACTGGGGGTGGAGTGCTCCAGGGGTCAGTTGCCAGTAAAACTGTTATCCAGAATCATATCTTCACCAGGGTTGTCAGTATTTTAAATCCTCTGCCTATTTTTAAATTATGTGTTTTTTTCTTCTTCTTGTTTTTTTTTTTTTTTTTTGGTTAGAGTTCTTTATATATTCTGGATACAAATTATTTGTTGGATGTATGATTCACATATATTTTCTTCCGTCTGGTATCTTGTCTTTTTAAGTGTGTGTGTGTGTGTGTGTGTGTGTGTGTGTGTGTGTTTTACTGGAGATTGAACTGAGTGAGGTTCTGCCACTGAGCTATTCCCTCAGACCTCTTAAAATGTTTATTTTAAGCACACTTGTAATTCTCCGGGCTTGGGAGGCGGGAACAGAAGGATCACGCAGGTTTGAAGCCAGCCTTGCTGACTTAGGAGACCCTGTTTCCAAATAAAAAGTATAAAATAGGTCTGGAAGTGTAGCCTGGAGGTAGAAGGGTTTCCAGGAACCCCAGTACCACCAAAAAAAAAAAAAATTAAAAAATAAAACAAAAAATAAAACAGTGTCTCACTAAATTATTGCACTGGCCTGGAACCTAATGATCTTGTCTCAGCCTACAAAGTATTAGATAAAAGGCATATAATCCACCATACCTGGCTTTTATTTTTTTTAACAGCATCTATCGTGGATGAGCTGTTTTATTAATTAATTCATTCATTCATTCATTCATTTTTAGTCCTAGAGAGTGAACCAAGGGGTCTTCTATCTCCTAGCTATATCCCCAGCTCTATTTTTATTTATTTATTTATTTATTTATTTATTTATTTATTTATTTATTTATTGGTGGGTCTGGGGATGGAACCCAGGGGCATTCAACCTTCGAGCTACACCCCCTGCCCTATTTTTTATTCTTTATCTTGAAACAGGGTCTCACTGAGTTGCAGAGGGCCTCACTAAATAGCTGAGGCTGTCCACGAACCATGATCCTCCAGTCTCAGCCTCCCGAATGCTGGCCTAGCTCTAATTAATTAATTAATTAATTTACTCACTTACTCTGGGGATTGAATCCAGAGATGTTCTACCTCCAAGTTATACTGCCATCCGGATTTATTTTTATTTTTATTTATTTTTTATATTTTTGGTGGTACTGGGGGTGGAAGCCAGGAGCTTTTCTACCTCCAGGCTATACTCCCAGATCTGTTGTATACTTTATTTGGAAACAGGGTCTCAGTAATTTGCTGAGAGCCTAAGTAGCTGAAGCTGGCTTTGAACCTTTGCAATCCTCCTGTCTCAGCCACCCAAGCTCTGGGATTACAAACAAGTGCTACCATGCCTTGCTCTCTTTTATTTTTTATTTGAAAATAGAATCTCACTGAGATGAGAGGATTGGCTTTTAACCTGTGATCCTCCTATCTTCACCTCCCAAGTACTGAGATTATAGGCCTGTGCCACCACACCCAGCTATATTTAAAATTTTCATAATGTCCAACTTGTGATTTTTTTGTGTGTGTGCGTGTGTAGTACTAGGGATTGAACCGAGGGGCATTCTACCTCTGAGCTAAACCCCCAGACCTATTTTTTTAATCTTTATTTTGAAACAGGGTCTCACTGAGTTGCAAACAGCTTCACTAAGTAGCTGAGGCTGTTGTGAATCACGATCCTCCTGTCTCAGCCTCCCAAATGCTGGGATTACAAGCATGGGCCACTGATGCCTGGCTCCTATTTTTTTTTCTTTTTTGTTTCTATTTGTGCTCAAGTGGAGCCTTGCATATGCTAGGCAAACAACTCTACCACTGAGTTGCATTCTAGCCCAGTTTTTTTGTGAGCTGTGATTTTAGTATCTTATTTAAAAATTATTTGCCTAATCTCATGTCTCAAATATTTACTACTCCTATGTGTTCCTTTGAACATTTTATGGAGATTGGGAATGTAGCTTAGTAGTAGCATGTGGCTACCATGTACAAGTCTCTGGGTTCCATTTCTAACAATGCAAAATAAAAACAAAAATATAATATTTTAACTTTTTGCATTTATATCAGTGATCCATTTCAAATTAAGTGTGTGTGCGTGCGCGTGTGTGTGTGTGTGTATGTGTGTATGTGTGTGTGTGTAAGTAACTGGGGATGCAACCCATGGACATTCTACCACCAAGCTATACCCCCTAGTCATATTTCTTTTCTTTTCTTTTTCTTTTCCTTTTCCCTTTTCCTTTTTTTTTCTTTTCTTTTCTTTTTGTTTTCCTTTTCCCTTTTCCTCTTTTCTTTTCTTTTCTTTTCTTGGATACAACCCAGGGGCTTTGTACCTCTAGGCTATATCCCCAGATATATTTTATTTTTTATTTGGAAACAGGGTCTCACTAAGTTGCTGAGACTGACTTTGTACCACCATCTTCCTATCTAAGCCTGCCAAGTACTGGAATTACAAGCATGCCCCACCACGTCTGGCCTTTTATTTTTCTTTTGAAACAAGGTCTCTCTAGGTTGATGAGAGTCTTAATACTTGTTAAAGCTGTCCTCGAACCTGCAATCCTCCTGTCATAGCCTCCCAAGTACTGGGATTATAGACATGTGCCCCCATGGCCCACTTTATTTTTATTTTGAAGCAGAGTCTCTCTGAACTGGTGAGGTTGGCCTAGAACCTGCAATCCTCCTTTCTAGGCCTCCCCAGTACTGGGCTCACAAGCTGGCGCCACCACGCTCAGCTGCTGCCTTTGCAGCTTTGTAAAGTTGGTTTAGAAGCCGGGCGTGGTGGTACATGCTTCTAATCCCGGCACGGGGAGGCTGA
Source organism: Muscardinus avellanarius (assembly GCF_963383645.1). Taxonomy (NCBI): domain Eukaryota; kingdom Metazoa; phylum Chordata; class Mammalia; order Rodentia; family Gliridae; genus Muscardinus; species Muscardinus avellanarius. The sequence continues at coordinate 63,459,614 of NC_137797.1, forward strand.
GACAGGAGGATTGTGGGCTGCTGACAATCTCAGCTGCTTATTGAGGCCTTTTGCAACTTAGTGAGACCCTATTTAAAAATAAAGAATAAAAAAATAGGGCTAAGGGGGTAGTTTGGAGGTTGAATGCCCCTGGGTTCCATCCCTAGTACTGCCAAAAAAAGGATTGTATATGAGTCCATTTTCTAGGTTCTCTTTTTTCTATTCTGTTGATCTGTGTGTCTTTTTCTTCACCAATTTGACACTGACCTGATTTTTTTTTAACTTTTTAAGTCTTAGAGTTAGTACTATGATTTGTATAACTTTTTTCTTTTTCAACATTATTTTGGCAATTTTGACTTTATCATTTCCTATAAATATTAGAATTAGTTTACCTATATCTACAAAAAAATCCTGCTAGGATTTTGGATTGTACTAAATCTATAGTTCATCTTTGGGAGGATTGTCATTACTATGTTGAGTCTTCCAGTCCATAAATTTCCTCATTTATTTGAGTCTTTGCTATCTTTAATCAGTGTTTGTAGAATTTAGTATACAAATACTATATATTACAAGCATATACCACCACACAGGGCTACTATTTTTCTAATATTTTCTTGAGACACTTGGTATCAACGATGATGAGGATATATATTTTATATATATATATATATATATATATATACACACACACACACACATACATATATACATATATATGTATATATATTTTTGGTACTGTTTGCCTAGTTTTGTTTTTTTAATTAATTAATTTTGCAGTACTGGGGATTGAACCCAGGGTATAAAAAAGCTATCTCTATAGATAGGTTGACATTAAAAAGAAAGTAAGGGAGCATTACACACAAATTAAATGACTTATTTGAAATAGACCAATTTCTTGAAAATCATCAGCTGCCAGGTATGGAGGTGCATGCTTGTAATCGTTGTACTTGGGAGGCTAAGACAGGAGGATTGCAGGTTCCAGGACAGCATTAGCAAGTAGTGAGACTCGTCAGCCTAATGAAATCCTGTTTCCAAATAACAAATAAAATTAGGTTCAGGTGTAGCTTGAAGGTAGAATGCCTCTGGGTTCAACCCCCATTACCACACACACACACAAAAAAAACCCCAAAAACCCAAAAGGTTTCGGAGGGCCTCACTAAGTAGCTGAGGCTGGCTGTGAACCAAAATCCTCCTGTCTCAGCCTCCCAAGTACTCCCAAGTATATACTGTCACACCAGCAGTTTATGATTTTCAAGGAATTGGTCTGTTTCAAATAAGTGGTTTAATTTGTATGTAATGCTCCCTTATTTTCCTTGTAATGTCTACTATAAAAGAAGGTATAGTGACAGATTCTTTTTTGTTGTTGTTGTTGCAGTACTGAGGATGGAACCCAGGGGCCTTCTACCTCCATTGCTTTGAATATGTTTTGTTCTTTTAGTTTAAATGGGAAGTTGGTGTGTGTGTGTGTGTGTGTGTGTGTGTGTGTGTGTGTGTGTGTGTGTGTGTGTGTGTATGGTACTAGGTATTGGACTCAGGCATTTTACCTTCAAGCTACACCCCCAGCCCAATTTTATTTATTTGGAAATGGTCTTGTTAGGTTGATGAGAGTCTTATTACTTGCTGAGGCTGTCCTCAAACCTGTGATCCTCCTGTCTCAGCCTTTCAAATATTTGGATTACAGGTGTGTACTACCATGCCTGGCTATTGAAATGGGAAGTTAAATTATTGATATGAAGCCAGGCATGATTGTAATCCCTGTATTTTGGAGGCTGAAACAGGAAAATTGCAGGTTCCTGGCCAACCTGAGCTACTTAGCAAGGCCCTCTGTAACTTGTTGAGACCCTGTTTCAAAATAAAGAAAAGAAAATAGGGTTGGGAATATAGCTCAGAGATAGAATGCCCTTGGGTTCCAGCTCTAGTACTGGAAAAAAAATTATTAATATGAGACCTTTGTACTTATATTCATATAGCTCTGGCTGCTATTATAGTATACCACAGAGTGGGTTTCTTAAATAGCAGGAATTTATTTCTCATGGTTGTGAAAACTATAAAGTTGAGGATTCAGGTCCTGACTAAGTAGTTTTCATTCTGAAGTATCCCTGTTGACTTGTAGGCAACTGCCATCTCACTATATACTCACATGGCCCCTTTGAATGGGAAGTAGGGGTAAGAAAGAGAATTTATCTTCTGGTGTGTCATTATTATTATTATTATTAATTTGTGGTACTCGGGATTGAACCCAGAGGCATTCTACCTTAGAGCTATACCTCCAGCCCTATTTTATTTATTTGGAAACAGGGTCTTGCTAGGTTGACAAGAGTCTCACTACTTGCTGAGGCTGTCCTCCAACCTATGATCATCCTGTCTCAGCCTCCAAAGTACAGGGATTATAGGTGTAGACCATTATGCTTGGCATGGCGTGTCCTTTTATAAGAACTAATTAGATCAAGGTCCCACACTTATAACCTAATTTAACTTTAATTAATTTATTAGGGCCTCATCTCCTAACATAGCCACTGAGGTTAGGACTTCAACATATAATTTTGGGAGACACAAACATTCAGTCTACAATAGTACCAAATATAGTAACTAAATATTGACCAGGTTTTTTTCCCTTCTATTTCTGGTATTGTACAGTTTTTTTTTTTTTTTTTTTTTCCGGTACTGGGGCTGCAACCCAGGGTCATTTTACCTCTGAACTACACCCCTAGCCTGACTTTTTATTCTTTATTTTGAAACGGGGTCTCACTGAATTGCAAAGGGCCTCACTAAGTGGGTAAGGCTGTCCGCCAACCAAGATCCTCCTATCTCAGCCTCCCAAATGCTGGGATTCCAAGCAGGTGCCATCATGCTGTACTTGGTGCTGCAAGTTTTACGGTATTTATTAACCATCTCCCTGCTCACCTCTGCCTCTACAATGTTGGGAATTAAACTCAGGGCTTTGTGCATGCTAGGCAAGTACTCTACCATTTCCTTTTTTTTTTTTTTCCATACTGGGGTTTGAACCTAGGGGCATTCTACCTCTGAACTACACCCCAAGTCCTATCTTATTCCTTATTTTGAAACAGGGTCTCACTAAGTTGTGGAGAGCCTCACTAAGTAGCTGAGGCAGACCTCAATGCTCAATACGAACCTGCAATACTTGGAAGTCTCAGCCTCCCAAGCACTGGGATTACAAGTATGCATCATCATACCTGGCTACCAGCCCCATTTTTAATTTTTTTTTTCTTGTAGTACTGGAGGTGGAACCCAGGGACTTTTCTACCTCTGGACTATACTCCCAGACCTATTTTTTTATACTTTATTTGGAAACTGAGTCTCACTAAGTTGCTGAGAGCCTCACTAAGCAGCCGAGGCTGGCTTCAAACCTGTGCGATCCTCGTGTCTCAGCCTCTCTAGCGCTGGTTTTACAAGTGTACGCCACCACACCCGGCCTTTAATTCTTTATTTTAAACAGAGTCTCACTAAGTTGCAGAGGGCCTCACTAGGTAGCTGAGGCTGGCCAGGAACCTGCGATCCTCCTGTTTAACTTCCCAAGTACTGGGATTATAAATGGGTACCACCACACTTGGCTGAGCCATTTCTTTAGATCAGGTCTGTTTTTTGTTGTTGTTGTTTTGTTTTTTTGTTTTTAAGCAGGTCTGTTACTAAGAGTTTTCTTAAGCTGGACATGGTGGAGCATGCTTGTAATCCCAGCATTTGGGAGTCTGAGAAGGGAGGATCAGAGTTTGTGGACAGCCTCAGCTACTTAGGGAGGCCTTCCATTTCAAAATAAAGAATTAAAAATAGGGTAGGGTAGACCCTTAGTGAGACCCTGAAGCTCAGAGGTTGAATGCCCTCTGGGTTCCATCCCCAGCACCCCCACACACACACCACACACACACACACACACACACACACACACACACACACAAACTAGGTGGGTTTTTTTTTTTTTTTACATCCTGAGCCTGATTTTTTATCTTTTATTGTTGAAATAGGACCTCATTAAGTAGCTGAGGCTGGCTGCGAACCCTCATCCTTCTGTCTCAGCCTCCCAAGTATTGGGATTACAAGCGTGTACAATGCATGACTTTAGGATTTTTCGTTTGTTTGTTTAATGTGAGAATGTCCTTACTTCATCCTCACTGATATTCTCTCTGAATATAGAATTTTGTATTTTAACAACTTTATTTTATTTTATTTTGGTGGTACTGGGGGTAGAACCCAGAGGCTTTCTACTTCCAGGCTATACTCCCAGACCTATTTTATATTTTATTTGGAAACAGGGTCTCACTAAGTTGCTGAGAGCCTCACTAAGTAGCTGAGGCTGACTTCGAACCTGCGTGATCCTCCTGTCTCAGCCTCCCAAGCGCGGGGATTACAAGCGTGCGCCACCACGCCCTGCGTATTTTAACAACTTTAGAACTGTTCTCCTGAGCTGGTAGAGATGGCGCACACTTGAATCCCAGTACTTGTTATCCCAGGGAGGCTGAGATAGGAGGATCACAGGTTCGAGGACAGCCTCAACAAGTAGTGAGACTCTGATCAACCTAGTATGACCCTGTTTCCAAATAAAAATAAGAGCTAGGTGAGGTGGCACAGGCATGTAATCTTACAAGGTTGAAATAGAAGGATCACGGGTTTGCGGCCAGCCTTAGCTACTTAGTGAGGCCCTCTGCAACTTAGTGAGACCCTGTTTCAAAATAAAGAATAAAAAATAGTGCTGGGGGCTGGGTGTGGTGGCGAACGCTTGTAATCCCAGCGCTTGAGAGGCGGAGACAGGAGGATCACGCAGGTTCGAAGCCAGCCATGCTGGCTTCAGAGACCCTGTTTCAAAAAAAAAAAAAAAAAGAGTATAAAATAGGTCTGGGAGTATAGTCCAGAGGTAGAAGGGTTTCCAGGAACCCCAATACCACCCCCCAAAAAAAATAGTGCTGGGGGTATAGCTTGGAGGTAGGATGCCCAGGGTTCATTTGCCAGTACTGGGGGGAAAAAAGGGTGTGTGCATGCATGTAACTTGGAGGTAGAATGCCCGGGTTCATTCCCCAGTACCACACGCATACACATACTAAACAACAACAACAACTATTCTCCTTCCTTCTGGTCTTTATGATTTTTTATTTTAAAAATGAAACTATTGCCGGGCGTGGTGGCACATGCTTGTAATCCCTGCACTTGGGAGGCTGAGACATGAGGATTGCACGGGTTTGAAGCCAGCCTCAGCTACTCAGTGGGGCTTCTAGCAACTTAGTGAGACCCTATTTCCAAAAAAAAAAAAAAAAAAGGTCTGGGAGTATAGCCCAGAGGTAGAAAGCCTCAGTCCACCCCCAGTACCACCAAAAACCTAACTAAATAAATAAATAAAATGAAACTATTAAAATCATTGTTACTTTAATAACTAATAGATCACTTTTCTGTATTTGCTTTCAAGATTTTTTTCTTTTAGTTTTTAGCTGTTAGATTATGATGAATTAAAAATAGATTCATTGTATTTAGCCTTTTTAGGGATTGCTGCGTTCTTTGAATCTATTTGTGTTACATTTGTGAAGTTTTCCATTATTATTTCTTCAAATATTTCATCATACTTTGTTTTCTGCTGCTGTGGCGGCTCCTCATCATCATCATCTTACTTTCTTCTCCCCTCCCCCTTTTTTCTTCTTCCCCTCTCCCTTTCCCTATCTCATTGAATCCAGGACTTTGCACATGCTAAACAGGCACTATACCGCTGTGTCACACTCCCCCTCGCTGTATTTTGTGGTAGCATCTCTATCTTGGTCAGGCTGGCCTTGATCTCCTGGATTCAAACACTCTTCCTGCTTACTCTGCCTGACTAGATGGGAGTACAGGTGTGTTCTATTGTTCTTAGTTCCTCACCATATTCTTTCTTCTGTCATTCTGAGATTCTGGTATCCTGAATATTACATTTTTTCATATTGTCCCACAGATTTTTTTTTTTTTTTTTTTTTTTTGGTGGTACTGAGGCTTGAACCCAGGGGCATACTACTTCCAAACTACACCCCCAGCCTGATTTTATTTTTTATTTTAAAGCAGGTTGCTGAGGCTGGCTGCAAACCTGGGATCATCCTATCTCAGCCTCTAAGTACTAGGATCATAAACATGTGTCCCACCACACCTAGCAAATAACTTTTTTTTTTGAGGTGCTGGGGCTTGCGTGTACTAGGTGAACACTCACAGAACCACAAACCCAGCCCCATCAATACCACAGATTTTTTTTTTTTTTTGTACTGGGGATGGAGCCCTTCTACCTCAGGGCTACACTTCCAGACCTATTTTATATTTTATTTGGAAACAGTGTCTCTTAAGCCAGCAAGGCTGGCTTCAAACCTAAGGGATCCTCCTGTCTCTGCCTCCCAAGCACAGGGATTACAAGTGTGGGCCACCACGCCTGGCTTTTTGTTTTTGTTTTTGTAGGACGGGGGGTTGAGCACAGAGGCATTCTATCCCCAGCTACAGCCACAACCCTGTTTTTATCCTTTACTTTCAAACAGAGTTTCTCACTAAGTTGCAGAGGGCCTAACTAAGTAGGTGAGACTGGCTGTGAACCTGCAATTCTCCTGTCTCAGCCTCCCAAGTACTGGGATTATAAGCATGTGCTACCACACCTGGCTCCCACAGACCTTTTTATTTTTTTCAGTACTGGGGATGAAACCCAAGGGCATTTTACCTCTGAGCTATGCCCCCCAGCCCTATTTTTTAATTCTTTATTTTGAAACAGGGCCTTGCTTGAGTTGGAAAGGGCCTCACTAAGTAGCTGAGGCTGTACGCAAACTGTGGTCCTCCTGTCTCAGCCTCCCAAATGCTGGTATTACAAGCATGTGCCACCATGCCCAGTTCCAAAGATCTTTAGTGACCTATTTTTGTTTCTGTTTTTCCCATTGTTCAGATTCAGTATTCATGTTTGGTATTTCTGTTGATTTCTTTTCAAATTCACTGAGTCTTTCTTTTTCTTTCTTTCTTTCTTTCTTTCTTTCTTTCTTTTTTTTTTTTTTTGTGGTACTGAGGATGGAACTCAGGGGCATTTTACCTCTGAGCTACATCCCTAACCCTATTTTTTTTTTTGGTGGTACTAGGGGTGGAACTCAGAGGCTTTCTACCTCCGGGCTATACTCCCAGACCTATTTTATTTGTTTATTTATTTATTTATTTTGCAGTACTGGGGATTTATTTATTTTTCAGTTTGTTTATTTATTTATTTATTTTGCAGTATTTATTTATTTATTTATTTTTCTATTTAGGTCTGCCTTGCATAGTGCCTCCGATCTATACCCCCAGTCCTATTTTTTATTCTTTATTTTGAAACAGGGTCCCACTGAGTTGAAAGGGCCTCATTGAGTAGCTGAGGCTGTCCATGAACCCAGACCCCCCTGCTTCAGCCTCCCAAATGCTGGGATTACACGTGTGCACCACCGCATCCGGCTCATTTTTTATTTTGAAACAGGGGCTTGGTAGGTTGCTGAGAGTCTCACCACTTACTGAGGCTGTCCTTGAACCTCCAACCCTCCTGTCTCTGCCTTCCAAGTACTATGATTACAGGCATGGGCCACCTTACCAGGCTTGACAACTTGTTTAAGAAAAAAGATGAATTTGTATTTTTGTGGTTCAGCTCTTGGAACTGAACCCAAGAGTATTCTACCACTGAGCTATACTGCTAGCTTTTTGTTTTTTATTTGGAAACAGGGTCTTGCTAAGTTGCTGAGGCTGGCCTCACACCAACAATCCTATCTCAGCCACCCAAGTACTTTGATTACCGGTATGTACCACTATGCACAGCAAGAGATCAACAATTTAAACATGAAGATGATACAAGTATTAGATTTAATTGGAAACATATCAAAGTCAACCACTAAGCCAAGCAAGGGAAGGAGGGACGGGGAGGGAATGGGATGGGAATTGGGTAGGGGTTAAAGCAGCAATGTGTACGTGTATGTACACATAAGTTCTTTATTCTAATATAATGTATGAATATAATGCACCAATAAAAAAATCTAAAAAAATAGATTTAATTGGTGGAAAATGGACTTAAAGTAGATATTATAGAAATGTTCTAAAAGGTAGAGTGAACACACTTGAAACTAATGGAAACAGAGTATGTCTCAACAAAGAGAGTGGTATGTTTGGGGTTTACAATAATCCCCCCCTAAAAAAAACCTCATGTGTTGAAAGCATGGTCCCCAATGTAGGAATGCTTAGAAGTGGTGCATGGCTGGAGGAAGGGTTAGGTCGCTAGAGGCATGGTCTTGGGGACTATACTGTGTCCCTGTTACCCTCCTCTCACTCTCTCTGCTTCTAGCCATAACTGAGAGTGGCTCCCAACATATCCTGACACTGTGGTATCCTTTTTCCCTTCTTTTCCTCTGTGTGTGTGTGTGTGTGTGTGTGTGTGTGTGTGTGTGTGTGTTACTGTGGGTGGAACCAAGGGCCTTCTGTCTCTAGGATATACCCCTAGCCCTATTTTTTACTTGGAAACAGGATCTCCTTAAGTTACTGAGAGCCTGATTAAGTTGCTGAGGCTGACTTTGGGACTGTGATCCTATCTCAGCCTCTCAAGCACTGGGGTTATAGTCCTGTGCCACCATGCCTGGCTTGGTGCTATGGTTTCTACCTTGGATCTGGCCAATCATGTACCAAAACCTCTAAAGCTATGAGCCCCAATAAACCTTTTTCTCCTCTAAGTTGATCTTAACAAGTATTTTGGTCATGATGGAAAAGCTGAGGAAAACAGAAGATAAAAAAACAAATGAAAATTTTAGAACTGAAAAATAAAACAACTAAAATATAAACATGTCATGAGTTCAACAGGATAGCAAAAATGATAGTGGAAATACTCAGTGAAGCCGACGTATGCTTGTAATCCCAGCATTTGGCAGGCTGAGACAGGAGGATCGCGGTTCGCGGACAGCCTCAGCTATTTAGCGAGGCCTTTTCTTTTGCAACTCAGTGATGAAACCCCCCCGCGAGTTCTTGTCTACGGTGTGCGAAGAATGACACCCGCAGACCTCAGGAAAGGGAGTAAAAGGTTTATTGGAAGCAGCAGGGAATGGGGCAAGGGTGGCTGAACACCCCCAAAGGGGCTGGAACTCTGGGTCCAGCAGCTGCCTTCAGGACAATACTTGAGAGTAGCCCAAGCCGAATTGCCTTCAGGTGCAGGCTGCTTTCTTCCGGAGTCCACGCGATCTGCCAGAAGGGAATAGAGAAAAGTGGCTGAACACCCCATAGGGGCAGTCGGAACTCAGGGGTCCAGTAGCTGCCTTCAGGGTCACTACCCGAGTGTTACCCGAGCCAAGTGCCCATCAGTTGCAAACTACTTTCTCCCAGAGTCCACGCGAGAGAACAGCTCCCCAAAAGGGGAGGGGGTCCCAAGTGGGAAGTCCCAGCTTTTGCCATCTGACTGGCCGATGCCTGACCGCTTGCAAGTCCATTTGTGGTTAGGGTGACTTTGAGATTCCAAGGAGAATTTGCATAGGACATTTGCAAGATCTTTGAAGGGTCTCCTTTCAGGAATGCCAGACTTGCTCGGTGGGTTTGTTGATTAGGAAATTCAGGATGGCTTTGTGAAGCTCTGGCCTTCTTATCTCCTGAGCCTTTGGAATTTCAGACATTTGTCGCCCCTCAGGAAACTCAGAAAATTAGCTTTTTTTCTACCAAGGCCTTTTCCCTATCTGCCTATTTCCTTTCTATCTCCTCAGTGAGACCCTGTTTTAAAATAAAGAATAGAAATAGGGTTGGGGATCCGGGCAAGGTGGCTCATGCTTGTAATCCCTGTGCTATTGTAGACATTGTACCTCCTGAAAATTCTATTACTCAGCCTAGCATGGTAGTCCACACTTTTAATACAGTATTCAGGAGGCAAAGATTGGAGGATCGCGGTTTGTGGACACCCTCAGTTACTTAGTGAGGCCCTTCTCAAATCAGTGAGACCCTGTTTCAAAAAATAAAAAGATTAAAATAAAAATAGGGTTGGGGATGTAGCTTGGAGGTACAATGCCCCTGGGTTTCATCCCCAGTACCGGGAAAAAAAAAAATGTTCTATTACTTGCTATAGCACTAGAGTTTATTACTTCTCTTCCTTCTGCTCTAAGAACTCAAGGCCTGAGACTGGAGGTATGGTTTAGGGGTAGAGCACTTGCCCAGCATGCAAAACCCCCAAAAGAATTAGGACTTCAGGCTGGAGGTTGTAGAGCACATGCTTAACTAGCACAAGGCCCAGCACCAAACAAACAAAAAGACCTGAAGGTCATGTTTTAGTTTTTTTTTCTCCAGATCTATGTATACTTTCTAGAATTATTACTTTTCTCTCTTGGTCTCTCTCTTCAATCACTTTCTTTATTAATCTTCATTGTTATATGGAAACTCTTCTCATGTTTTTTTAAGTCAGTTCTGTAAGCTGCCTTCCTGGTTTCCTTATTCCTTTATTTTATAGCCAAAGCTTTCTCCCAATTCTTTTGGGGGCAATTATCAAAGAAGGAACAGATAACTACTAGTATTCATGCTTCCTGCCTTCTGCCTCAAAGTGAAAAATAATTTTACTAAATATAGCTTACTGGAAAAAAAATTTTCTGTAACTAGGTTGTCTTTGTTTTATATTTTAAAAGTTGAGCCCAGTAGCTTTTAGGCAAAAACCACTTTTCTAGCCTTGACTATTTGCAGGTGAGGTAAATTTAAAGGTGAACTTTGATACGTACCCCAAATTGTTATTTTTCACTAAAATGTCTTTATTTTAGCATCTGAACATATGCAACAGAAAGGAGTTGCTGCTGTGTCTTTAAAAGCTTTCTGAGCAGTGTGGAGGCAGGCATGCTCCTGAAGTACTTGAATGAGAGCAGAAAAAAGAGGTGGGAGGAGGTGCTCCTGCAGTGTATGCGAACACACACACATACACACCCTGCGTGTGTGTATGTGTGTGTGTATCTGTGTCTGTGTGACTGTTGGCAGAGCTCTGGGTGACATCTCTCAGAACAGCTGGGCCATGGTCTGCTTCAGAGCTGCTTGTCAGAGCAATTAGCTTGCAGGAGACGCAGCAGCAAAGATCACTAGAATTTCATTCAAGGGTGAAGGGGGCGGGTGGGTATCCAGGTTTCTCAGAAGGAATTTCTTCCGGCAAAATTCCGGCAGAACATATCCTTACAATGAGGTCTCCACTAACGGTGTGAGCTTGCTGTTGGTACAAGTACAGATCCATCCATCTGGGGTGAGTTTTGGATAATTTTCTTTTTTTATATGAAAGTCCTTGAAGTCTACAGACTGGGAGGGAAGAAGCTGCAAAGGTTAGTACTTTTCTGTCTTGTCCTAGGAAAATTAGAATTTTCAAGTGTTACATTTTATGAAGGTTTTATGGACATTTTTCTTTGTTGTTTTTTTTTTAATCTTTGAAATATTTTTTAAAACTAGGTTTGCAAAAATTTTTACTCTATTCAGATTTTACCTCTTCCATTGCTATTTCAAGTAATGCTTCATTCAGATTTAGCTTATGAGGACAGTGGTGATTTCTGTTCTCTTTGGTGATGCTGTTGACGCACATGCAGGAAGCAGGGAATCCCCTATAAATATCCTTCACTGTGTCATTACCCAGCTATCCTTACCCAGCTGGTGAATATGCCTCTCTGTCCTATGTCTTTATGTAACTGTCCCCTAATCTTTAAATGTGTTAAGAGGAAATATGTCGCCTTTGCAATGTCTTAGGGAGCTTTTGTGATTATAAGCATCCTAGGAAGAAATTGTTGAATCTTTTTACTAAAAATACCTTTTTATGTATTGAGATTCTTATGTGAATTTTTCCTGGTTTTACCACTTATTTTGGATTACTTGTTTGTTTATTTTTTATAATTGGCTTGTTTTTGTTTGCTGGCTTTGGTTTCTAAAGAGTGCAGAGATGGGATTCCCTCTACCTCCAGTGACGTAGTGATTTTGTTTGCAGTCTTTTTCTTCTGAGAGGGAGGGGACGGAGAGAAGGAAGAAGAAAAATCCATCTAAGCGGTGCGTTCTCCTTCTATAACTTGATGATGATAACTGGGTACCACTGAATAGAGCTGAAGCCAAAGTGGGATGTTTTAATGATAGGGGTGCTGGGGTTTTTTTGTTTTTTTTTTTAGAAAGGGCTTTAGACCAAAGTCAGGATTGCTGAAGCTGAAGCTGAAGCAAGGTGCCTGAATTAACCCTCTAAGTCTTGATGCTAGTGAATTTTATCTAACTGCTTTTTTTTTAAATATGGAAGGAAAAGGAGCTCATAAGCAGGTTTCTGGAACCTATGATTTGTTAATCAGTCTAGGTTTAGTTTTGCAATTTGGAAATTTTCTGCCTTGTTTTTACTGGTCTTGATCATGCAGCCTGTATGTTGTTTTTCAGACCTCAAAAATAGGTTGTTATATAAAATTCCTTGCCATTTTAGTTTCAAGTAAAATTCTAATTCTGAATGCATGTAGCTAAGCAGAACTAGGAGGAAATTTTTAGCTATACTCCTAGATATGAGCATAACAGCTAAGCCCTTTCTTTTGGATTGAGTGTTTGGGCTTCCAGTTCCTTTTATGCAACTCCATTTTAATACTGCTCATCTTTGGAGGGGTACCTGCAGAGGTCAATTTGAAAAACTCGGTAGTCTAGAACCTAGGAAAATTTAAGAGTTACATATATGTGGATTTGTGTTTGGATAGCGTATGTGCCTTTAAGAATTTGCTGGCTTATTTTCTGTCTTATCTTTTCTGTTCTGTACTTCCATTTATTCTAAATTCTTTGTGTAAAGTGAATAATGTCTGCTTTTCAGCTTAGATTATGCAGTCCTGTTTGCTATGGTAGCTCAATTATATTAATGTTTATTTAACCATAAATGTTTCAAACTAAGTTAAATTTTATTTGGAGAAAAGTGGGGATGGTGGGGGATGGAGAAAAATGAAACTAATTCTAGGGTAAGCGGAGAGCATTCTAGAAGAATAACCTATTTAGAAGCTTGCCAGAGACAGGGGGATTATAAGGTTAAGAGAAATTCTACTGTACTTTTGCATCTTGATATTGCAGCAAATATATGGATAATTTCTTGTTAGCTTTTCAGGAAACCCCTGTGGTGGACAACCCTCATTAATTGTTGCTGGGAGACTGCTCTGACGTCACTGGGAGCAGTTCCCTGTCTGCAGCTAGAACAGGAATAGCCTTTGAGGGGGAAAGAAAACTGCTGTGAAATTAAAAGATGACAGTTTTATTAACTTGGCTTTCCTTTCATTTGGGGGTGAGTAGGATAGACCTAAAGTCTTTCTTAAATATTTCAGTCATTACAAAGGGAAAATATACCAAATGATCTTCATTTTATTTAAACGAAAAGTGCCTTCTTTTTAAATCTGTTTTCTAACTATGAAGGTTTTAGAGAAGGTCAAGGAAAGAAAGCAGTTAGAGAAGTAAGATTTCAATCTCTTTATTCATTTCTTTCTCTCCTTTATTTTATTTTTGGAAAAGGGAAAGATTAAGTTTTTGTAAAAGGTGTTTTGGCATTCTGGGATCATTTAAATGTGATATATGTTGGAAGAACATTCAGGCAAAATTAATAAAGACCATGTCTGTGCCTAGAAGTTACTATGCCTACTTCTCTCTGATGTCCACCTCTCCTAGGACCCTTCCTCTGTTACTATGTGCCCTGTCACAAGCTTCTCTGTAGAAGAACAGACTGACTGAATGCTTGGACTCCAGCTTTACCAATTGCTGATTCTTGGCACCTGACATCTCCATCCCCCCCCACCCCCTGCCCTTTTTTGTGTGATACTGGGAATGGAACCCTGGGGCAATCTACCTCTGAGCTACACCCTCAGCCCTAATTTTTATTCATTATTTTGAAACAGGGTCTCACTAAGTTGTGGAGGGCCTCACTAAGTAGCTGAGGCTGGCTGCGAACCTGCAATCCTCCTCTCTCAGCCTCCCAAATGCTGGGATTACAAGCATGTGCCACCATGCGTGACTCGACATCTCCATTTCTTTATAAGTTATATGAAGATAATGAGAGTGTTACTTCCTGGGTTTTTGTTGTTGTTGTTATTTTTTTTGTGGTAGTGGGGGATGAAACCCAGGGGCATTTTACCTCCAAGCTACATCCCAACCCCCTATTTTTTATTCTTTCTTTCTTTTTTTCTTTTTTTGGGTCTGGGGATGGACCCCAGGGGCATTCAACCTCCGAGCTACACCCTCTGCCCTATTTTTTTATTCTTTATTTTAAAACAGGGTCTCTAGCTGGGTGTGGTGGCGCACGCTTGTAATCCCCACACTTGGGAGGTGGAGACAGGAGGATCGCGCAGGTTCGAAGCCAGCCTTGCTGGTTTAGGAGACCCTGTTTCCAAATAAAAATATAAAAAATAGGTGTCTGGGAGTGTAGCCCTGAGGTAGAAGGGCTTCCAGGAACTCTAGTACCACCCCCCAAAAAATAAACAAACAAACAAAAAAACAGGGTCTCACCGAGTTGCAGAGGCCTCCACGCCCGGCTTTTTATTCTTTATTTTGAAACAGGGTCTCACTGAGTAGCAGAGTGCTTTCACTATGTAGCTGAGGCTGTCTCCAAATCCGGATCCTCCTGTCTCAGCCTCCCAAATGCTGGGATTAAAAGCATCCGCCACCACGCCCGGATTACTTCCTGGGTTTTTTATTTTGGGTACTGGGGCTTGAACACAGGGGTTTCTAACTTTGAGCTACACCTAGCCTTATTTATTTTTTAATTTTGAAACAAGGTCTCACTAAATTGCTAAAGCTGACCTTGACTTGCAGTGTGTGTGTGCATGCATGCGTGTATGCGTGTGCGTGTGCGTGTGTGTGTGTGTGTGTGTGTGTGTGTGTGTGTTAGTTACTGGGGATTGATCCCCTGGGCATTCTACCTCCAAGTTACATCCTCAGCCTTATTTTTATTCTTTATTTTGAAACATGGTCTCACTAAGTAGCATAGGGCCTTACTAAGTTGCCTAGGCTAGTTTTAAACCTGTGATTCTCTTGTCTCAGCCTCCCAAGTTCTTTTACTTTCTTCTGTTGTTTCTGATCTAGTTTCTAATCATAGGATACTTTCCTTTGGTGTCTACCTCAGAAATTTTGTTACCTCTGCTTTTCTCTATGTGAGTTGATGTGGTGGTCTTTCTTCATGTATTTGCAAGGATATAGGATATATATGAAGCATCCTCTATGAATATTCCTTAAAATCACTAGCATATGATTATAGTGCTTGGCATCGAGCCCAGGGCCTCATGTACACTAAGCATATTCTCTACCTCTGAGCTGTACCCCCAGCCAAAAAAGTCTAGGATTTTATTTGTTTATTTATTTATTTGTAGTACTGGGACTTGAACCCAGAGGCTATGCCTGAGCTATACCCCTAGATCAGTTTTTTATTTCTTATTTGGAAATAGGGTCTCACTTGGTGGCTGGGAGCTTCACTAAATTGCTGAGGTTGTCCTTGAACCTGCAATCCTCTTGTCTCAACCTCCCAAGTACTAGGATTAGAAACATGCACCACCACACCCAGCTAAAAACATAGGATTTTAAGCTATTTAGTGAAGCCCTATGCAACTTAGTGAGACCTTGTTTCAAAATAAAGAATAAAAAAAATAAGGTTAGGAGTGTAGCTGGGAGATAGAATGCCCTTGGGTTTTATCCCTAGTACTGCCAAAAAAAAAGAAAAGAAAAAAAAAAAAGGTTTGATTTCAAGCAAAGTACTTGACCCAAAATACCTGAATTCTTTCAAGCAGGTTTCATATCTCCTTCTCCTCCTCCTCCTCCTCCTCCTCCTCCTCCTCCTCCTCCTCCTCCTCCTCCTCCTCCTCCTCTTCTTCCTTTTCTTTTCTTCTTCTCCTTCTCCTCCTTCTCCTCCTTCTTCTTTTTCTTCCTCCTCCTCCTCCTCTCCTCCTCCTCCTCCTCCTCCTCCTCCTCCTCCTTCTTCTTCTTCTTCTTCTTCCTCTCTCTCTCTCTCTCTCTCTCTCTCTCTCTCTCTCTCTCTCCCTCCCTCTCTCATACTAAGAGTGCAACCCAGGGGCCTTCTACTTCCAGGCTATACCCCCAGCCCTATGTATGTATGTATGTATGTATTTATTTATTTATTTATTGCGATACCAGGGTGGCACCTAGGGGCATTCTACCTCCTAGCTATACCCCAAGTCCTATTTTTGTTTTTGTCTTTTTATTTTTGAAACAAGGTCTCACTGAGTTGCGAAGGGCCTCACTAAGTAGCTGAGGCTGTCTGCGAACTCTGATCCTCCTGTCTCAGCCTCCCAATGATGGGATTACAAGCGTGCACTACCACACCCGGACCCTATTTTATTTTTTATTTGGAAACAGGATCTTACTAAGTTGTTGAGGCTTTCCTCAAACCTGCCATCCTTTTGTCTCAGCTTCCCAAGTACTGGGATTACAAGTGTGTGCTACCACGCCCTGCGAGGTCTTTCATCTTAAATTTATAATTCCTTTTCTGGTTAGCATTCACTGTTTTATTCCTTCTGTTTTTTTAATTCTACTCTGAAACAATTAAAGGACTAATTGCCACTTTTTTCTAAAGCCCCTGGACTCTCTCCCACTCCCTTATAAAAAAAAATGGGTTCCGTGACACAATTAATTACAAATCAAAGTTTCTGTGGAAAAAAAAAAGTTATAGGAGACTGAAAAAGATCACCACTCCTAAGTGAAAACCTTACCTCTTTCTGTATCTTGTGTCATAAAAAGCTCCAACTCATCTTACACTAATCCTTCAATTTATCCTGTTTTTTTTTTTTTCCTGACAGTTAAGGATTCCTTAATTGTTCTAATAAATTTAACAAGGGGAAATCTCCAGCGTTTTGGGGATCCTTTGTTGTTTGCATAGATTCATTGTCATTGTTGTTCCCCTTCCCCCTCATATTTATTTTTAGTATACCAGAAAGGCAACATTTCTTATTTGTCTATAGAGACTATTCTCTGATGGCACTTGCAGTGGTGTCTATGGAAAATGCTTTATTAAAAAAAAAAAAAAAAACAAGGAGAATCTCATTTTGTAGCTCTTAGTGATAGAGCCTGTTGCTATGGAATCCTGGATCAGATTGGCTGACCTGGGGGCCAATGAACAGATAGAACATAAAACACATCATTATTTAACTTTGCAAAATTCATTTATTCAGTGATTATATACTATAACTGTATATAGAGTTATGAAATGAAATATTTCAAGAATAGTATATTGTTATATCTCAAAATTTGCTGTTAAATGTAAACACTATAAGTGTATATTCTTAATGTGATTTTTTTTTGGGGGGGGAGGATTGGTGCGAAACACCTTCTACCTGTCTGAATTGAGCTGATGCTTTAGTCAATTGGGCTTGTGCCAAGTCTATCTAAATCTAAGTATGGTGCACGGTTGCAATCCCAGCATTTGGGAGGCTGAAACCGGAGGATCATGGTTCACCGACAGCCTCAGCTACTTAGTGAGGCTCTTTGCAACTTAGTGAGACCCTCTTTCAAAATAAAGAGAATAAAAAATAGGGCAGAGGTGTAGCTCAGAGGTCGAATGCCCCTGGGTTCCATCTCCAGACCTGAAAAAAAAAAGTATAAATCTAACTATGGTATCTAGAGCAGAGGAAATTTGCTTTTATATGTAAAACTGGATTGCTTATTTTGGTGTCTTACAGCTGAGTCAGAAATGAACAGTTTTGCCGGGCGTGGTAGTGCACGCTTGTATTCCCTGTGCTTGGGAGGCTGAGACAGGAGGATCGCGCAGGTTCGCAGTCAGCCTCAGCTGCTTAGTGAGGCTTTCAGCAACTTAGTGAGACCCTGTTTTCAAACAAAATATAAACTAGGTCTAGGAGTATAGCCCGGAGGTAGAAATCCCCTGGGTTCCGCCCCCAGTACCACAAAAAAAAAAAAAAAAGAAAGAAAAAAGAAAGAGATTAGCAGTTTTTTTTCTTGTTGTTGTACCCCTCTCTTTCTTCTCCACTGATTGTTACTGTTACCTCAGTGTTTGGTTTGGAGATTGGTGATTAGCTAGGGAAGGCTCCCTTGTTTTCTGTCTTTACTTCCCTGGCTTGTTCATATTTATTTACTTATGTCTGGGAGCTTTCGCTGAGTTTTTCGTGTTGGTTCCTTGTCCTAGCAAGTCATCACATGTATAGTAGTCTTCTCCTACTATATTGACCTAGAGACTAAAAATGATTCATTATGCAAAGAAATGCCTTTAGATTTTGAAAGTGAAGAAAGTCAAGAGTATGATATATCTCTTCTTATACTTTATGCCAGGAATTCTGGAGAAATTATGGTGGGTCTTTTTCTATGCTCCCTACCTTTTCATGCTTAACTATTTACAGAACTGAAGGGTTGAAGACCTCAAGAGGTCTGTGGGTTTGTACCCTCTTTTGAGGTATTCAAGTCTCTGAGTAAAATGTGAACATTTCTCTTTCTTTCTTTCTTTCTTTCTTTCTTTCTTTCTTTCTTTCTTTCTTTCTTTCTTTCTCTCTCTCTCTCTCTTTCTTTCTTTCTTTCTTTCTTTCTTTCTTTCTTTCTTTCTTTCTTTCTTTCTTTCTTTCTTTCTTTTTGGTGGTACTGGGGTTCCTGGAAGCCCTTCTACCTCCGGGCTACACTCCCAGATCTATTTTATACTTTTTTATTTTTTGGAAACAGGGTCTCTTAAGCCAGCGCGGCTGGCTTTGAACCTGCGCGATCCTCCTGTCTCCGCCTCCCAAGCGCGGGGATTACAAGTGTGCGCCACCACGCCCGGTGCTGAACATTTCTTTATACAATCATTTCTGTCTTGGGAAAAGCAAACTTGCTTTATATTCATCTATTAAGCAAAGAAAAAAAAAGTCTATTTGTATCTACCGAATACACTATTTTTGTGGTGGGGCTTTAGGGTAACAATCAGGGATGTGTTGGTTTGGTTCATTGAATAAACATCAAAGCAGATTAGTTTGACGGGTTATAAGGTTGTAACTCACTTAGCTCAAGGTTTTATTATATTTTTATTTGTGTCTGTGTGTGATGGGGAAGGTACCGGGGATTGAACCCAGGGCATTCTACTTTGGAGCTACACTGCTAGTCCTATTTTTATTTTTACCTTTGAAACAGGGTCTCAGTAGGTTGAAGAGAGTCTCACTACTTGTTTAGGCTGTCCTCAGCTGTGATCCTCCGGTTTCAGCCTCCCAAGTACAGGTATAACAAGATTTTTTTTGTGTGGTCTTGGGGATAGAACCCAGGGAATTTCTACCTCCGGGCTATACTCCCAGACCTAGTTTATATTTTACTTGGAAACAGGGTCTCACTAAGTTGCTGAGAGCCTCACTAAGTAGCTGAGGCTGGCTTCGAACCTGTGTGATCCTCCTGTCTCAGCCTCCCAAGTGCAGGATTACAAGCATGCGCCACCACGCCAGGCTAGAAACAGATTTTGAATTGGAATCACTGATCTCTCAGATAAAAATTGTGGATCATAATCTTATTTGGAAAATCAACAGAACATTTTGAGAAAACAGTGTGATGTCAGAGAAAAAGCAAACATATTCGTTTAGTCTTGTGGTGTTTAATCCTGATTTTTCCATTTAAATTCTATGAATATTTAGGCAAATTACTTTCTTCTCCCTTTTTTTCTTTTTCTTTTCTTTTTTTTCTTTTTTTCTTGTAGTACTGGGGATTGAACCCGGAGGCATTCTACCTCCAAGCTACATCCCTAGCCCTATTTTTTGTTCTTTTTATTTTGAAGCAGGGTCTCACTAAATTGCAGAGGGCCTCACTAAGTAGCTGAAGCTGGCTGTGAACCCAGATCCTCCTGTCTCTGACTCCCAAGTACTGGGATTACAAGCATGCACCACCACGCCTGGCTAGGCAAATTAATTTTATCCACGCACGCTTGTAATCCCAGCATTTGGGAGGCTGAGACCAGAGGATCACAGTTCGCGGACAGCCTCAGCTACTTAGTGAGGCCCTCTGCAACTCAGTGAGACCCGGTTTCAAAATAAAGAAAAATAGGGCAGGGGGTTTAGCTCGGAGGTCAAATGCCCCTGGGTTCCATCTCCAGACCTGCAAAAAAAAAAAAAAATTACTTTTATTCACCTAAATCTATCATTGGTTGGGCATGGTGTCACGCATCTGTAATCCTGCCTCTTGGGAGGCAAAGACAGGAGTCCTACAGGTTCAAACTAGCCTCAGAATCTTAGGAAAACCTGTCTTTCTTTTCTTTCTTTTTTTTCTCCCTTTCTTTCATGGTACTAGGGATTGAACTCAAAATTCTACTTCCAAGCTATATTCCAATATATATATATATATATATATATATATATATATATATATATATATATACACACACACACACACACACACACTTTATTTATTTATTTATTTATTTATTGCAATACTGGGGATGGAACTCAGGGGCATTATGCCTCTGAGCTACACCTCCAACCCATTTTATTTTTAATTCTTTATTTTGAAATAGGGTCTCAGTTTCAGGGCCTCAGTAAGTACCTGAGACTGGCCAGGAACCTGCAGTCCTCCTGTCTTAGCCTCCCAGATGCTGGGATTATAAGCATGCTCCACCACGCTTGCCCCTGAAAAGGAAATTATGAAAATAATTTCTTACACAATATCATTAAAAAATAAAACTAGTCAGGCGTGGCAGCGCAGGTTTTTAATCCTAGTACTTAAGAGGCTGAGACAGAAGGATCGCAGGTTCACAGCCAGCCTTAGCTACTTAGTGAGGCCATCTGCAACATAGTGAGGCCCTGTTTCAAAATAAAGGATAAAACAGGTGTGGTGACCATACACTTGTAATCCCAGCATTTGGGAGGCTCAGACAGGAGGATTGTGGTTCGTGGCCAGCCTCAGCTACTTTGTGAGGCCTTCCACAACTTAGTAAAACCCTGTTTCAAAATAAAGAATAAAAAAACAAAGTTGAACCAGTTGTGGTGGCACACGCTTGTAATCTTAGCATTTGGGAGGCTGAGACTGGAGGATCGAGGTTTGGATCCTCCTGTAACAGTCTTCCAGATACTGGGATTAGAAGCACATCACCACCCCTGGTGTTAACCTGTAATTTTATCATATGGATGTTTTGTCTCTACTGCTTGTTTCCTAAATTTTTTTTAGTGGTATTAAATAGCATAATAAAATCCAGAGGGCTGGGGTTGTAGCTCCAAGGTAGAATGCCCCTGGGTTCCATCCCCAGAACCTCAAAAAAAAAAAGAAGAAAATGGAGTTGAAAATTATATTATACAAAGCTGGGCATGGTGGCACACACTTGTAATCCTCGCACTTGGGAGGCTGAGACAAGAGGATCACACAGGTTTGAAGCCAGCCTGAGCTACTTCATGAGGCTCTCAGCAACCTAGTGAGACCTGTTTCCAAATAAAATATAAAATAGGTCTGGGAGTATAGCCCGGAGGTAGAAGCCTCTGGGTCCACCTCCAGTACAGGAAGGAAGGAAGGAAGGAAGGAAGGAAGGAAGGAAGGAAGGAAGGAAGATTATATTATACAACTATGAAATCATTGCCACAAACAATTTTCATCAGTCCTGAAAGATCCCTTATTTCTCTTTCCAAATAATTTCTACCCTCCTCCAAACCCTAAACAACCACTTTCTGATTTTGCTTGTTCTTAAACTACACATAATTATGTATTTTGGGGAGGGGCCTGCTTTCTTTCATTTACATTAATAGTTTTGACATTTATCCATGTTTTTGTGTGTATCAATGCACATGGTTCTTTTTTTTTTTTTTGGTACTGGGGGTAGAACCCAGGGGCTTTCTACCTCTGGACTATACTACCAGACCTATTTTATACTTTATTTGGAAATGGTCTCACTAAGTTGCTGAGAGCCTCACTAAGTACCTGAGGCTGGCTTTGAACCCGCCTGATCCTCCTGTCTCAGCCTCCCAAGTGCGGGATTACAGTCGTGCGCCACCACGCCCAGCTCAGTTCATTCTTTTTTAAGTTGTTGACTAGGCTGGGCATGGTGGCGCACATTTGTAATCCTAGTACTTTGAAGGCTGAGACAGGAGCATTACAGTTCATGGCCAGCCTCAGTTACTTAGTGAGACCCTCTGCAAATTAGTGAGACCCTGTTTCCAAATAAGGAATAAAAAATAGGACTGGGGTATAGCTCGGAGGTTGAATGCCCCAGGGTTCCACCCCTAGTACCACAAAAATAAAAATAAATAATAAATTGTTGAATAGTATTTTATTATATGAATATACCACAATTTTTTATTCATTCTCCTGAGCCCCTAAATTTTAAACAGTTTTTAAATTTTTTGTTGTACTGGGGATTGAGCCCAGGGACATTCTACTTCTGAGCTATGTCCCAGACCTATTTTATTTTTTATGGAAACAGGGTCTTACTAGGTTGATGAGTGTCTCACTATTTGTTAAGGCCTCAAACTTGCAAGCCTCCTGTCTTAGCTTTTTTTTTTTTTTTTTTTTCTTTTCTTTACTAGGGATGGAACCCAGGGGCATTCCACCTCCAAGCTACACCACCAGCCGTATTTTTTATTCTTTATTTTGAAACAGGGTCTCACTGAGTTGCAAAGGGCTTCACTAAGTAGCTGAGGCTGTCCATGAACTGTGATCCTCCTGTCTCAGCCTCCCAGAGGCTGGGATTACAAGTGTGCGCCACCACGCCTGGCTCTGTCTTAGCCTCTTAAATATTGAGATTACAAGTGTGCACTACCTTACCTGGCTTAAACATTTTTTAAAAACATTAATTTTGAGTAATTTATTCTTTCTTCATGAATTAGTAAAGGACTAGAAAACTTTATAGGGAATTTGCTATAGGATAAATCAGAATTTTTAGTACTTAGATATTATTTTCTTCTATGTATTCTCTCTATTGACCATAGATTAAAAGGGAGGAAATGAAACAGTCCTGTCTCTGAGTAACCCCTATATAATGTATTCCTTTTTGTCCATTGCCTAGAAAGTTGTTTGTAGAGTTGATGGAAGGATAGATATATAATCTCACTTTATTCTGGAAGGTACTTGTCTTGGCAGTCAAAAAATTTATGGGGAATATGAAGTATTCTGCCTGAAAGAAATTGCTGAATCTTGGTTCTCAATCATCCTACCCTGTATCATCCTATCGCTTCATTCTCCTTTTTGCCACTCATATCTGATAGCTCCTTGTGTAGGTTGGAGCCACTGAGTGTCCTCTGGAGACATTGGGCCTTAGAAATGATGCTGTTTGTCTAGCTACGATGTACAATGTGCACAAATGGGTTGTAGGGAAGCTCTCATGTAGACTCTCCTGGGAGCTTAATGTCTTTGATTTGTTCTAGTCAGTTACATATGAAATATGTCTGTTCTGTTTCTTTTCTTTCTTTCTTTTTTTTTTTTTTTTTTTTGTGGGTCTGGGGATGGAACCCAGGGGCATTTGTCCTCCGAGCTACAGCCCCTGCCCTATTTTTTATTCTTTATTTTGAAGCCGGGTCTCACTGAGTTCCAGAAGGGCCTCACTAAGTAGCTGAGGCTGTCCACGAACCTTGAGTCTCCGGTCTCAGCCTCCTGAATGCTGGGATTACAAGCGTGCACCATCACGCCTGGCCTGTTCTGCTTCTTAAAGGAAAAAACAAAACAAAAACCCTCTCGAGTCCCTAATTTCTTCTCTATACCAAACAAGCCATTAAAAGTGGTCAAAGATGAGAGGAATATGAAAAGTCTACCAAAGATACAAAAGAATCATGGAATCTCATAATTGGAAGGGCATTTAGAAGCTTTCTCATTCAGCTCCAGCATTCTTTAGCCATAATCCTCCATAATTAGGTTCTTGTAACTTAGATTCTTGTTCTAATAACTCCAGGCATGGTGGCAGAAGCCTGTAATCCCAATACAGACTGAAGAGTCCCAAGTTCCAGGCCAGCATTAGAAACTTAGTGAGACTCTATTTTAAAATAAAAAACAAAATAGGGCTGGGAATATAGCTTAGAGATAAAATGGCCCTGGGTTCAATCCTCAGTAGCACAGAAAAAATAAATAAAATGAGGCCAGTAGAAACTAGTAGCAGGGAGATGATGATGATGACGACGACAACAATGATGATTTTGCAGTACTGAGGATTGAACTCAAAGGCAATCTACTCCAAGCTATACCCCCAGCCCTATTGATTTTATTATTTTGTTTTGAAACAGGATCTCACTAAGTTGCAGAGGCCCTCACTAAGTAGCTGAAGCTGGCTGCGAAACTGCAGTCCTTCTGTCTCAGTCTCCCAAGCACTGGGATTATAAGTGTGGGCCACTATGCCTGGCTGAGATGAATTTTTGCCTCTTTATAAGAAAGATATACCCAAAAGGAATAGTTTATATCTGGAAGTTGAGACTTTTCCCTTCACTGAAGGTATGTAGGCAGGATATGACAACTGTTTTCAAGAGTTACTAGAACAAGAACCTAAGTGTGGCCAGGCATGGTGGCACACTTGTAATCCCAGTACTTGGGAAGCTGAGACAGGAGGATTGCAGCTTTGAAGCCAGCCTCAGCTACTTGAGTCCCTCCACAACTTAGTGAGATCCTGTTTCCAATAAGAAAAGAATAAAATACGTTTGGGGGTATAGCTCAGAAGTAGAATGACCCTGGGTTCCACCATCCCCAGTACCACCAAATAAAAAGAAAAAACAAAAAAATCTAATTATGGAGGACTATGGCTAAAGAGTGCTGGAGCTGATTGAGAAAGCATCTATGTGCCCTTACAATTGTGAGTTCCATGATTCTTTTGTATCTTTGGTAGATTTTTTCACCCCTCTTTTATCTTTGACCTTTAGTCAGAGAAATCAAGTATCAGAAGAAATCATATTTCTGGGTTTTGAGTCCTGGCTCTACTACATACCAGTTATATGATGCTAAGTAAATTATTTAACTTATGTGACTCAGTTTATTATCTATAAAACAGTGATGCTAATAATAATAGGTAAGTCATAAAAATGTTACAATAAATAAGATACATAAAATATTTTAGGGTAGTGCCTTGTGCAGTGTGAACACTCAAAAACTTTCAGCTGATTTTTATCATCTCCCTATTAAGTCTTTCCTTCCTTCCCACTGGGGCTTGAACCCTACACCTCCATTTTTTGTTTGTTTTTGTTTTGAAACAGGGTCTCAGGTTGCTGAGAGACTTGCTATGTTGCTGAAGCTGTCCTCAAACCTGCAATCCTCTTTCCTCAGTCTCCCAAGTATTAGAGGCATGTGCTACCACATCCGGCTCCTATTTGATATTTCTACTTATAGAGATGAGCTTCCTTGCCTGTCCAGATATACCATCTCTTTTTTCTTTTTTCTTTTTTTGTTTTTCTGTGTGTGTTGTGTGAGAGGGACTAGGGATTGAACCCAGGGGGTATTATGCTTCTGAGCTACACCCCTAGTTCGTGTGTGTGTGTGTGTGTGTGTGTGTGTGTGTGTGTGTGTGTGTGATACTGGGGATGGAACCCAGGGGCTTTTCTACCTCTGGGCTATACTCCCATACCTATTTTATACTTTATTTGGAAACAGGGTCTCACTAAGTTGCTGAGAGCCTCACTAAGTAGCTGAGGCAGCTTCAAACCTGTGCGATCCTCCTGTCTCATCCTCCCAAGCACGGAGATTACAAGCGTGCGCCACCACGCCCAGCCTGTTTTTTTTCCTTTGAAACAGGGTTTCACTAAATTGTGGAGGGCCTTAGTGAATTGCTGAGGGTGGCCATTGCTTGCTCCTGTCTCAGCCTCCCAAGTACTAGCATTACAAGTGTTTATTAAGATGTCTGGTTCAGATAGTCCCTCTTTTAATATACCCTTAGTGACTATGGACCTGTTGCTCAGGATGCTGAGATAATAGACTCAACTCTAAATAGCTTAAATGACAAGATTTATGCTATCACATATCAAGAGACCCGGAGATAGGGAGAATCCAGTTGACTAATTCAGTGTCTGTCACAGCATTAAGTATATAGACTTGTTCTCTCTGCTCCTTCATTCTCCAGGTATCCTCTGCACATAAGACCACCTTCAGCAGAAAAAGTCATTTTCCCCCCAGTGGCTGTATAAGAAATTTAAATACAGTGAAAAGTCTTTCCTTGAAGCCACCCACTCAGCAAAGTCCCCTAATGTCTCACTGGTGATGATTGAATCACTTTTATCTCCCAAACTATTCACAAAAAGGGGCAGAATTATCACAGTATATCTAGATAAATAAGTTTTATCTTCCAGGGATCTAGGATAAGGTCGCTTTCTCAGATCCTATGTCTGCAGAAGGCAAACACCAAAAGAAATCTGGGCCAGAAGCCAGGCATGGTGGCACTCTTGTAATCCCAATACTTGGGAGG
This sequence comes from Muscardinus avellanarius, assembly GCF_963383645.1. Classification (NCBI taxonomy): domain Eukaryota; kingdom Metazoa; phylum Chordata; class Mammalia; order Rodentia; family Gliridae; genus Muscardinus; species Muscardinus avellanarius. Next base: position 63,485,832 of record NC_137797.1, read on the forward strand.
CTGAGACAGGAAGATGAGAGGTTCAAAGCCAGCTTTTGGCAATTTAGAAAGGCTCCCAGCAATCTAATGAAACCTTGTTTCAAAATAAGAAATAAAACCAGGCTACAGGTATAGCTTGGAGATAGAATGCCTGTGGGCTTCATCTTCAGTACCAAAATAACAATAATCACCACCATCCTCATCTGGGCAGAAGAAAGGAGAGCTCTGGGTAGGTAATATAGAATACTAACTTACCTTTGCCTCTGTTATTGCATCAATATATATATATGAACCTTTTCAGCTTGCTTAAGAAAGAATTTAAGATCTGCAGACATTTTCTGATTTCTTGTTTTATGATGGGGAGTAGCTTGAAGCTGATGACAATGTTATGGTTTGTGGTAGCTCTGGAAATTCTCCCTTGGAAGTATTTTGCTCTAGTAGTAAATAGAGCTTTTTTTTTTTTTCTTCCTTCCTTCCTTCCTTTCTTTCTTTCTTTCTTTCTTTCTTTCTTTCTTTCTTTCTTTCTTTCTTTCTGGTCTTTTTTCTCTTCTTGAGTCCTGGGGTTTGATCACAGAGGCATTCTACCTCTGAACTATACTCCCAGCCCTAATATTTAATTTGTATTTTGAAACAGGGTCTCAATAAGTTGCTGAAGGCCTTACAAAGTTGCTGAGACTAGCCTTGAATCTATGATGCTCTTGTCTCAGCCTCCCAAGACTGGGATTATAGGTGTGTACAACCACACCTGGTTATGAATACCTTATTTTTTTTTCTTTTTGAAGGGAATTATGATTTCAGTGATTTAGCTGAAAATGTGAGCAAATTTCTGTAGGGAACAAGGAAGGGCAAATAAAATACAAGGAGAATTTACGCTAATTTGTTGTAGAATTGAATACTGGCAAACATTAAAATAATTGTGTTGAATAGATCCAGGCGTGGTAGTGAGGCCCTTCACAACTTAGTGAGACCCTGTTTCAAAATAAATAATAAAAGATAAGGGTGGGGGTGTAGCTCAGAGGTAGAATGCCTCTGAGTTCAATCCCCAGTACTGAGAAAAAAATTAGGTGGAGTAAAAGAGTCTAGACAGTGTACGATTCTCTCTCTCTCTCTCTCTCTCTCTCTCTCTCTCTCTCTCTCTCTCTCCCTCCCTCCCTCCCTCCCTCCCTCCCTCCTCCCTCTCTCCCTCTCTCTCTCTATATATATTTTTTTTTTCCTAGAAAAATTAATGGAGCCAGGGGTGTAGTTTCAGAAGTAGTGCAAGTACCTGTGTTAAATCCCCTGCATACACATACACACAAATCTTTTTTTTTTTTTTTTTTTGGTGGTACTGGGGGTGGAACCAGAGGCTTTCTACCTCTGGGCTATACTCCCAAACCTTTCTTATATTTTATTTGGAAACAGGGTCTCACTAAGTTGCTGAAAGCCTCACTAAGTAGCTGAGGCTGTCTTCGAACCCGTGCAATCCTCCTGTCTCAGCCTCCCAAGCACGGGGATTACAAGCGTGCGCCACCACGCCCGGTCACACAAATCTTTAAATTGCAAATTAACATATAACAGCAGAATGCAGATCAGGAGCTGACTGGATTGGTGGAAGGGGAGGGAGAGATTACAAAGAGACATGAGGAACATTGGGGACAACAGGTGGTGCTCAATATTTCAGTTGTGATGGTTTCATAGGTGTACATATATGTGATAGCCTATCAATTTGTACATTACAAGTTACAGTTTATTGTATGTCAGCTTTATCTCAATAAAACTGAAAAAGAAAAATGAATCAAAAGACAGCATTTATCATTCTTATGTGAAACACAAGTCCTGTATAAAGTGTTAAGTACAGAGATACACCTCCTGTTTAATGTTTTTGATGTTTCTTTAGGAGTCTGTAGAGACCACTGTGTTCTATTGAAGAACATGTCTGACAGTAACACTATTCAAGAGACCCTGGAAATAATGAAAGAATCAGAACTAAAACTAGTGGAGGAATCTGTAAACAAAAGCAAGTTTATATCTAAGACTCCAAGTAAAGAGGAAATTGAGAAAGACAGTGAAGATACCAGTTTACGGCAGGAGACACAGGTAAGGATTAGAAGTACATTGTGTGTGTATTTGTTATACACGAATCAAAGTAAAAATCTGTATGAACCCAGTCACCAATATAAATACTTAATATTCCTTAAGAACCCCAATATTTTTTGTGTGTGTGCTACTAAGGATGGAACTGAGGGGTATTCTACCTCTGAGGTACACCCCTAGCTCTATTTTTTATTATTATTATTATTATTATTATTATTATTATTGTTGTTGTTGTTGTTGTTGTTGTTGTTATTGTTATTGTTATTTTTGCGTGTGTTTAGAGCTGGAAATTGAACCCAGAAGCATTATACCTTTGAGCTACCTGCACACCAGGCTTATTTTATTTTTTATTTGGAAACAGGTCTTACTAGGTTGCTGAGAATCTCACTCCAATTTTTTTTTTTTTTTCGGGTCTGGGGATAGGACCCAGGGGCATTCAACCTCCACGCTACACCCCTTGCCTCATTTTTTATTCTTTATTTTGAAACAGGGTCTCACTGAGTTGCAGAAGGCCTCACTAAGTATCTGAGGCTGTCCACAAACCACTTCTCAGCTTCTCAAGTACTGGGATTACAAACTTATACTACCACACCCAGCAAATCTCACTACTTGATGAGGCTTTCCTTGAAACTGCAATCCTCCTGTCTCAGGCTCCCAAGTACTAGGATTACAAACATATGTTACCACGCCTGGCTATGAACCCCAAATTGAAGCCAGGCACAGTGGTACATGCTTGTAATTCTGGGTACTAAGGAGGCTGAAGCAGAAGGATTCTAAGTTCAAGGCCCTCTTCAGTAACTTAGTAAGACCCTCAGCAATTTAGCAAGAACCTGTTTCAAAATAAAATGTAAAAGGGATGGGGTTATAGTTTAAAGGTGAAGTATTCCTGAGTTCAGTCCTTAGTATAGGAAATCTAAAGAGGTCAGAATGAAATTCCTAGTCCATTTAGACCTGAGTTCACTGGATCTTGCTATATTTTAATGTCTTTACTATTAAAAAATGAATTGTATTACAAACACATATTTAGCAAGTCATAAAATGGCTCATAGAATAAATTCTTAAAACTTAGAAGCTGCCTGACTATATACAGGGCTAAATTTATATTCTGGTTCTGTTAAAGCAGTCAGCATTCTCTGGTTCAGAAATAGGAGACTGAGAAGAGTTTCATCATTCTGTTGCCATGTTGTTTTTTCACCCAAATCCTTATTATAATACAGAAATAAAGGCAGTAAATGGTCAGCCAAATCTTCCAGGGTTTTTTTTTTTTTTTTTTTTTTGGGTGGTGTTACTGGAAATTGAACCCAGGGACATTTTACTTCTGAGCTACACCCCCAGCCCTATTTTATTTTTTATTTTGAAACAGGGTCTCACTGAGTTTTAAAGGGCCTCACCAAGTTGCTGAGGTTGGCCTCAAACCTTGCAATCCTCCTGCCTTAGCTCCCCAAGTATTGGGGTTATAAATATGTGCCATGACACACGGCTCAGGGTTCTTCTTTGTGCCCAGTCAAAGGGACTCTGAATCTCTTCTAATCTACCTGTTACAGCTATTGGTCTATGATTACTGCTCATTTCTTCTCTTATGAGAGCCCAATTTCTTTAAATCCTTTTCATGCCCAAGGGTAAGGCTGATCATTATTATCAGGCCAGGAGATAGGCTGTTAACTGTAGCAAGAAGTTAGATTAAAAAGCAGGAGCAACAACATTTTAGAGAGTCTGGAAACTTGAAGCACAATTTTTGAAGACAACTTAATTCACCAAGGCCTATCCTCTCTAAAGATTAAAACAGCAGCAACATAAAGGGTTGAGTTAAAAATCAGACAGCTCTCTAAGATATTTTGTTCTCTAACCTGCCTGCTACTGTCTTTCCTCTTAAAGTTTGCCAGATCACTGTCCTGGCTGCTTTTCTTTCCATTATCTTTTTTTACATGTGAATTGTCATTCTCCGCCCATCCTTCCAGAGTTTGTGGAGACAATCTGCCACTGTTCCAACTACACTTCCAGCCTCCACTGATATCAGTAATGAATTTTAAATACTCAGGACAGATTAGTGATGAATGTTTAATTATGTGCTGTCTTGTTACATGAAAGATATTAAGTAGATGAACTTTTAGATCCAAGTTATTCTATTCTCAGGAGTCTTTTGCAAACAATGTTCTGAACTCTGGTTGTGTATACTTCTTGCCTGGCGTGTTGGCACATGCTTGTAATCCCAGCATTTGGGAGGCTGAGACGAGAGGATCGAGGTTCGCAGACAGCCTCAACTACTTAGTGAGTCCCTCTGCAATTTAGTGAGACACTTTTCAAAAATAAAGAATAAAAAATTGGGCAGGGGGTATAGCTTGGAGGTCGAATGCCCTTGGGTTCCATCCTCAGACCCACAAAAATAAATAAATAAATAAATAAATAAATAAATAAAATATACTTCTTAAAGATTGGCAGTAAAGAAAGGACACCTATAGGTTTTATATTCCATATAGACACTCATTCGGTTTAAAAATGTCCACCTGGGTATAGATTGTAGGTGGGGAGGAGAGGATCTACCTCCCTTCTAATTTGACTCCTTTTGCTGCCCCCAAAGCAGGTAGAGCTGCTGCTGTCATCTATTGGAGCTCTGTTCTTTTTGGAAAACCTTCAGTCTTGTCTATCATCCTTGAGACTATTTAAATAGTCCCTTAGAAAGCCCTCTCCCTTCTACCATTTCCCAATAGAATATATGTTCTTCAACAGCATGAAAAATTTCATTTCTGTGTTCCCTCTACTCAGACCCTAGCAATCTCCCCAAGAATATAGTGCTGTCAAAGGAGTCCCTGTTAGCCGGGCGTGGTGGCGCACGCTTGTAATCCCCGTGCTTGGGAGGCAGAGACAGGAGGATCGCGCAGGTTCGAAGCCAGCCGCGCGCGCTGGCTTAGGAGACCCTGTTTCCAAATATAAAAAATGTAAAAAGAGGTCTGGGAGTGTAGCCTGGAGGTAGAAGAGCTTCCAGGAACCCCAGTACCACCAAAAAAAAAAAAAAAAAAAAAAAAAAAGGAGTCCCTGTTATGTATTAAGCTGAAAAGTTTGGGGGAAAGAGAACTTTTATTACTTGTACTGTGTGAGATATTTTGGAGATCAGCAGTTTGAACTCAGAACATCTTTTGCATGGAAATAGTGTTGTAAAATGCATGTTCTGAGATTCTACTTAGAATGGATGGGGTCCAGGATTTGGCTCAGTGTTAGAGCGCTTGCCTAACATACACGAAGCCCTAGGTTCAATTCACTGCTCTGTAAAAAACAACAGAAAAAGCATTAAAAAAAATCTAGAATGGGTGACACATACTGAACTCAGATGTGTCCTGTAAGTAAGCAACTTGGTATGGCCTCCTAGTTGTTCTCTCTACCTTTATTTGAATGGTGGGGGGGAGGTACTGGGGATGGAAGCCAGGGGCATTCGACCTCTGAGCTACACCTCAGCCCTATTTTTTATTCTATATTTTGAAACAGGGTCTCACTGAGTTGCAAAGGGCCTTACTAAGTAGCTGAGGCTGTCTGCGAACCATGATCCTTCTGTCTCAGCCTCTCAAATGCTGGGATTACTAGCGTGCACCACCACACCCAACTCGTATTTTTTTTTTTTTTTTGAGGTACTGGAGATTGAGCCCAGAGTCATTCTACCTCTAGCTCTATTTTGAATCGTGGAGGGCCTCACTAAGTAGCTAAGGCTGACCATGAACCTGCAATCCTCCTGTCTCAACCTCCCAAGTACTGGGATTTTAAGCATGTGCCACCATGCCCAGCTTCTGTTTTATTTCTTATTTGGAAACTGGGTCTCTCTAGGTTGCTAAGAACCTCAGCTAAATGCTGTGGTCATCTTTGAATCTGTGATCCTTCTATCTTGTACTCTGCAAGTACTGAGATTACAAGGCACACACCCACACCTAGCTGCGTGCCCTCTTTAGTGTTCTTTGCCTGGCTCCCTCCAACTCCTGAACTCCTTCCCAACATTTTTTTTTTTTATTTCCCAATTTTTTTATTTTTTTTATTTTTATTTTTTATTTATTTATTTATTTTTTTTGGTGGTACTGGGAATGGAACCCAGGGGCTTTCTACCTCCAGGCTATACTCCCAGACCTATTTTATATTTTATTTGGAAACAGGGTCTCACTAAGTTGCTGAGAGCCTAAGTAGCTGAGGCTGGCTTCGAACTTGTGCGATCCTCCTGTCTCAGTCTCCCAAGCGTGTACCACCACGCCCGGCTCCAATATTTAATATAATTAATCTTTGATTGATATCTATGTTCCTCACAGAATTAGAAGCTCCATAAAGCCTGGAATTGGGTCAGTTTTATCTTATAGTTTTAGCCCCAAGGTTTAATATAGTGCCTTTATAGCACTTAATACTTGTGAATGTATGAGTTTATATATTGATTTAGATGTTTCTGCTGTGTGTTCCTGTCATACTCTTTGAGTGCCTCTGTAACATACTTAATGTACTTATTTATCTGTCTTCTCCAACAAGATTATGAGTTCCTTTTTGAAAAGCTTTTTGTCTTTTATCTCTGTATCCTCCAAGAGCTACCATGATACCTGCCACATACTATGCTTTCAATATGTGTTTGTCTATTTAATGAAAACTATCCATTCTGAGAAATAAGCAGATACATCATTGGTAGAAGTATGAATTTTTACACCATGGGAAGGGCAGTTTAGCAACACTTTATTAAAAAAATCAAATGGACTATAGGTATATTGTATTTATAGGTATATTCAATGATACGGTCATTGTTTACTAGTAAAACATCAGAGACAGCCTAAATGGTACAATTTAAGGGACTGGTAAAATAAGTAATGTTATATCCACACAATGGAATACCATGTGGCAATTCAGAAAAACAAAGTAGATCTTCTACAGAATGCTATCCATTAAAAAAAAGTTTGAGAGCCGGGCGTGGTGGCGCACGCTTGTAATCCCAGCATTCGGGAGGCTGAGACCGGAGGATCGTGGTTCGCAGACAGCCTCAGCTACGTAGTGAGGCCCTCTGCAACTCAGTGAGACCCGGTTTCAAAATAAAGAATAAAAAAATAGGGCAGGGGGTGTAGCTCGGAGGTAGAATGCCCCTGAGTTCCATCCCCAGACCCGCAAAAAAAAAAAAAAAAAAAAAAAAAAAAAAAAAAAAAAAGTTTGAAAGCAAGGTTCAGAGTAGTGTGTATAGAATATTTGGTTTAAAAAACTATGAGCCAGGTGTGGTATACACCTAAAATTCCAGTACTTGGGAGGCTGAGACAAGAAGATTGCAGGTTTGAAGCCAGCCTCAGGAACTTAGTGATGCCAGCCTCAGCACTTTGCAAGATTCTATTTCAAAATTAAAAATAGGGCCGGGCGTGGTGGTCCACACTTGTAATCCCAGTACTTTGGAAGCTGAGACAGGAGGATCATTCAGGGTCAAAGCCATCCTCAGCTACTTGATGAGGCTCTAGGCAACTTAGTGAGACCCCATTTCCAAATAAAATATAAAATAGGTCTGTGAGTGTAGCTCGAAGGTACAAAGCCCCTGGGTTCCACCCCCAGTACTAAAAAATAAATAAACAATAGGGAGCCAGGCATGATGGTACATGCTTGTAATCCCAGTGCTTGGGGGCTGAGACAGGAGGATCGTACAGGTTCAAAGCCAGCTTCAGCTACTTAGGGAGGCTCTCAGCAACTTAGCGAGACCCTGTTTCCAAATAATATAAAAATAGGTCTGGGAGTATAGCTTGGAGGTAGAAAAGCCCCTGTATTCCACCCTCAGTACCACAGAAAAATAAAATTAAAAAAAAAACAATTAAAAATAGGGGTTGGGGATTTAGCTAGTCAAAAAGCTTGCCTAGCATGTGCAAATCCCTGAGTTCGATCTTTGGCCCTTTAAAAAACATTAGAAAAAGTATTAAAAAATTTAAAATCAGGACTAAAATTAAAATATTAAAAATAAAGTTATGGCGCCTGGCATGGTGGTGCACGCTTGTAATCCCCGCACTTGGGAGGCAGAGACAGGAGGATCGCGCAGGTTCGAAGCCAGCCGCACGCGCTGTCTTAGGAGACCCTGTTTCCAAATAAAAATGTAAAAACAGGTCTGGGAGTGTAGCCCAGAGGTAGAAGGGCTTCCAGGAACCCCAGTACCACCAAATAAATAAATAAATAAATAAATAAAATTATGGCTGAGAGCCTGGTATGGTGGCACACGTTTAGAATCCTAGTACTTGGGAGGCTAAGACAGAAGAGCGCAGGTTCATAGCCAGCATCAGCAACTTAGGTCCTCTGCATCTAGTGATACTTTCTTTCAAAATAAAAGAATAAAATAGGGCTGGGGGTGTAGTTCAGAGGTAGAATGCCCCTCAGTTCAATCCTCAGCACCAAGAAAACAAAAGGAACCATCCAATATCCTTCCAGGAACCTCCACAGCAACCATAGGAAAGGCTTGCATTTCTCCAAAATGTTCTAAGGAAGCCTTAAAGTAGAGAAAGCAGGATCAGGTACCTTTATTTCTTAGTATTGGTGTGCTTTTAGAGCTCACCCTACATGGTTCCACACCCTGGGGTTCACTGAGTGACATTACTGCTACACACACCCTGTTTAAGCAAAGAGCAAAGCAAAGCAGACTAATGTTGCATATGAAATGCATTATTCCCCATTGCTACCCACCTGTGAAAGTCACCTTCCAAACTGGTCACGACCTTGGCAGTTGAAGGGATGCAAAGTACTCACCACCGTAAACAAAGCCTGCTTGCTTCAAAGTTCCTATTCAGGCATCACTTGTCAGTCACTTCTTAATAACCCCAGACACTTCAGGCTTTATGTGTCCTTACATGACGACTCAGAGTCATAAATGCAATTGAGTTTATTTAGGGGCAGCTGGGGAGAAGAGAAGAGAGCTTCCTCTCTACTTCTTCTGCAAGTCTCCTCTCAGAAGCCTCTTCTATTGATAAGTTTAAACAAAGTGTCTGTTAATGTCAAACTCAGGATGCATAAAAATAACTTATCTGAGACAAAAGCATAAAGCAAGGACAAACAGTATAAAGGAGGAATGTCTACTTGGGCTCATTTCTGATATAGAGATCTTAGAGATAATCCCGAGTACAGGAATTCTCCTCTCCACAGAAAACTGTGTGCTCTACCATGAGGGTCCAATTAATCTCCGAAACTTTATCTACGATGATCTACTACATATATTGCTTTTAACTTAAGTGTGCTTTTTCCCCACCTTTAATTTTTTACAATCTCTTTCTTACAGAGGCGGACATCCAACCATGGTCATGCCAGGAAAAGAGCCAAGGTAAGAGCCCTTCCTCTGTTGCTACTTTCATTTATATATTTATTTATTTTGGTAAGTTTTTTTCTTATTAGTGCATTTTGATTTTGTTGCTTCTTTATTTTTCTTTGTTGTTGTTGTTTTGTTTTGTTTTGTTTTGTTTTTTGAGATACTGGGGATAGGACCCAGGGGCATTCTAACTCCGAGTTACACCCCCAGCCCTATTTTTTATTCTTTATTTTTAAACAGGGTCTCACTGAGTTGCAGAGGGCCTCGCTAAGTAGCTGAGTCTGTCCACGAACTGCAATCCTCCTGTCTCAGCCTCCCAAATGCTGGGATTACAAGCGTGCACCACCACACCCAGCTTATGCTGCTTATTATTATTATTTTTTTTTAGTGGTACTGGGGTTCCTGGAAGCCCTTCTACCTCCAGGCTACACTCCCAGACCTATTTTATATTTTTGAAACAGGGTCTCTTATGCCAGCGCGGCTGGCTTCAAACCTGCGCGATTTTCCTGTCTCCACCTCCCAAGCACGAGGATTACAAGCGTGCACCACCACGCCCGGCATGCTGCTTATTTTCTAATGTTATTAGTAATACGTTTCACAAATGGATGTATGACCAATATCTAGTTTATTAAGATTATATAGAGCTGGATGTGGTGGCACACTTGTAATCTCAGCATTTAGGAGGCTGAGACATGAGGATCATGGTTCATGGACAGCCTCAGCTACTACTTAGTGAGGCCTGCTGCAACTCAGTGAGACCTTGTTTCAAAATAAAGAATAAAAAATGGGGCTGGGGGTGTTTCTCGAAGGTAGAATGCCCCTGGGTTCCATCCCTAGTACCGCCAAAAAAAAAAAAAAAATTATATATAGGCAGAATTTTCTAGCTTGAGCTTTATACCCTAATTAGGAATATACATCACATACACAAGTGTGTGTGCCCACAAAGTTGCGTATAGACATGCACACATTTTGTGTGTGTGTGTGTGTTGTGTGTGCTGTGATCCTCCTGTCTCAGCCTCCCAAATACTGGGATTACAAGTATGCACCACCATGACCAGCCACATGCACACATTTTCTAGTGGAAGATCTGGCTTCATTTTTCTGCATTATCTCTAGTTAGCCATAGTCTATTTTTGATACCTGAAAGAGCACCCAACTAGCATCTTTTATAGAGCCTGAGAGAATTTGGTACTGGTTGTGCCAAAATATCAGTGTCTCTGCTCACCCCTTGCTTCTCTAGGAGAATGGCTGTTTGTATGAGTTTTGAGATTCCCCTTTATATTCTTAATTTCCCCTTATGTAAATTTTCTCTGAAGATAAATCCTACCCCTTTAGTGGAAATAACTCAGCATTTTTTGATATCCTAAAAATACAGTCTTCTTTTTTGTGGTACTAGAGATTGAACCCAAGGGCATTCTACCTTCGAGCTATAACTCCTGCCCTATATTTTAGTCTTTTTTTTTTTTTTTTTTTTTAAGGGTTTCAGTAAGCCTCAGAGGGCCTAAGTAGCTGAGGCTGGCTGTGAACCTTCAATCCTCCTGTCTCAACCTCACAACTACTGGGATAACAAGCATGTGGCACCAAGCCTGGCTTTTTTTTTTTTTTCTTTTTTTAATGGTTTTACTTTTTATATTGGGGCAAGAAAGATTTTGTTTTTTAGTTATTATATGAGAAAATCAGTGTATCACAGATTATTTTAAGCATAGTTACCAGGGAAGACTATATGTGTTAGTATGTGATAGTTTATAAATTCAGCTGGGGAACAGTAAAATATTATACTTTTTTTGTTGTTGTTTTGTTTTTTGGTGGTGGTACTGAGGTTCCTGGAAACCCTTCTACCTCTGGGCTACACTCCCAGACCTATTTTATATTTTTATTTGGAAACAGAGTCTCTTAAGCCAGTGCATCTGGCTTCGAACCTGCGCGATCCTCCTGTCTCTGCCTCTCAAGTGCGGGGATTACAAGCGTGCGCCACCACGCCCAGCTTATACTTTTCTTGTAGTGGGAAGAATTAATAATTAAGAAATAATAATTAAGCATGCTTATCTCCTTTTCCCCCAGAACATAGATTATAGAATTTGGGAGTAGTCCAGACAGTTTGGTTTGATTTTGAAGAAGGTGAAGTATAAATTGGCTCTGTGTCATGCTTCACATGGCCTAATCTACATCAATAGCATTGACATTAACATCCCGAACAGAGGGTGTTCACGTTATTTTAGGTCCTCCCAAACTTTTTGAAATAAAGAAGACGGTTATCACCATTTTGCAATGAGGAAACTTTGGCTACAGAGATTGAGTAGACTTAACAGAGACACTCAAAAAGTTAATGGCAGAGTTAGGCTTGCAGTTATTTCCTCAGTCGCAAGTTCTCTTCGTATACTGCCCTACCTGTAGTACACACACCATGTTTTATACTTTTGTATTCACTGTAAACCTTAGTTTTATTGTAGGTATTCTCAGTAAATGTTTATAAATATATTTCTTATGAGTCACTCTATAATTTTTAGCTTCAAGCATTCCTAGGAGAGCAGTGATATGCATAGTGGATTTTATTTATTTTTTTATTTTTTGGTGGTATTGGAAGTGTAGCCCAGAAGCTCTCTACCTCTAGACTATACTCCCAGACCTATTTTTTAAATATTTTATTTTATTTGGAAACAGGGTCTCACTAAGTAGCTGAGGCTGGCTTCAAACCTATGTGATCCCCCTGTCTCAGCCTCCCAAGCATGGGGATTACGAGCACGCACCACCATGCCCGGCTGCATAGTGGGTTTTAGATTACTGTGAGATTCATCAGCTGGCAGAAGTAAAGTAAAGCAGGTGGATTTGCTTTTTTTTTTTTTTTTTTTTTTTTTTTTTGCAGTACTGGGGATGGAACCCAGGGGCATTCTACCTCCAGGCTACATTTCCAGCCCAATTTTTTATTCTTTATTTTGAAACAGGGTCTCACTGAGTTGCAAAGGGCCTCACTAAGTAGCTGAGGCTGTTCGCGAACAACGATCCTTCTGTCTCAGCCTCCCAAATGCTGGGATTACAAACATGCACCACAATTCCTGGCTGAATTTGCTTTTTATTGAACTAAATCCCAAATGTTGTAATTTTTTTTTTTTTTTTTGGTCTTTCTCTTTTCTTAGATACTTCTTTCCATACCCTTCCCACCTCAAGTTTAGAGTCTGTTAGTATTTATTGTCTACTGAATGCTAAACACATATTTAAAGATATGTGTGCTTACTTATTTTCATCATCTAATTCTCATTAGTAGCCTTTCAGGTACTTTTTTTTATGTGTGTGTTACTGGGGATAGAATCCAGGGGCATTCTACCATTGAGAAACACTCCCAGCACTATGGTTTTATTTTGTTTTGTTTTTTGGTGGTACTAGGGGTGGAACCCAGAGGCTTTCTACCTCTGGACTATACTCCCAGACCTATTTTATATTTTATTTGGAAACAGGGTCTCACTAAGTTGCTGAGAGCCTCATTAAGTAGCTGAGGCTGGCTTCTAACCTCTGCGATCCTCCTGTCTCAGCCTCCCAAGTGCAGGGACTACAAGCATGCGCCACCACACCCGGCTTCTTTTAGGTACTTTTTTTGGGGGGGCTGGTCTAGGGATGGAACTCAGGGGCATTCAACCTCTGAGCTACACCCCTGCCCTATTTTTTATTCTTTTTTTTTTTTTTTTTGGTGGTACTGGGGTTCCTGGAAACCCTTCTACCTCCGGGCTACACTCCCAGACACACACACACACACACACACACACACACACACACACACACACACACATATTTTGGAAACAGGGTCTCTTAAGCCAGCGCCGCTGGCTTTGAACCTGTGCAATCCTCCTGTCTCTACCTCCCAAGTGCAGGGATTACAAGCGTGCACCACCACGCCCGGCTTATTCTTTATTTTGAAACTGGGTCTCACTGAATTGCAGAGGGCCTCACTAAGTAGTGCGCCACCACACCTGGCTTATTCTTTATTTTGAAACTGGGTCTCACTGAATTGCAGAGGGCCTCACTAAGTAGCTGAGGCTGTCTGCAAACCACGATTCTCCGGTTTCAGCCTCCCAAATCCTGGGATTACAAACGTGCACCACCACGCATGGCTCTCTTTTAGGTACTTTTTAATCTCAACATTTTTAGGCAGAAACCCAGAAAAAATCAAGAAGTTTGCTCAGTCTTATAGCTTATAAGTAAAACGCCAGGAATTAAAGCTAGAACTTTTGGCTCTCAAGTTCAGGGACTTTCTAGTACTGTGCTGGTTGTTGTAAATTTTTTTTTTTTTTTTTTTTTTTTTAGATACTAGGGATTGAACCCAGGGGCATTCTACCTCCGAGCTACACCTCTAGCCCTGTTTTTTTTTATCTTTATTTTGAAACAAGGTCTCACTAAGTTGCAGACGGCCTCACTAAGTAGCTGTTTGCCTAAACCTGTGATCTTCCTGTCTCAGCCTCCCAAGTACTGGGATTATAAACATACACCACCATGCCCGGTTGGTGTAAACTTTTGAGTATGAAATTGGAACACTGGGATAGAAAGAGAAGGAGGCTAAATGAAGTGGTTTTGCAACCCTCTGTTTAGGTAGTAATTTGTGAACTGGCAAGTAGGACCTACTTGGAAAACAGAAGCAAAAACAAAAATCCTATTTAATGGAGGAAACAACTAACAGCCAAAGAGTATGTTTTCTGAATGGTCATCAAGGGAATTTATGGGTGTGTTTGATTTCTTTTTTTCTTTTTTTCTTTTTGGTGTGTATATGTGTGTGTGTATTTGTTTGCTTTTGTTTTTGTTTTTCAGTCTAATTCCAAGATGAAGTTGGTACGGAGTCTGGCAGTATGTGAGGAGTCCTCCACTCCATTTGCTGATGGGCCTCTAGAAACCCAGGTAGGTTGTTTCAATAGTAAGTGTAGCTTTTGAGCTTATCAGTTATTTGGCAAAGTGTAGTATAGCAATCACAGCATCAACATCAGGCTTGGAAATCAGGGAAGAGAACTACAAATGTGCCTGTGTGTGTGAGTGGGTGCCTACATGCACGTGTGTGTGTGTGCACACAAGTGCGTGTGTGTGTGTGTGTGTGTGTGTGTGTGTGTGTGTGTGTGTGTTTGCTGGGAGTTGAGCCCAGGGCATTCTACCTCAAGGCCATACCCTCAGCCCTTCTTTTATTTTTTTGCTTTGAAATAGGATCTCTTGTTAGCTGTGAGTCTTTTTTTTTTTCTTTTTCGGGTTTGGGGATGGAACCCAGGGGCATTTGACCCCCAAACTACACCCCCTGTCCTATTTTTTATTCTTTATTTTTGAAATAGTGTCTCACTAAGTTGCAGAGGGCCTCACTAAGTAGCTGAGGCTGTCCGCGAACTATGATCCTCCCATCTCAGCCTCCCGAATGTTGGGATTATAAGCGTGCGCCACCACACCTGGCTTTGCTCTGAGTCTTAATAAATTGTTGAGACTGGCCTCAAACCTGTGATTCTCCTGTATCAAACTCCCATGTACTGGGATTGTAGATGTGCACCACCATACCTAGCAAGAGATCACTTTATTTATTTATTTATTTATTTATTTATTTATTTATTTATTTATTCTTGCATGTGTGGGGATGGAACTCAGGGGGATTCAAACTTATTTTGAAACAGGGTCTCACTAAGGAGCTAAGGCTGTTCATGAACCGCAATCCTCCAATCTCAACCTCCCAAATGCTGGGATTACCAGTGTGTACCACCACGCCCAGCTAAGAGATCACTTTAAAACAAAACCTATTGCAGTAAGGCAGGGCATGGTGAAAGCATGATATATAAATCTTCATATCTTTTTTTTTAATGGTACTAGGAATGGAATGCTACATCCCCAGCCCTATTTTTTTTAATTCTTTATTTTGAAAAAAGGTCTCACTGAGTTGCAAAGGTCCTCACTAAGTGGTTGAGGCTGTCCTCAAACTGTGATCCTCCTTTCTCAGCCTCCAAAATGCTGGAATTACAAGTATCCAGCACTACATCCAGCTAGGTCTTCATATCTTGACCATGCAGGATTATACAGACAAGGAGATCTCAAGCTCGTCCTTTTTTCTCCACCCATACCTTTCTGATTTGTTAGAATCATTATCATTCAGTTGTTCCAATATTATAACCATTATCATTTATAGTGGTTATAACTTTTACCATTCAATTTTTTGTGTATGCAGGGGATTGAACCCAGGGGCATTCTATCTCTGAGCTACATGCCCAGGCCCATTTTAGTTTTAGTTTAAAACAGGGTCCCAGCCAAGCATAGTGACATATACTTGAAATCCCAGTACTTAGGAGGCTGAGAGGAGGATCATAGGTTCAAGGACAACCTCAGCTCCTTAGTGAGGCTCTCAGCAACTTAGCGAGACCCTGTTTCTAAATAAAGTCTAAAATAAGTCTGGGAGTATAGCCCAAAGGTAGAAAAGCCCCAGTACTACCCCCCCCAAAAAAAAAGACAACCTCAGCAACCTAGTGAGACTCTGTTTAAAAAAAAAAAAAATAGAACTAGGGGTGTAACTCAGAGGTAGAATGCCTCTGAGTTCAGTCTCCAGTACTAAAGAAACTGGATCCCACTAAACTGATGAGAGTCTCGCTCTATTTCTGAGGATGGCCTTGAAACTATTATCCTCTCACCTCAGCCTCCCAAGACAAGCAGGCACCACCACGCCTGGCTAACCATCCAGTTCTTAAAGAACGGCCAGTATAATGCCAGCTTGTACTATAGTAGGCTGTGACTGTTGGCCAGAAAAGCATGGCCTCTGCCCTCTTGGTACAACAAAAATGAAAAAATAACCAGAAACGTAATTAACAAAATATATTCTATAAGATAAAGCTATCACCCTAAGTTTTGTCTGTGTTAAGATTCCAATAGCATTTTAAGACAGTTAAAATCCTTTTACTTCTTTCCCCTTGTTTAAGGATATAATTCAGTTGCACATTAGCTGCCCCTCTGACAAGGAGGAAGAAAAGTCTACAAAGGATGTCTCTGAAAAGGAAGACAAGGACAAAAGCAAAGAAAAGGTGCCAAGGAAAATGTTATCCAGAGGTGAGGACTTTCTCTGTCTCTCGTCTATCTTAGTACCTACCTCTGCAGGTCTCTGCCTTTTCATCCTGAAACCTGGTACCTGCTGACCTTTCTGACCCAACAGTTTATAGCGTCCTGCTGACTTAGTTGCTTGGGGGAGTGCCTAGCTAGTTTACTTTCTTTTCTTCTTTAACCAATACGGTTTTAAGGGTTCACATATCACAGAGAGCTACTTGGTCTGCATTAGCCCTACCTGGGGCTAATGTCAATTCTGATTTTATTTGTCCTCTGGAATGAATGATGATATTGAACTGGGCATGGTGGTACACACTTGTAATTCCAGTATTTGGGAGGCTAAGACAGGAGGATCACAGGTTTGAGGACAGACTCAGCAAGTAGTGAGATTGTCACCAGCCTAGTGAGACCCTATTTCAAAATAAAGATAAAAAATAGGGCTGGAGATGTATATCAGAGGTAGAATGCCCCTGGGCTCAATAATTAATTAATTAATTAATTAATTAAAATGATGATATGAATAATCATGTTAGCAGACTTGAAGATAACATTTATATTTTAGTTTGGGGATGGCTGGAATGATTTTTTCTTTCTTTCTTTTCTTTTTTTTTGTATTTTTGGTACTGGGGATAGGTCTTGGGAGCCTTCTACCTAGAGGTATTTTAGTTTTATTTGGAAACAGAGTCTTGCTAATTGCTGAGACTGGCTTTGAAATTGCAATCCTCCTACCTCAGCCTCCCAAGTCCTGGGAGGCCTGTGCCTCCATATCTGGCTTTATTCTTTTTTACTTTATTTATTTTTTATTTTTTATTTTTTTATTTTTTATTTTTTTTATGGTACTGGGGTTCCTGGAAGCCCTTCTACCTCCGGGCTATACTCCCAGACTTATTTTATATTTTTAAATTTGGAAACAGGGTCTCTTAAGTCAGCGAGGCTGGCTTGGAACCAGCGTGATCCTCCTGTCTCCGCCTCCCAAGCACGGGAATACAAGCGTGTGCCACCACGCCCAGCCAACTTTTTTCTTTTTTAAAAAATACTGACCTGCCTTTAATTTTTAGTCTTTCTTCTCTCTCTCTCTCTCTCTCTCTCTCTCTCTCTCTCTCTCTCCCTCCCTCCCTCCCTCCCTCCCTCCCTCCCTCCCTCCCTCTCTCTCTCTCTCTCTCTCTCTCCTTTCTTTCTTTTCTTTCTTCCAGGTCTGGGGGTGGAACCCAAGGGCATTCGACCTCTGAGCTACACCCCCACCCTGTTTTTTATTCTTTATTTTGAAACAGGTTCTCTATAAGTTGCAGAGGGCCTCACTAAGTAGCTGAGGCTGTCTGCGAACTGCGATCCTCTGGTCTTAGCCTCCCAAATGCTGGGATTACAAGCATGCACCACCACACCCAGCTTACTTTCTTTGGCTTTAAGCTTTTGGTCAGGTAGCAAAATTCATAGTCCGTAAAAAATAATAGCCGACAAGAAAAGGCAACTATGGGATTAAAATTAATTAATATTTGGACATATTTATACTGAGATTCTGGAAACTTCAGTCCAGACTGCCTTTACTTGTAATTTGTTATTTAGGTAGAAAAAAATAGAAAATATAGCTTTTTTTCCCCCAGTACTGGGGATTAAATCTAGGGGCATTCTACCTCCAAGCTATACCCCCAGCCCTATTTTTTATTCTTTATCTTGGAACAGGGTCTCACTGAGTTGTGGAGGTCCTCACTAAGTAGCTGAGGCTGGCTGCAAACCGCAATTCTCCTGTTTCAGCCTCCCAAACGCTGGGATTACAAGCATGAGCCATCATGCCCGGCTTAGCCCCCACCCCTTTTTTTATTCTTTATTTTGAAACAGGGTCTCACTAAGTTGCAGAGGGCTTCAATAAGTAGCTGAGGCTGGCCTCGAACCTGCAGTCCCCCTGTCTCAACCTCCAATATGCTTTATTTTGATCAGGACATTAAGTAAATACTTTTCAATGATAGGTGGCATTTCAATGTAATATTGATGCAATAGTATGACTCATATTCTTCATTCATTCTGTTGTTGCGAGAGTGGTGTTGGGGGAGTTAGCAATCAAGGTCTTTCTGAATATTTTTCTAAAGTCCTTACAGTTTGATTCCGCTTTTCTATTCTCATCTTTCCTGATCAGGTTATAGACTTTTACTTGGGATTAGATACCATGTAAGGCAGTTTAATTTATTATAAGTTTCTTTTGTTGTGGTGGTTCTAGATTCCAGCCAAGAATATACAGACTCCACTGGAATAGATCTACATGAATTTCTTGTAAATACACTGAAAAAGAACCCAAGGTAATAACATGATTGATATTAAGAGGGAAAAGGGATAGGGGCCAGCAGGATTCCAAGTGGCTGAGCAACTTCCCAGAATTTTTCTGTTATTAGAATCTAGTATGTTCATCCCTTCTCTCAGTCTTTCTTAAGTATAGTTTTATATTCTGTGAGAAATTCAGAATACTCTCATATTGAGGATTCTGCTTTAGGAAGAGTTGAGAAAAATTTTGTAGAAGAATACAAAGAAATATGAAGATTTGTGAACACAGTTTAAAAAACACAAAAGGAAAAGATAACAGATTTGTACATAAACTAAATCATAATTGCTGTAAGATTCTATGAACAAACAGATGGGATATAGAGTGATGATTAGATTTATAAGTATAAAGATGTGTTTTTATGAATATGTGGCTAATATTTAAGTATTTGTTATGGATAAAAAATATATGATTAGGAGGGCTTTGTAAAATATATACCTGAGTTGTTTTCTTTTTCAAAATATCATAGAATAGGTTAGTGGGGCTCAACAACCTCTGCATTGCAGCCAATGACTAGTTTGGATGGGTCCCTCCCTTCAGCTTCTGTAGGAACAAGCTGTTTTCAATCCCTGATTCCAATGTCTACGGGAGGGCTATGTTTGTTTTGTTTTAATCTTTTTTAAACAGGGACAGAATGATGCTGCTAAAATTAGAACAGGAGATTCTGGAATTTATTAATGACAACAAGTAAGTTATTTGTATGAAATATATACTTAGAGGTGGGAGGGGGCACTGGAAAGAAATTTAGGTACAATTTTAGGATATTCCTCTTTAATCTTTCCCTCAAATGAGTGTTTTGAAATAATTACTTGTTGGGGAACAAAAGGAGTTTGGGGAAAGCAATCAGAATGGCTAAAAAGTATATGTGTGAGCCAGGTGTGGCAGTGCACGCTCATAATCCCAGTATTTGGGAGGCTGAGACAAGAGGATCACACATGTTTGAAGCCAGCCTCAGCTACTTAGTGAGGCTCTCAGCAACTTAGTGAGAACCTGCCAAATAAAATATAAAATAGGTCTGGGGGTATAGCCTAGAGGTAGAAAGCCCCTGGGTTCCATCTCCAGGTAACACACACACACACACACACACACACACACACACACGCACGCACAAAGTATATGTATGAAAACAAAGTGAGGTTTTTAAGTTATTGCATAGATTTGAGATGAAAAAAATTGTTTCTTTTTAGCAGCTAGGACTTGTCCCAGATTTTACTAGTTTAATTTTTTTTTTTTTTTTTTTTGTCAAACATCATCCAAATGGGTGAGAATAAGACCTTAAGAAGTAGTTGTAATTGGGATAGTAGGTCAGAGTAATCTGCAAATTACTGAGAGAAATCTTTTGGGTTCCCACTGAGTAAATATACTTCTTCCTTATGATATGTGAAATTCTCCTCTTGATTATTACAAAAAATTACACTTTGCTGTTGTCTTACTTCACTTTTCCCAATGGGTTTTCCTTCAGTAACCAGTTCAAGAAGTTCCCTCAGATGACCTCATATCACCGGATGCTATTACACCGGGTAGCTGCCTACTTTGGGATGGACCACAATGTTGATCAAACTGGGAAAGCTGTCATCATCAACAAAACCAGCAACACAAGAATGTAAGGGAGAAAACTATGGATTGGGAAGACTTTCCTGGGATAACCTGCTAGGGTAGAAGAAAAGGGTATAGGATCAGAATGACTCTTCTAAGAGGAGGGGATTGTATCAACAGTTCCTTCTTTTTTCTAGGCCTTAGAGATAGATTTTAGAGGCACTTAATTTGTAAAAGGATATGTATAGCTTTAGAGGTAGAGAAGTTAAAAGTGTATAAAACAGAGATTTCATTAAAACCTTCATGGGTAGCTGGGTGTAGCGGCACATGCTTGTAATTCCAGTACTTTGAGAGGCTGAGACAGGAAGATCTTAGGTTTGAGGACAGCTTCAGCAAGTAGTGAGACTCATCAACCTAGGGAGACCCTGTTTCAAGATAAAAATAAAAAAGGTCTGGAAGTGTAGCTTGGAGTAGAATACCCCTGGGTTCAATTCCCAGTACCACACACATACAAAAATCCTCATTGGGATGTCCAACTCCAGTAGTTCACTGAGTAGGGATTATAGATTTTTTTTTTAAGGGAGGGTACTGGGGGGATTGAACTCAGAGGAGTTCTACCTCTGAGCCACACCCCTAGCCCTATTTTATTTTTTTTAGTTTGAAACAGGGTCTTGATGTGTTGTTGAGTCTGTCCTGAAACATGCAGTGCTCCTGTCTCAGTCTCTCAAGTACTGAGATTACAAGTATGCACCACCACACCTGGCTTAGAGATTTTTGTGTGTGTGTGTGGTACTCAGCCTATTTTTTTATTCTTTATTTTGAAACAAGGTCTCGCTGAGTTGCAAAGGGACTCACTAAGTAGCTGCAGCTGTGCACAAACTGCAATCTTCCAGTCTCAGCCTCCCAAATGCTGGGATTACAAGCATGCGCCACCACGCCTGGCTAGTTTATAGAATTTGAAAAAGCTATACTAGGAAGACTCCTTCCTAACAAAAGGATCTTTTTTCTCCCTTCCTTTTACATTTCTTTCTAAATCTCAGCCCTGAACAGAGGTTCTCAGAACATATAAAGGATGAAAAGAATACAGAATTTCAACAGAGATTCATTCTCAAGAGAGATGATGCCAGCATGGACCGAGATGATAACCAGGTGAAGAATGGGAAAGGGTGGGCATAAGAGAGAGACTGCAGTAAGAGAAACTGGGAAGGGAAAAGAAGTTCTGTGGGATGGAGAAAACTCAAAGTATCATAGAATGGAAAAATGTATTGAGCTGTGCTGAGTTGGCTTTGGCTTAATATTGAGGACTTGACTATACTTGTTGAGATGGATGCCACCCTCTTAGCCTCAGAGAAACATGGTGCTGAGGTTTGCTGGGTGATCTCATTTGGCCTAGAATTCCTTGGGGGTCTGCCATTCACTTCTAACTCCATGTCATTTTGAAAAAAGCAAGGTCCAGCTAATGGTTTCATTCTTTTTTACTTTAATCAATAATTTCTTTGGGAACCACTAATAGCTACTTTATCCCATTTCCACTCTTATCTTAGCTCAGGGTTAACCTTGAATTGGAAAAGTTGTGGTCTGATTTAATCAATTATAAAGGTGTCTCTGATCCTTTTCTGCACACTCAATCTTTTCCCAACTCCTACCACCAAGGTTAAAAAGGTAATTTGACTTTTGATGCTGGGGTTCCCAGGCAGTATTACCTTTGTGATCCACTCCTGGGGATTAGCAAATGAACAACCTGTCCCAAACCTTCATTTATAGACCTGTTGCCTTGACCACAGGCCCACTGTTTAGATAGTAAGTGGTTGTTTGTGGGTTTTCCTAGGTAGGTGGAAGGTTTAGATCCAGCCTGTTTCTGCTTGGCCTCCAAATGGGATTGGATTTGAAAAGTATGTTTGGATAGAATCAATATGAATCTTGCTAACTAATGATAATTGTAATATCTTACCTCTAGAGTCAAAATTAGTTTTCTTGGAATATTATATGGTCTTGAGACCAGGACCTTTCTTTCTTGCTACTTAAATATTAGAGGAATCCTTTTTTTTTTTTTAAAAAAAAAAAAAGTATGATTATCTAATATGGACAAACACACTGGGTCTGATTGAAAACAATGAAAAATACAAAATTACAAATAAAAATTTAAACAAGAAAGAGCCTTTCCATCCTGATGCCCTTCTCTCCATGTTCCCAGAACCCTTTTTCTGTGGATCAGGAATTACTCAGGCCTAGAGGTGCATTGGCATGGAGTAGAACCTGTTCCTATTGTGAACTTTTCATCTCTCAGCTTCAGGCTTAATCTATACTAGGTTAGACTCCGTGTACTTTCTATCTGTCATATTAATAATAAGCATAGTATTAATGTTTGAGTATTCTCCCTGAACTAGACTGAGTTCTGAACACATTATATGCATTATTTCCTTGAATCATCTCCAAATATAGTGTAGATGGGTTATCAGCCCCACTGTACACATAAAAAAACTGATGCTACGAGATGCTGAGTTGCTTGTCTTGAAGTCATATTACTAGGAGGTAATAGAGCTGAGATTTCGCCTGACCTCACAGCCTACTGTGCTGTTTCTACTTTGCCATTGGTTTACCAGTGCTAGTGACTAAGGATAATATAGCTCCATGAGGTCCTATTTCTTCTTGGAATGGAATTTGTAAAAGTTAGGAGAATATAGATTCTTAAGGATAGTGAGACGTGAAAACTGAATCTAGTCAAAGTAGTGACTCCTGCAATTATGGGTACCTTTGGAAACTGGTGAAAATCAGGAGCATCAGCCTAGAGCAGCAGGCTCTTTGGTTGCTTTATATGAAGCTTTCAAAGCCTCTGGATTAAAGTCAGAATCATCTATAGCCTAGTGACATTCATTTGATGATTTCTCTCTCAGAGATCCTTGCCTTTGTAAGAATATAAAAAAAGGTTCTCTGTTACACCCTCCCTAGGACAGTTTTTACAAGTGGTACAACAGGATAAAAAGATAATGATTGGGGAGTTAGGTGGTGGCTAGCTAGAGGTGGTGATCTGACCAGACATCTCTGATAGTCACCTCTGCATTTGTTGGAGAACATAAGGTTCTCTATATTCCACTTCCTTCTCTTCACCTTTTTGTCTTTCCCCTCCCTTCACTATACCTCATTTATCTGTTCTTTTTCTGTCTTTCTTTGTATTCTCTTCTCCTTTTCTTTCTCTTCTCCTCTTTGTGTTTCTTTGTTTTCTTATCTCTGTTTCTGTTTCTCTCTCCTTGCTGTCTTTCCACTGCTGCAATTAAAATAAGAGTTTAGCTTCGCCCTTGGGATTTCATTTCCAAGGCCCTCTTGCTAAGCCATGTGTGGCTAGGGTCTTTAGGCCACAACTTTAGTGACTAAAAAAGGGTACTGCCAGTTCTGTGAACCTCCTTCTCTACATTCAGCTAATCACATATTTCTTCTTCCTCTCTAGTTTCCTTCTATCCCTTGCTTTCCCTCTAAAGCAATGTTGTTTATTTTCTCAGGGCTTTTTTCTTGATCCTTACTGACTGGATAGTACCTGAATACTACAAGGAAGCAAGCCTAATCCTTATAAATAGTTGTTTTTCTTGATACTCTGGGGAGGGTGGGGAGATGGAGTGTCCTCAACTATCTAGAAAACCTGATCTCCCAAACTGCATGGTCAGATGTACCCAGTGAAACCTGTCCAGGACTGGAAAATTTATTTCTTTTTTTTTCCATTTTTTTGATGGCAACTATAAACTTTCCCGGTTTCTCTTCCTTGCTGGTGTGCAGTGAGCTTGCAGTACGAGGAGAACTTAACTAGCTTAATTCTGCTCATCGATCTAGATCAGAGTTCCATTGCAGGATGGAAGGAGGAGCAAGTCAATAGAAGAGAGAGAGGAGGAATATCAAAGGGTCCGAGAGAGAATATTTGCCCGAGAGGTAAGTGTAGCTTCTGAGAGTTGTCAGCCCATAGCTTTTAGCTCTTAATCTTTGGAACTGTGAATGGAATGAGCCCTCCATAAATGTTGGGTTTTTTTGTTGTTGTTTGTTTGTTTGTTTTTTCCACCAACATCAGCCAGTCCCAGATTTGACCTTTGAAATTAAGTGTGGCTTACTGGGAAGCTGCAGGTTTTTTTTTTTTTTTTAATTAAGTTCTGCTCAATGATATACAAAGAGAACTGAAACTTGGTGTGGCTGAATTTGGTAAATATGATTAGAGTGAAAATAGACATGGTTTTGCCAGGGCTGATGGAAGGGTCCTGAATCTTGCCTGTGTCAAACCCTCCTCCCATTTACCCTCTTAAACACTTATTATCTGTTTTAGGCATCTTTGCTTCTGAATGAAAGACTTGATGTCCATACAGGCTCTACATTCATCTTGTTTGACTAGCCTCATTTTTAGGATATGTTGGTGATTGTTAGAGCTCTGTTCTGGCATCCATTCTCGGCAAGCTCCATGTCCCACATGTATAGAGGGTGCCCGTTTCCTCCAGTCGCCACCTGAGTGGGAAGTCTCCTTCTTCCTATATTTCTTATCTCACTTTCTAGAACAGGACTGACTCCATAGTCTGAAAGACAATGTAAATCAATTTAGACAGCTTTATTTGTAATAATTTTGGGCCATATCATATACTTGGTATCCCCTGTATCTACTATCTTTGCCAACCAGTTGAAGAGAAGTATAACAGAAACTCAGGAAGGATATGGGTAGTCAAGAGATAAATTTAATAGGATATAGTGGCACATGCCTGTAATTCTAGATGCTCAGGAGGCTGAGGCAGGAGGATTACAAGTTCATGACCAGCCTGGACAATTTATCAAGATCCTATTTCAAAATAAAACAGAGTGGGGATTCAGCTCTGTGGTAAAGTGACCCTGGTTCAATCCTCAGTACCGAAAAGAGAAACCTCCAGAAAATGTGGGTTCCAGATAGCAGCATCATCTCAGTAACATTAGCAACAAAGGAAATATAAATCAGTAGATTTAGATAATTCTCACTTTCTATTCCACCACTCTCTCCTCTCTCAGCAAGACAAAATTCCATGTATATGTATCTTCTTGTTATCACTCATTCAGTACAATACTGTTTATAACTAAAAACTGAACTGTATACACTGGCTTTATTGTCTTAAAGTAAGTCAAGTGCTTCTAAGAATCCTCTCTGGGGTCTGATACATGATAAAGTATTAGCCTTCTGGCTTATAGGCCAAGGAAAAATGAATCTTCTTACCTTCTGTTTTGTAAACTTCTAAAATCAGAAAAGTCCATCCTCCAAATTATCCCACCAAAGCCCAAAGAGGGGTCTCTACTTTTACCTGCATGCAAACCAGTTGGGTGGAATGAAAGGAGACATATTGGTACACCATTGTTGGCCTTTGATGACCCTAAACTGTGGACAGAGAAGGTTGGTGGATAATAATACCAAACACTTAATGTAGTACTTATGATCTCTCAGGCATTGTTCTTAGCACTTTATATAGATGAACTCATGTAATCCTCACTTAGGCATATGAAATAGGATACATTATTTTCTCCAGTTTTATAAATGAGAAGCTGAGACACAGAAAGATTAATACCTAAAGACACCTAAAGTCACATTACTAGTTAGTAAAAGAATAGGCATTTTAATACAGGCAGTCTGGCTCAGGGTCTGTGTTCTTAACCCTTAATGTAAATCATCTCTCATAATTTGTTCTGCTCTGGGCTCTTCAGATTAAGAAGGCTCAGTGATAATATAGCCTAGCTTACTATCTGTAATATATTTTTCTGCTTTACTGATACATGGAAACCGACCGTCCCAATATGCCCTTAGGAAAGTACAGATGTTCTGAAAGCACAGGCAACTTACAATAGGATATTAGTCCTAGTTATCAACAACAGTGGATTATATCTATCTACAGCCATAACAAAAGCAAAGTTAGCTCTTCTCTCCTTTTTCTCCTGATTCGTAGTCTCTCAAGCCTCTACTAATATATGTCTTTGTTAAATCCTTGTGGATTTATCACTTTTGTTTCAGCACTTCCTAGCTCTTGTTGTGATAGAGGTCTTGGGAATCTTAGAAGGTTTAGACAAGGAAAAATGACCAGAACCTACTATTCCTCCAGAGATTCCATGTAATGAGGAGCCTGGCTAGTCAAAGGGAGTGATTAAGGGTGGAGTTGTAGGTTTGGGTGGTGGGGTCTGTACAGGAGGCAAGCCCCCAAAATGGGAAGTGGCAGGAAAGGTGTTCGGATGGAAATGCTGCTGCTGTAGCCTTCTCTGGAGCCTGACAAGCTGCCCAATGTAGGCTCTACTCTGTATGGAGCCCATTCTGCTTAGCAGCTGGACACTCTTATTACATTTTTCTGAGTCTTGGGAATTCAGGATAATGTTTACTTCACTCAGCTCAGTGGCTTTGTCAGAAAATGATCACCAATGGGAATATTTCAGACTTTAAATTTTCTCATTTTTTTCTAGGCTCTGAAAAGTACATGCTTCCCTAATATCCCACTCTCCTTGGGTCTCAGGTCACATGTCTTTCATTTTGGCCAATGTAGAGGACAGAAAGGGAATAGTCATTGAGATTGATTTTTTAAAATTATTTATTTCTCATGTCTCCATTTTCCCTTCCTTTGAACATACCTCTTAGGATCAAGCACATCAATTATTATGCTCAACTTACTTCTAAGAGAAATAAACTTTAAGCCAAAAAGGAAATAGCAATTAGGTTAATAACTTTCTTCTTAATCTTTTCTATACTCTTCCCTTTATCAGCCTCTTTTTTTATTTAAATACTCTTTGGGAAGCCTAAAAAAGCTAAATGCTCTTTCCATCTAAAGGTGAGAAGTTAGGTTGGGGATGTGGGTGTGAATCATTCTGTCCTTGCTCCCTCTTTCCCTGCTGGTGGGGTGAGCTTTGGTTTGAGGACCTTGGGTATTCATAGCATCATGGACATCCTTTTTGGTTATGCCATGCTGTTTTCTTATAAGTTATTTTCCATTTTTTCCCCTTCACCTAGACTGGCCAGAACGGATATCTAAATGACATCAGGTTAGTACCACTTAGCATGTTCCCTGCTTTTCATTGAGCTTTCCTAGTGAGATTAATATAATCCTGTAATGATTCTTTTATTTTTTGTTGTTTTTTGTTTGTTTGTTTGTTTGTTTATGTTAACCGACAGACTCTCCAAAGAAGCCTTTTCTTCTAGCTCTCACAAGAGAAGGCAGATTTTTAGGTACTTCTGTGTGATCTATATCTCTTCTTTTTATTTATTGTTTTATTTTTATTTTATTTTATTCATTTATTATTTTTGCTGTAATCTTTTTAGTGGAGTGAGTTTGCTCCATGCATGGCCGCTTGTGGAATAATTAAATTTGTGGTTTTTGTAACATTAGATAATTTTCCTCATTTAAAAAAATTGGCACCTATTCAATTACTTTAATTTCATTGTTCCTGATTTTGTTTTGAGTCCTGAATAGGTGGTAAAAGAGAATAAATAGGTGTTTTCTGAGATAGGTATTACTCCCTCCCAAAAATTTGCTTGAATTGGGGCATTTTTGAAAGATTCAAACATATATTTATATTAAGATAAAACAATGGGTATCTTCTGGCCACCTTTCTGTGGAAAAGATATGGAAAGATATAGATAAGACTATATATGTGTGTGTGTGTGTGTGTGTGTGTGTGTGTGTGTATACATATACATAGACATATACATATACATATACATATACAACTATGGAAAGATATAGATAGCTTACCCCTGACCCAGCACAAGGAATGTTTTATATCTTTAAGGAATAATACTATATACATACATATACATAAATGCACAATGAATGCCTCTGTGTAATAGTTTTCTTCTTTGAGTCAATGTAATGTGTGAGATTACTTCAGAAAAGACCTAAAGGACTCCTCAACCTTAGAAAGGACTTAGGTCAAGCCAGGCGTGGTGCCGCACACTTATAATCCCAGCATTTGGGAGGCTGAGACCGGAGAATCCCTGTTTGCAGACAGCCTCAGCTACTTAGTGAGGCCCTCTGCAACTTAGTGAGACCCTGTTTCAAAATAAAAAGAATAAAAAGTGGGCAGGGGGTGTAGCTTGGAGGTCTAATGCTCCTGGGTTCCATTTCTAGCCCTACCCAAAAAAAAAAAAAAAAAAAAAGGATTTAGGTCATGTCCTTTATATGATTTTTCCATTACTAACCCTTAATACTGGCAAAACTGCTGCTTGTTGTATTAATTTCTTTGATGCCTAATATTCTCCACTTCCCCACAAAGCCATCATTAAGAGTCTTCCTTTTATTTCAGTCTCTCAGTTCCACCCTAAAGGATAATATGAGGTGGAGGTGAGAGAAGCGCTACCTTATGGGCCTATGCTGGTACCAACTTTCTAAGTATATTCTTCCCTATTTACCAACAGAAAAACTATGGAGTACAGAGACCCAGAGCATTTAACTATATGATTTGGGACTAACCCTTTTCAAAGTGTTTCTCAAGTTTTTTAATCCTAAACTTGATAGGGACTGCTCGACCAACTTGGATTACTTACAGATCTCATTCCTAGTACTTATTAGTTCCTTTCTTACTGTCTTTTTTAAACCTAGCCAAACCATGCACAAATTGGGACAATAAGATGTCACACTCTTGGAAGAGAGGATTTCCATCTTTCTGAGCTTCCCTCCCCCTTGGACTATCTTACCTTGATGTTCCCAGAAAAAAAGGGCTTTGTATTTTTGATGGTAGCAAAGATAGAGTCCTCATGTTTAAAAAAAAAAATTCTATTCCAAGCTAACCATGGTGGTGCACGCTTGTAATCCTAGGACTTGGGAGGCTGAGACAGAAAGATTGCAGGTTCGTATTCAGCCTCAGCTACTTAGGTCCTCCACAATTTAGTGAGGCCCTGTTTCAACATAAAGAATAAAAAATAGGACTGGGGGTGTAGCTCAGAATTGGAATGACTCTAGGTTCATTCCCCAGTACTACGAAAGGAAGGAAGGAAGGAAGGAAATATCCTAGCTGAGTCTGGTGGTGCACCCTTGTAATTCCAGTACTTAGGAGGTTGAGACAGGAGGATCCAGGTTCATGGTCAGCCTTAGCTACTTAGTGAGACCCTGTTTCAAAATATAGGACTGGGGGTATAGCTTGGAGGTAGAATGCCCCTGAGTTCAATCCCCAGTACCGCTAAAAAAAAAAAAAAAAAAAAAAAAATTAGGCTGGGGGTATAGATCAGAGGTAGAAGCCCCTGGGGTCAATCTCCAGCACCACCAAAAAAAAATCTATCCTATTCCATAGTCTATAGTTTAGGGCCATAGATTATCCCAGAATATTTATAATAAAAAAGAGTATTAACCTTAATTCCTGTGTGTGAATTAATGTACATAGTGTTTTACAACTGCCTGAGTATACTTTATCTGATTCAGTTATCTCAATATCCTGATTTGGTCAGCAGGTTTACATCTAAGAAAACAAAAGCAGATCCAGGTGCAATGGTACATGCCTATAGTCCTGGATCCTTGGGAAGCTGAGGCAAAAAGATTGCAAGTTTGAAGTCAGCCTCAGCAACTTAATGAGACTGTCTCAAAGTAAAAGAATAAAAGGGATTGTGTGTGTAGCTCAGTGGTAGAGCACCCTGTGTTCAAATCCCAGAACCACAGAAAACAAAAAGAAAAAAACAAGCCGGATACAGTGGTTCATACCTGTAGTCCCAGTACATGGAAGCTGAGACAGGAGGATCACAGGTACAAGGCCAACCACAGCAACTTAGTGAGACCCTGTTTCAAAAATAAAATAAGGGATATAGCTAAGAGGTAGAATGCCTTGGATTCAGTCCTCAGTACCAAAAGAGAGAGAAAGCCAGGTGTGGTGGTGCATGCTTGTAATCCCAGCATTCGGGAGGCTGAGGCCTGAGGATGTTGGTTTACTGACAGCCTCAGCTACTTAGGCCCTCTGCAACTTAGTGAGATCCTGTTTCAAAATAAAAAATAAGTCAGGGCACGGTGTAGCTCAGAGGTCAGAAGCCCCTGGGTTCCATCCCCAGACCCGCAGAGAGAGAGAGAGAGAGAGAGAGAGAGAGAGAGAGAGAGAACAAAAGCAGATTAAGTAGCTAGCCTGAGTTTACATGACTATTAGTGACAAAACTGAGGCTAATTCTTTGACTAGCGTTCTTTTCTTTCCACCACACTAGCTTTCTGTAAACATCACTTCTTCCTAAGTAGTGTTTTATTTGGATCCCTAATTCAGATTCACTGCCAACAATGGTGCCCTTCTTCTGTGGAGCATCAAGCTACATCATACCGTGCAGATAATAGCTTGAAGAATCTGGTGAGCAGTTATACCCCTCACCTCTCTAGATCTACTTTTAATATGCTGCTTTTCAAACTTATCTTTTGTGTGTGTGTGTGTGTGTGTGTGTGTGTGTGGCACTGGGGATGGAACCCAGAGGCATTCTCCTTCCAAGCTTTATTTTGAAACAGAGTCTCATGAAGTTGCAGATGACCTCAGCCTTGCTGAGGCTGGTCATGAACCTGTGATATTCCTCTTTCAGCCTCCCAAGTACTGGGATTACAAGCATGTACCACCATGCCTAGCTGCATCATGAACTTTTGAGGGGTAACCTTTTCCCCCAATTGAATACTAGTTTAGAACATTAATGAGTAGAAGCTGGTATTCTTTATCTGCTTAATATTAAATTCCCCCATTCACACTGGCAATTTCTCAATTCTTTGGGAGATCCTACTCCACTGATGAACCACAGTGAGACTTACTACTATTTAATGCCATCTCTTTCACAGGCCTCCATGCCAATTCCCCAGAACCAGCAAACTGGACTTTTCTTTTTTTTTTTTTTTTTTTTGTTGGTGGTGGTGCTGGGGTTCCTGGAAGCCCTTCTACCTCCGGGCTACTCTCCCAGACCTATTTTTTATTTTTGGAAACAGGGTCTCTTAAGCCAGCGCGGCCGGCTTCGAACCTGCGCGATCCTCCTGTCTCCGCCTCCCAAGCGCGGGGATTACAAGCATGCGCCACCACACCCAGCCAAACTGGACTTTTCACCAACATTAAATCTATTTGTAGAGCCAGACATGATGGCACACTCCTGTAATCCCAGTACTTGGGAGGCTAAAGCAGGAGGATTGCAGGTTCAAGGACAACCTTAACAAGTAGTAAGATTCTCATTAGCCTAGTGAGACCTGTTTCCAAATAAGAAATAAAATCTGGCTGGGGGTGTCTCAGAGGTAAAATGCCCCTGGGTCCAATCCCCAGTACCATCCACACACAAAAAAATCTATTTGTATAGCTGGGTGTGATGGCACATGCATGTAATCCCAGTGCTTGGGAGGCTAAGACAGAATAATTGCAGGCTTGAGGACGGCCTCAGAAATTTGGCAAGACTCTTATTTCTGTTTCAAAATAAAATGTAGCCAGGTGTGTTGGCAGCCCTGTACTCCCAGTTCTTGGGTTATGAGACAAGAGGATTGCAGGTATGAAGCCAGCCTCAACAATTTAGCTCTTTCTTTTCTTTTTTTTTTTTTTTTTTTTGGTGGTACTGGGGATGGAATCCAGGGGCCCTCTACCTCCGGGCTACACTCCCAGACCTATTTTTTATATTTCATTTAGAGACAGGGTCTCTTAAGCCAGCTGAGGCTGGCTTCAAACCTGCATGATCCTCCTGTCTCAGCCTCCCAAGCGCGGGGATTACATGCGTGCACCACCACGCCCGGCTCTTAGCTCGCCCTTTCTTTCTTTCTTTCTTTCTTTCTTTCTTTCTTTCTTTCTTTCTTTCTTTCTTTCTTTCTTTCTTTCCCCCTTTGGTACTAGAGATGGAACCCAGGAGCATTTTACCTCTGACTTACATCCCCCAGCCCAAATTTTTATTTTTTTAAATTTTATTATTTTATTTTATTTTATTTTCAGTATTGGGGATTGAACCCAGGGGCATTCTATCTCTGCACTACACTCCCAGACCTATTTTGTATTTTTATTTTGAAACAGAGTCTCACTGAGTTTCAAAGGGCCTCACTAAGTAGCTGAGGCTGTCCATGAACCATGATCCTCCTGGCTCAGTCTCCCAAATGCTAGGATTACAAGTGTGTGCCACCACATCCAGCTATTCTTTTATTTTGTAATACCAGTACAAGGGAAGTTGAGACAGGAGGCTTGAAGATTTGTAGCCAGCCTCAGTTACTTAGTGAGGTCCTCTGCAGTCAGAGGTAAAATGCTCCTGGTTCCATCCCTAGTACCAAAGGGGGAAAGAAAGAAAGGAAGGAAGGAAGGAAGGAAGGAAGGAAGGAAGGAAGGAAGGAAGGAAGGAAGGGCGAGCTAAATTGTTGAGGCTGGCTTCATACCTACAATCCTCTTGTCTCATCACCCAAGAACTGGGAGTATGGGGCTCCCAACACACCTGGCTACATTTTATTTTGAAACAGAAATAATAGTCTTGCCAAATTTCTGAGGCCTTCCTCAAACCCGCAATTTTTCTGTCTTAGCCTCCCAAGTACTGGGATCTCACTAAGTTGTAGAGGGCCTCACTAAGCAGCTGAGGCTGGCCTCAACCTGCAGTCCTCCTCTCAAGTACTGAGATTACAACCATGCCAACCACACCCAGTTTATGCTTTATTTTTGAAACATAGTCTCATTAAGTTGCAGAGGACCTCACTAAGTAACTGAGGCTGGCTACAAACCTTCAAGCCTCCTGTCTCAACTTCCCTTGTACTCCTATTACAAGTGTGGGCCACCACACCCAGTGACCCTCTTTCAAAATAAAAATTAAAATAGGGCTGGGAATTTGACTCAGAGGTGGAATTTCCCTGAGTTCAATCCCTAGTATCTCTAAATAAATGAATAAGTAAATAAGAAGTAATAGGGCTAGGGATTTAGTTCAGAGATAGAATGCCCCTGGATTCAATCCCTAGTACCACTAAAAACAAACAAAAAATCAGTTTGTATAAACTAAGTGAGCTCTAGGGCTGGGGGAGTACTTGCCTAGCAGGTACAAGGTTCTGGGTTCAATCCCCAGTGTCTCCCTGTCCCTCTCTCCTCTCTCTTCTCTCTTCTTTCTCTCCTCTCTCTTCCTCTCTTTTCTCTCTCTCTCTCTTCCTTTCTCCTCTTACTTTTTCTGTCTCTTCTTCCCTCTCTTCCTCCCTTCTTCTTTCTCTCTTCCTCTCTTCCTTTCTCTTTCTTCCTCTCTCTTTCTCTCTCTTTCTCTCTCTCTCTCTCTCTCTCTCTCTCTCTCTCTCTCTCTCTTTCTCTTTCTGTTGCACAATAGTAAATCAGCTCTGATATTATAGGATTATTAGGTGTGAGTATTCTTTATCCTTTACGTCAATCAGTCCAGTGCTCAGAATTGAGTCTCAGTGGCAGTATCTAATGGCCATACTTTTAGTGACATGAGAGACGTAACTAGAGAGCCAAACGTAGTGGTGGCACGCTTGTAATTACAGTACCTGGGAGACTGAGACAGGAGGATCACTGTTAACAGCCAGCCTCAGCTACTTAATGAGGCTCTCTCCAACTTAGTGAGACCCTGTTTTAAAATAAAGAATAGGGCTGGGGGTATAGCTCAGAGAAAGAATGGCCCTGGATTCCATCCTAGGTACTAAAAAAAGGGGGGGGGAGACATAACTAGAGATTAGGTTTATTTGTAGAGAGAGAAACTGATCCCTTTTCTGCTAAAATTCAGATTTTCTGACTCTTAAGAGAGTGGATATTAACCCAGATTAGTCAGAAGATTATCAAACAATTCTTATTTTGAACATTTGACATCTTTGTCTTGGGGGATCTGAATGAGTACAAAAGTGCTGCTGTAGCTGGTTTGGTGGCACATGCCTTAATCCCAGTACAGGTATTCTGAGACAGGAGAATTACAGGTTCGAGGATAGCCCTGGCAAACAGCAAAACTCTCATCAACCTAGCCAGACCCTATTTCCAAAAAAGAAATAAAATAGGGCTGCAAGTATATCTTGGAGGTAGAATGCCTCTGGGTTCAATCCCCAGTACCACATATACACACAGTGTTGCTTTGTTCCTTTGTTCATAGTCTACCGTTGGTAGCAAGAGAAAATAAATGGCGGGATTTTTCTAATAGGTAGTAAAGTGTTTGATTTAGGTAGAAAAGGCCATTAGTTTGTCTTGAAAAACTCAAGCTTTAATGTTTAATGAGCAGCCTCATCCATTGTCACTGCTGTGTTCCGTTACTCCACAAACATGCATTTTTTTAGTCCTCTTAGTATACTGGCCTTTGTCCATTGAGACAGAGCTATTGGTTTTCACTTTAGGCCTGGTTTTGTTTCTAGAAAATCCCAGATTTATACTTCTTTCTTGCTTTCCTTCTGCTTTTGGCATCCCAAGAAAAAAAGGGGTTAAGGTCTGGGGAAAACAAAAATATTTTACAATCTCCTCTTTTAACTCTGCAGAAAGAAGCACTGGGGGGGGTGCGCACGCACGCACTCACACATATATACATACATACATACATACATACATACATACATACATACATACCTCTACCTGGGGTGGCAGAGAAGAATTATCATGTTCCTAACTAGCTATACCAGCTTGCTTTTTAGTTACTCACGGTTAGCTCAGCTAATAAAAATAGTGACCTTAGCATACATTTTGCCCTTTTTCCTATAGTACCTTAGGAATAGGCATTCTAATAAAAAGTGATGTCTTCTTTAATACTTACTGCCTTAAGAAAAATACCTTAGGCTGAGACAGGTAGATTGAAGGTTCCAAGCCATCCTTGGCAACTTAGCAAGGCTTTCAGCAACTTTGTGAGACCTTGTTTCCAAATGAAAAATAAATTGGAGCTTGGAGTATAGCTTGAAGGTAGATTGTCCATTGGTTCCATCCTTACCACAAAAAAAAAAAAGAGAGAGAAAGAAAAAAACAATACCTTTATTAGAATAGGTCTCTGAGAGCCATAGTAACACACACTTGTAATCTCAGTACTTGGGAGGCTGAGATAGGAGGATCATAGGTTAACAGCCAGCTGCCTCAGCTACTTAGTGAGGCCCTCTGCAACTTAGTAAGTTTCAAAATAAAGAATAAAAAAATAGGTCTGAATGCCCCTGGGTTCCATCCCCATTTCTGAAAGGAAAAAAAGAAAAATTGGAAAGAATAGCTCTAGAGCCTTTGGAGCTAACAATCAGAATGGAATTTTTTATTTGATTTTGATGGGTTGGTCGTGAAAAAGAGGGAGCCCAAGTATCATTTTTGCCTAAGTATTTCCCAGTATACATATCAAAATCTTTGTAATTGTTGCCATATAGATTCCTTACTTATAGATAAGTAAATTTTTGGGTAGGGGGATGAAAGGAAAATTCTTGGTTTTTGGTTTCTTATTAAATAAGAAGCAGTTAAGAGCCATGTGTGGTGGCACATGCTTATCCCAGTACTCAGAAGACTGAGACAGGATTGCAGGTTCGCAGCCAGCCACAACAACTTAGCAAGGCCCTCCACAGCTTAGTGAACCTCTATTTCAAAATAAAAAATAAAATAGGGCTGGGTGTGTAGCTCAAAAGTAGAATGCCCCTGGGTTCAGTTTCCAGCTCCCCCCCCCCACCTTACACACGAAGTAAGAACTCAATAGGACAAAATTTTGTGGCCTGTGTTGGGGCATACAACTACTTATAACCACGGGCAGTAATTATAGAATAACTCATATGTTTTAGAGAAAAATAAGAACAGAAGAATCCCTTTTTTCAGTAGTGTTGTGCCTTGCTCAGGGAATAGGATTGTGAATCTGGGAGCAACTAAGAAAAGTCAACCACCTCCCCTTTGCAACCCTGGGTCTCAAGGGCCTATTTGCTTGATCTTGCTGAGAGGACTTCAGCCCTTAGAGACTCTGGAACCAAGTGTTCCCAGATATAAAAATGGAATTCCCACATAACAGGTTGAATCAGCTTTACACTATCAGATTGTCCACTGTATTCTTTCAAACCATGGAAAGGTGGCCATAAGCAGCACCTTGGCTGACTTAGATTCATGTTAAATGGAAGATTTATTACAGGATTTATCTATGTCATTGGCTATCCTGCCTTCTAGCAATAGTAACTTCTAGGAGTACTTTTGTTTTAAGAACTCCCAGAAGGACCTGCTACCCCATTCCTTACCACTATTTCCTGTATGTGTAGGGTCCTTACAGAGGGTGGGGAAGAGGCCACAGCCAATCTCAGCATCATGTATGTGGTTTCTCATCCACCTCTGGTCCAGTGTATTGGATTAGCTGTCAGTGCACTGTCTTGCAGATTTACTTCTGTGTTCTTTGTTATTTTATTGGATATTGCTGTCTGTTCCCATCAAGTCTTAGTTGGCCAGCCAACTAACAAGAAGTCAATGTTCATTCTCCCCCTAATCCCCACCCCTTTTTTGTTATTTAAAATATAAATTAACTCTCTCCTAGCCCTTCTGCTAAAATGGTGGGTGGGGGGTGCTCTGACCACTGTGGTCTCTACAGGGGAAACCGTGAAGGGCTGAGCCGCACCTCAAGCAGCCGCCAGAGCAGCACAGACAGCGATCTCAAATCCCTGGAGCCACGGCCTTGGAGTAGCACAGACTCAGATGGCTCTGTCCGGAGCATGCGACCCCCTGTCACCAAAGCCAGCAGTTTTAGTGGAATCTCTATCCTCACCCGAGGTGACAGCATTGGCAGCAGTAAAGGTGGCAGTGCAGGAAGGATCTCCAGGCCAGGTACTTCAACTTCTTTCACTTATGTCCTTCCCTTTTTGTTTGTTTCTGCAAAACATCATTGATGCCAGGCATGGTAGCATACATTTGTAATTCCAGTACTTGGGAGGCTGAGACAGGAGGACCACAGGTTCACAGCCAGCCTTAGCAACTTCCCTAGGATCTCTGCAACATAGTGAAACCCTGTTTCAGAATAAAATATAATACTGTATGGTAGTTTACACTTGTAATCCCAGTACTTGGGAAGCTGAAACAGGAGGATCACAGGTTTGAACCCAGACTTGGCAATTTAGCAAGGCTCTCAGTAACTTAGAGAGACTCTGTTTCCAAATCAGAAATAAAAACAGGCCGGGATATAGGTTGGAGGTAAAATGTCTCTGGGTTCAGTCCCCAGTACCAAAAAAAAAATAATTAATTGAATTAAATAGGGCTGGGAGTGTAGCTCAGAGGCAGAATGCCCCATGTTCAATCCCCTGTACCACACACAAAAAAAAATTATTGATGTTTACTTTTTTTTTTTTTTGGTGGTGGTACTGGGGTTCCTGGAAGCCCTTCTACCTCCAGGTTACATTCCCAGACCCATTTTTACATCTTTATTTATTTGGAAACAGGGTCTCTTAAGCCAGCGTGGCTGGCTTCGAACCTGTGCGATCCTCCTGTCTCCGCCTCCCAAACGGGGGGATTACAAGCATGTGCCACCACGCCCAGCTTGATGTTTACTCTTAACAAAACTCTTGTCCCAGTATACTTTCCTAGAAATCTAAAAGAACCAAAGCCAGATGTGGTGGTCAGTGCACACTTGTAATCCCAGTAGTTGGGATGCAGAGACTGGAGTATCACAGGCTCACGGCCAACCTCAACTATTTAGTGAGGCCTTCCACAACTTAGTGAGACTCTGTTTCAAAATAAAGAATAGAAAATGGGGCTGAAGTTATAGCTCTGAAGTAAAATGCCTCTGGGTTCAATCCCTAGTACCAAAAAATAAAATAATACAAAAGGTGGTTGTAGTGGTGTGCACTTGTAATCCCAGTCCTTGAGAGGCTGAAACAGGAGGATCGCAAGTTTAAAGCTAGCTTTGGTAACTTAGCAAGGCTCTCAACAACCCAGCAAGACCCAGTTTCCAAATAAGAAATAAAAAATCGGGCTGGGGTGTAGCTTGGAGATAGAGTTCCTCTGGGTTTACCAGTACCACAAAAAATAAAATAAAAAATAAAATAAAATCAACCAAAGGAGGTGAAATTTGATTTCTTGGATCCTTCATCCTTTCTTGGATCTAGCCCTCTCTCTGATGTTCTTCCAAACCTTCTGTCCTGATTTTTTTTTTTTTTCATTACCTGGAGATGGAACCCATGTACATTTTACCTTCGAGACACACCCCCCATCCCTATTTTTTCTGTTCTTTATTTTGAAACAAGATCTCACTAAGTTGTGAAGAGCCTCACTAAGTAGCTGAGGCTGGCTGTGAACCTGTGATCCTCCTATCTCAGCCTCCCAAGTACTGAGATTACAAGCTTGCACCACCACAGCCAGTTTGATTTTTTTTAATTGATTGGGATTCTGTTATTTTGCCTGATTTCTAACTAAGGCATGGGACAGCCCTCTCAAGGCTAGGCTCAGGTTATATACTAAGATGAAAATCATAGCTGCTTTCATTCTGTATCTCTTGAGATTATAATCTCTTGAGATTATAAAGCAGAAAGAAGCCCTTAGAGTGTAGTTGTTTGTAATCGGTTCATAGTATCCAAGAGGCCAGAACTTAGACGGATGCTGCTGTGGCTACTTCTGTGGTGTTCAGTCATTGGGAAAGAGCATACACTCAAATGACAGGCTGAGACAGGAGGATCGTGGTTTGCAGACAACTTCAGCTATTTAGTGAGGCTCTTTTTAATTCAGTGAGACCCTGTTTCAAAAATAAAAAGCTGGGCGTAAAATCCCAGCACTTGGGAGGCTGAGACAGGAGAATCGCACGGGTTCAAATCCATCCTCAGCTACTTAGTGAGGCTCTCAGCAACTTAGTGAGACCCTGTTTCCAAATAAAGTATAAAATAGGTCTGTGAGTATAGCTAGGAGGTAGAAAAGCCCCTGGGTTCCACCCCCAGCACCACAAAAATGAAATTGAAATAAAATGAAATGAAATGAAGAAAGAAAGAGAGAGAAGAAGGAAGGAAGGAAGGAAGGAAGGAAGGAAGGAAGGAAGGAAGGAAGGAAGGAAGAAAAAATAGGGCTGGGAGGTGTAACTTGGAGGTAGAATGCCCCTGGGTTCTATCCCTAGCACCTCCCCCCAAAAGAAATCTCTTTCACTCCCTTGCAGTCTCTCTATTCCTGCTATACTTCTAAGAGGGTTATTTAGGATATACAGCATAACTATTTCACCTCCTCCTCCCTCTGAAGAATTGCTTGAATCTCATTCCAGAAGTTTTATAGGTCTCACACTCTATAGGCATTGGTAGGGATAAAGATTTTGCCTATTAGGTTTCCACTATCCTTCTCTGTTAACCCCTTTCTAATCTTACTACCTATGTTTAACAAGGCCTTTATTTTCTTGACACTGGCCCCTAAACTGATCTTCCTGTTCCATTCTCAACCCTTTTTGGATATAATTTACTAATCTAAAACAGATATAATCACATGAGTCCTCCATTTAAAATGTTCATTTTTAGCTAGGCATGGTGACAGATGCCTGTAATCCCAGTATTTGGGAGGCTGAGAGAGGAGGATCGCAGTTCGTGGACAGCCTCAACTAGTTAGGCCCTTTGCAACTCAGTAAGACCCTGTTTCAAAAATAAAGAATAAAAAGCCAGGCGTGGTGGCGCATGCTTGTAATCCCAGCCTTTGGGAGGCTGAGACCTGAGGATCGTGGTTGGCGGACAGCCTCAGCTACTTAGTGAGGCCCTCTGCAACTTAGTGAGACCCTGTTTCAAAATAAAGAATAAAAAACAGGGGGTGTAGCTTAGAGGTCGAATGCCCCTGGGTTCCACCCCCAGACCCCCCCCACAAAAAATAATAATAAAATAAAACATAAGAGCCAAAGGTGGTAGTGTACACTTGTAATCCCAGTAGTTGGGAGGCTGAGACAGGAAGATCACAGATTCACGGCCAACCTCAGCAACTTGTGAGGCCCTCCTCAACTCAGTGAGATCCTGTTTCAAAATAAAGAATGAAATAGGGCTGAGGGTATATAGCCTTAGAGGTAGAATGTCTCTGTGTTCAATCCCCAGCACCACACACAAAAATATCCTGTGACTTTATGGGCAAGGACTTTGTTCTCTTCACCATTATGTCATTAGGGCATTACATGATACATGGCACATAGTAGATATTCAGTAAAAGTACATTGTGTGGGCCAGGCATGATGACATACACCTGTAATCCTCATACTTGGGAGGCCGAGACAAGAATATCATAAGTTCAAAGCCAACCTCAGCAACTTAGTGAGACTGTTAGCAACTTTAGGGCTGGGGGTGTAGCTCAGAGGTAGAATGACCCTGTGTTCAATCCCTAGCAACACACACACACACACACACACACACACACACACACACACACACACACACATTGTGTGGTGAGCCAAAATAAGCCTTTACCTCTAAATTAAAATAAAAAAGTAGCCGGGCGTGGTGGCGCACGCTTGTAATCCCAGCATTTGGGAGGCTGAGACCTGGAGGATCACGGTTCGTGGACAGCCTCAGCTACTTAGTGAGGCCCTCTGCAACTCAGTGAGACCCGGTTTCAAAATAAAGAATAAAAAATAGGGCAGGGGGTGGAGCTCGGAGGTCAAACGCCCCTGGGTTCTATCCCCAGACCCGCAAATAAATAAATAAATAAATAAATAAATAAATAAATAAATAAATAAAAATAAAAAAGTAGCCAGGCGTGGTGACACATGCTTGTAATCCCAGCATTTGGGAGGCTGAGACAGGAGGATTGTGGTTCGTGGACAGCCTCAGCTACTTAGTGAGACCCTTTTTCAAAATAAAGAATAAAAATAGGGCTGGAGGTGTAGCTCAGAGGTAGAATCCATCCCCAGTACCACACACACAAAAAAAAGTATTGTGTGCATGCCTTGGCCTGAAACTGGAAAACATTGTTGGGTAAAGGTTGTGTGTATGTGTGTACCCATGTGTGCTTGTAGAGGCAAGTTTGTCTTCTCAGCAACTTTTATAAGACATACTACAAGTTGAAAAGAAAGCAAAGAAAAAACAAGTCCCTTAAGGCACAAGGAATATGTACCTTCCCAGGAAGTAAGGATTCATGTTTTCAGCTGTGTAATGAGATTTTAAACACTTAAAGGGGAAATGTCTCAAAAGCTTTGTATTTTGCTCAATTCTAAAAGCAAACATTGATGGTCAAGCTGCTTTCTGACCCTGGGGAGTAGAAACCTGCTAAGACAGACTCCCATCGTTAAGGCAGTTGAGATGCATTTCTGTTCATGCATGGATTTTCCAAGGACAGTGGAAGAAGCCTGGCATGGTGGTGCACAGTTGTAATCCCAGTACTTGGGAGGCTGAGACAGGAGGATTGCAGGTTCGCAGACCGCCTTAGCTACTTAGGCCTTCTGCAACTTCATGAGGCCTCATTTCAAAATAAAGAATAAAAAATAGGACTGGGGATTTAGCTTGGAGGTAGAATGCCCTAAGTTCGATCCCCAGTACTGATGATGCAGGGGGAAGACTGGAAAAATAGGCAGATGAGAGTGAAGAGAAAGAACAAGGAAAAGTAGAGCTGGAGGCAGGCCCTTCAGGCATAGTATATTTATGGCATATGCTTACAACTCTGGGTGGGTCTGCTCTTTGCCTTAGGTATGGCACTAGGTGCCCCAGAAGTGTGCAACCAGGTCACCTCACCCCAGTCTGTCCGGGGCCTTCTC
This sequence comes from Muscardinus avellanarius, assembly GCF_963383645.1. NCBI lineage: Eukaryota > Metazoa > Chordata > Mammalia > Rodentia > Gliridae > Muscardinus > Muscardinus avellanarius. The sequence goes on from NC_137797.1 coordinate 63,527,550, forward strand.
CCTTGTACTGCCCAGCAGCAACAGCAGCAGCAGCAGCAGCAGCAGCAGCAGCAGCAGCAGCAGCAGCAACATCAACTTCCTGCTCTCCCACCCACACCTCAGCAACAGCCAACCCTGAATCACATGATCTCACAGGTGAGTCACCTTTCAGTGTCAGAGCCCCCTCTGCTCTGATTCAAGCAAGCTCTGGAAGTAGAGTCATATCTCTTGTGCTGTGGGTGGCAGAAAGGATCAGTTTTGGCAATATGCCACCCACTCCCTTATTTCTTATTTGTTAGTTATTGGAACAGAATAGTAAGGGAAAGCTTTGGACAAATACTCTTAGTGGAGTCAACCTGGGATTTTTCTTTTTCTTTTTTTTCTTTATACTTCTTTCTTTTCTTCCTGAGAATTGTCAGTGGGATCTTTCACCTCACACCATGTTTCTACTGTGCCCCTTCTACCTCTACATCCTTGTATAATTAGCAAAGTCATTTTGATCACCATACTTACATATGGAACTCAAAAAGATTATAA